>NC_082688.1:28566082-29166082 GCF_949987515.2 Delphinus delphis
CAGCCCCCTTTTATCCAAGAAGTTATTCACTCTACCAAGAAAAGTCACTGAGAGGGCCATATCTTTATGAAATATTATTCCATTCAATTCTAAAGGTACAGGAAAATTTAGACTTCTCTTCAACAAAGAATTAAAATCTGGCATATTTTCTGAGATTAAGACAGGCAATCTACTTACAAAACCATTATGGCTTAATAGATATGAAGTACACTGTGCTCTATAAGCAGAAGGCTAAGTATGGACTACCAACTCTAACGCCTTATCTCATCCGCCAGAATAATTCCTGAGAAGTGGTACACATTTCATCCCCATGTGTATGATCGTCGATACATCACCAATTTTGAGAAACATTCTAGCTGGCTGTCCTCACATATATAGTACATACCTCTTTTAATTTCTGAATGGTTGGAGTAATTTCTTCTTCAAGTATCTGGAAAATAAAGGAAGATCATATTTTTCAGTATGTGAAGTACCATTAAAGAAATTTAAAAGGGAGAAGTAGGATGTAAGACTAAGGAAAACTGAACTAAGGCTGGGCGGAGCGGGGGTGTGGTAGAATTTCCCTTTTTACAGCAGAGAAACTCTAAATGCAAAAGTACTCTCTTCTCTCAAAATATTTTATATAAATTTAATTACCATCTTAATTTCTTTCAGCTTAGCCTCCTTTTTTTCTATAGTCTTCTGGGCAGCTATCTTTTTGTATTCATACATCCTGGTTCCAGCTGCTTCTTCTATCATGGACAAAATCTGGAAAGACGATTGTATTAATGTTTTAAGAATCCAAGACAATGAGTCTCATTGGAATTTACATTAAGGATATTATTTAATGCCTTAACCTAAGTATCTTAACAAAATTATGGATCATAAAAGTTAAGTACATAAAATTGTGCATATTAGCTAATAACCCTAACATTCAAGAAACATTTCTGGCCTTCACTCCAATTCTAAAATCAAACTTTATGCCACGCTGAGGTTCCAGAGTGCATTTCCTTTAAAACTGAAGCCAGTAATTCCTTCCTCTTTTCCTTCAAATATGAGTCTTAGAAAAAGTAAAGGCTAACAACATTCAGTTTTCATTTTAGAAATTTCTACTTAAAATTGTACCAAGTGAGACTTCAGCCACTTTGTTCCTACAAGGATGAAGCATGGCCTAACGTCTGCATTCCAACTGTGGCACATGCTTTAAGAACTTGGGAAAGTAACTTAATTTTCTCTGTGCCTCTGTTTCTTCTTCTGCAGAGTACTGATAATATCTCACAACATTGCTGAGAAGTAAACATGAAGTAAAATAATTCATGAGAAGTACTCTGAAAAAGGCAAATATTAATTACAATTTTGTAAGTAGGACAATTTTGCTAGCACTCCTTTTTCAGAAGCTTCTAGTCACCATCAATCCCTATCTCAAGAGGATTATTTCTCTGAAAACCATTTTGATTTCTATGTATTTGACAGGTTTTGAATTAGAAGTTTTCCCTTAAGATGTTATCTAAAGAAAATAAGCATGACCTCTGGTCAAACCAGACTAGTATTATCAATTATCAGTCGTCTTCTTAGTTCTTCTCCATAGAAAAAAAATACCAAAAGAGCTTTTGCTCTTATACAAAACATTCATTCCTTCGTACCAACTCTTCTCAAGGGGGCTCTAAGAGAAAATTAAGTCTTAATGTCCTAAGCAATCCATTGTATGTAATGAATTAATTTCACTCAAATCTTTTTCTATAGGCTGACATGGAACACCAGTTGAGAAAGGCTACTTTATAGAGGCAAAATTTCTTTTAATACTGTATCGGGCACATAAAATTCCTAGACATCAGCCTTGGCAATGATTTTTTTTTGGATTTGACACCAAAAGCAAAGGCACCCAAACCAAAAGTAAACAAGCGGGACTACATCAAACTAAAAAGCTTCTGCACAGCAGAGGAAATCATCAACAAAATGAAAAGGCAACCTACTGAATGGGAGAAAATATTTCTAAATCATATATATAAGCGGTTAATAACCAAATACACAAAGAACTCATACAACTCAATAGAAAAAAATTAAATGAAAAAAATGTGCAGAGGGTATGAATAGATATCTTTCCACAGAAGACATACAAATGGGCAGCAAGTACATGAAAAGATGGTCAACATCACTAATCATCAGGCAAATGTAAATCCAAACCACAATGAGATATCACCTGTCAGAATGGCTATTATCAAAACGACAAGAAATAACAAGTGCTGGTGAGGACGTGGAGAAAAGGGAACTCTTGTGCACTGTTTGTGGGATTGTAAATTGGTGCAGCCACTATGAGAAACAGCATGAAGTCTCCTCAAAACATTAAAACTAGAACTACCATATCCAACAATTCCACTTCTGGACATTTATCTCAAGGAACCAAAGACACGAATTTGAAAAGACATCTGCACTCCCATGTTCACTGCAACATTATTTGCAATAGTCAAGACATGGAAACAACCTAAGTGTCCACTGATGGATGAATGGATAAAGAATATGTGATATTTATATATATAAATAAATTAAATAGAGTATTATTTAGCTGTACAAAAAGGAAATCCTGCCATTTGTGACAGCATGGGTAGGGCCTCGAGGGCATTATGCTAAGTAAATTAAGTCAGACACAGAAAGACAAAAACAGTATAATCTCACTTCTATGTAAACTCTTAAAAAAAAAAAAAAGTGAACTCACAGGTACAGAGAACAGATTGGCGGTTGCCAGAGGTGGGGAAAGGGTGGTGGGCAAAATGAGTACAGGCAGTCAAAAGGTACAAACTCTAAGTCCTGAGGATGTAATGTATGCCATGGTGACTACAGTTAGTAATACTGTACTGCATATTTGAAAAGTGCTGACAGAATAAATCTTAACAGTTCTCATCTTAAAAAAAAATTTTACCTGTGTGGTGACAAATGTTGAGTAGACTTATATCATTTTGTGATATATACATATATTAAATATATGTATATATATATAGAATCATTATGTTGTACACCTGAAACTACTTTATGAATTATATCTCAATTAAAAAAATAATTTTTTAAAAATTTTGCTTAATAAGGTCCTAAGACTTTTCTTTTACTTCTTTTAAGGATTCTCATTTAATCTTCAGAACAGACCCTGAGGTAAGGATTATTGGCTCCAATTTATGGATGAGGAAAGTAAGGCTCAGAAGGTTTGTTACATAACTTAAAAAAAAAACGGGGCACAGCGTTAAATATTAAAAAACAAAACTATTTCCTCTACTTATCATTCTTAAATGTTTCCAAGAGTTTTAATAATGGAAAAAATTATGTTAAAAAAATTGATTACCTAGAAGATTAAGACAATATCTATAATTACTATTTTTACTGTCCTTAAAGAGTACTCTTACCTCTGGAGGTTTCATATTCAACACTTTTGTAATTCGGCCCTGAAAATAAAATTGGCAAACTTACTATGATAATAACAAAATACAGAAAGAATAACCTAAGACATACATGTTTATCTGCACTGAAGCTGTTGTATCCTAATACACCAATCTTTTGGGAGTTATTTCTTCCACCTACATGAAAAGATGTTTCTTTTATTATAGTTGAGACCAAAGGTAGCTTATAACTCTAGAATTTTGTTACCCACTTTCTCATGAGTGATACAAATTACATGTTATTAAATGATACAAAGTTAACTCGACCATATTTCCGAAACAGTTAATATTAATGATGTAGAAGTTTCCAATTCTAAGACAGGTAAGTATATAAATTAATGTTAGCATAATTATTGAACATTTCTTGATTTTTTGGAACAATGGCCCTCCAAGATAAGTCAAAGAAAATTACTTCCAGACATTCTTCAAAATTCAAATGTATATAATATACTAGACCACGTAAGTACAAAAAACTAACCCACATTTCTTAACAGGTGCCCAAACAGCAGGCTAATAGTAAAATAAAAAATGAAAAATCCAAACAGAAGCACTTCTCTTATAAGTTAAAAAATAAAAGATGTCAAAACTATTATGAAAGAGATATAAAGACCACAAACGAAATACCTGCATGATGAGAAAGTGAGGGTTGTTAACATTAAGGCCAACAGAACAAAAGAGATCCTGTACTCTGGTATTGTTTGCATTTACTCCATTGATTAAATATTTATTTCTGCCACCAATAACCACCTAAAAAGGAAAGAATTTTAAAAGATATAAATGAACACACACATCTTGTGCTATGATGATAAATTCCCAAATACATTATTTTTCATGTTTGTTCTGTCCAACTAATGGTAAACAAAATCAATATAGGGTAAATAATAAAGAAAGTGTGACATGGTCAAAAAGAATATGAGACTGAGTCAGGATAATTGGCTTCTAATCCAGGGACTTTTACTAACTAGTTACGTAACCAAGCACAAGCCTCCTAACCTCCCCTGCAGTGGATTAGGTCTCTAAGGGCCCTTCTAGCTTCATGGTTCCAAGTATGTGTAGATTGTAGTTTCTATCCCTGATCACCCTCTTTCTACAATTTTCCATACTCAGAGGTGAAGCCCTCTTCCTCCCTTTTGATTTCCAAAGGAAAAGAAGTCAGATACTGAAAATGAAAGGCAAATAGTTTAATATCAATCCCTGTCAAGATGCTAAAAGGGATTAGTAAAAGACAGGACTGGTAAATACTTGAAAGAAAAAGAGTAACCATGGAACTTCGGCATGGGTTTAATAGGAACAACTTATACTAGATACCAGCTTGTTCACACTCTACTACAGCACTTGCATTATCATTTTTTGGGTATGATTGTCTCACCCATATTTTGAGGTCCTTAAAGACAAGGTATGTTTCTCATTCTTTCTATCTGTATTTCCCAGTGCCTTCAACAATGCCCAGCACACATTAAGCACTTAATAAATATTAAATAAATATTAATTCACTCCTTTTCCCTGACAGGATTATGAGGGTGGTAGATCACTTATTAATATATTTGAACAACAGTCCTAATTTACCCATAAGTAATTTGAGACAGTCTTTATAACAAAATTATGGTGAAGATACAGGCATATGGATTGCATGAGGACAGGAATTTGGGGTAGATTAGTAGCAGACTTACTTAAAATCCTTAAAGGGTTACTATTTGATAGATGCTTAATGACAGAGAACAGGATTCTGTCCCAATCTAGTCAATCCCCCGCCCTTTTTTTTTCAACCAGAGGCTTTCATTAAAATAGAGAGGGAGGGCTTCCCTGGTGGCGCAGTGGTTGAGAGTCCGCCTGCCTATGCAGGGGACACGGGTTCGTGCCCCGTTCCGGGAAGATCCCACATGCCGCGGAGCGGCTGGGCCCGTGAGCCATGGCCGCTGAGCCTGCGCGTCCGGAGCCTGTGCTCCGCAACGGGAGAGGCCACAGTGAGAGGACCGCGTACCGCAAAAAAAAAAAAAAAAAAAAAAAAAAAAAAAAAAGTAAAATAGCGAGGGAAATCTAAGTTACATAATGCTAAGTTGGAGAGTAAATGCGAATTAACAGAATTTTTTAAAATAAAATTTTGACAAACTGAAAACATTGACTATAATAAAAAAAGATTTTAAGGGACAGATGTAAGGTCCTCCCTTGGTTTCAAAAACCTGCTTAGATACAGAACTGGCAGTATGTGGCTAAGTAATAACACATGAACAATTTACAGTGATTTTTAGTAAATCAGATATGAATTCACAACGTATCATGAACTCTCCAACATCATATTGAGAAAAATAGAAGTAGAGTACTTAAAATGAAAGAAGCAACAATTCTGCTTAATCCTGTCGTAGCTAGACCAATTCTGGTATATGTAATTTGAGATGCCAAGCATTAAAAAACAAAGATATAAAAAACTGGAGCAAATTTGTATTCAATTCAACTGAAAGACCTATAAACAACTAAATATCAATTGAAAGACCTAGAGTTAGCTTAGGAAACAGACTTACAGAACACTTAAATATTGAAATACGGAATAAATTAGATTTGCTCTTGATGCTCTCAAGAAAATGAGGATTAATGTGTAAAACTTGAAGACAGCACTTTGGCTCAATATATAGGAATACATTTCTAATTAGACCTTTCCAAAAACAGAATGGGTTACCTGAGAACACAGAAAGATCCCAAGAGCTACAGATGTTCCAGCACAGAGAGAGAAGACTCAAGTGTGGTTCAAGATTTAAGCATGGTTGAGTGCTTGGACTGATGGATTTCAGATCCCTTTCAATCCTCTTGGTACACGGCGGAATTTGCATGATCAAAATTTAACATAAGGAAGATATTCTTAAGGAATCTAGTCAGTATTTGATCCATCAGTTTTGCTCATAAACTTTCGCACTCCAGTAGTCACATTGCCAAAACGCACATCAGACCTGCAAGTTTCTAGGTAACCAAATATTTAGTAGCCACTCACCTGCCTTGTTACTGTAATTTCATCATGAATCTCAAATCCTAAAGGACTCTGCTTTTTGTCAGAATTATCAAAGGTGATTGACACGGAGGCTTTGGTAATACCAGCCTGCCCATTTTTGTAAACTAAATCTTGTAAATTAGAAGCCCGAACCTAAAATAAAGGAAAAGTTTCAGTTACAAAACCCCATACTACGCAAAATAGCACTAAAAATGTGCTTCTTGCTGTCGGAAAATCACCCATGTAGTATCCATTAAGCAGCCAAGGATAGGCAGTGGCATTCATAAGCAAGAAGAGCAAAGAAAATGGGTAACAACCTGAAATGGGCACCTTTCTCCATAGGACTTTTTCAACCTTAAAGAGAACTGTTTTCTACTCATTTCTTAACAAAAGCTCATTTGAAAGATTTAAGGAAAGACAGTGTCTACGAATTTCACTATTCATCCAATCCCATTAGAAGGTCCTGAAAAGACATTATAATGGGGGGGCGGGGGCAGGGATGGGGTGAGGGTACAACTCTGCAATGAGAATGCCTGAGTTTCAGTGTTGCTCCAAACATCTTAAGAAGATGAACCTTAGGCAACTCCTCTAAGTTTCTATTTTCTCACCTAAAATATGGAGTAATAATACCGACCTTTAAAGGACTGTGGTGAGGTATAAGATATTTCACATAAAAATGCAAATGAAGAGGATACTGGCAATAGTCTCTAAGTGCAATGAGGATTCCCTCGAGGCTCCTCAAACTTAAATTCACATAAATGAGAAAGTTTACACTTTACCTGAGACAGGTTGGAGATACCCAGCAAAAAGCAGATGGAGTCCAATATGTTGGATTTCCCACTACCATTTAAACCAGTGATAGCATTGAAGAGGGGATCAAAACCATTGACTTCAGTCCTCTGAGCATAGGACTTGAATCCCTCAAGAATGATTGACTTAATGTGCATTTTCACTACTGACTCCGACAGGCAAATCTCTGCTAGAAATCAAGCAAGCCACAAAGCAGTTCTGTACAAAACAAATAACAACACATAAGTGGAATGTAAAACTGGAACCATAATAAATGTAGAAGACTGAAACATAAGAATGACAGCTCTATAGAAATAAAACAGCCACTTGCCAAGCTACTTCCTCTGATGCAAAGGTATCTTTCTTTAACCTAAAAATATACAGGCGTTAGTCTCTAGTTAGAACTTAATTAAACCATTAATTCAACCTGGAAGCCAACCACTTACTTCTCCAGGCTTATCTTCCACCGTTATCATACTCTAGGTAACGTAGGCTGATTATTTCACACCGCATCCCCTTTGCCCATAATGCCCTTCTCCCGGATACTGGCATGGCTCACTCTCCATTCCAACACTCACGTCTTTGCTCAAACGTCACCTAACTGGGGTCCTTCCTGACTTCCCTATATAAAAGAGCACCTCTACCCACCCCCTCGCTCCGCTTCCTTTTTCCTTCATTGCACTTAAAGCTGACACTAAACAGTACTTATTTACTCGTCTATCCAACCTATCACAATGTAATCTCCGTAGCATCTTCGCCTACGTCCACCGCTGTATGCCGGAATAGTCCCTGACTCGAGGGCGCGGGATGGGGGCGAGGGGGGGTTCGTAAATATTTATTAAATAGATAAACGCCACATAAAGAGATGAAGCTTTTTGCTTTCACTCAGGCTCTTTCCTCGCCTCACCAGGCCTTTCTGTCAACACTTCCTCGCCCTACTTCAATGGCAAGAACTAGCCATTCTGCCAGGAACCCCTTAGAACTAACTTTAGTCTGAGGTCCCTTGCTCCTCGGCTCCCCAGCCCCCGACGCCCATCTCCGGCCAGGAATGCCAGGCTAGGCCCAACCGGCCGCGCGCACGCACCTGCCTCACCGCTGCGTCAGGCCGCCTGGGCTTGCGGCACCCACAAAGCTCTTCCTAGTCACTAGGGCGGAGAGTGGGCCAGCCTTGCCCGGCTTCGGGCGCTAAGAAGCAAATTCCACCATAGCGACTACAACACTCAGCCCGCGCTCAGCAGCGGAGAGGAACTATTTATGCCTTTGAATTTAGGCGCGAGCAAAGGACCCCACCTCCTCTGCCTATTTCATTGGCTGGTGCCTCAGAGATGCCTGACTTCCATTTTTCTCTTCCATCAAACAACCAAAGTGACAGGGAGATAGAAAAGAAGGTCGCGACGGTGGCGCCTCCGGGAAAGCGACGGCTTGGGCCTGAGGACTAAAGGAGCTGGTGGCATACGTTGAGCTCGGCGTCCGGCACACCTCGGACAGCCCCGCACCTCCGCCTCGGGGCCTCGCGCTCGCCGGCCCCGCCCCGCCTCAGGCCCGGTTTTGCGGCAGCTGCGTTCGGGAAGCCCTGCCTTCCCGCGGGCCGGGGGGGGTGGGGTACTTGCAGGTGCCGGCTGCTGTGTGGTCTGTGAGCAAGGGAGGCAGGGTGGCTTCTTACCGGTCTCCTCGCTCTGCTTCAGAAGCCCCGGAATCTCCCCATGCTGGCGCAGATTCGTCCAAAATGGAAGCTGCCCCTTGTTGGGACTGGGGCAGCGCCGACCGAACTTGTGAGGACTGTGGGTCGCGGTCTGGCTCCACCCCTCGCCGGCTACATCTCGGGTTTAGCGTCCGGAAGGGACGATAGGCTCGCAGCCAAAGCTGTGCAGCGCCCAGGGGAGAAATTGAGTGGGGCCGATAATAGGTGCTGGATGAATAGGAGTTCCCCTCCTTTCACTGAAAAGCTGTAGAATGATAAGCAATGGCAGAACTAACATTTCAGAGAATTTTAGGAGGAACACCTTGTAACAGCTGATATTTATTGCGTTTCGTGTGCCAGCCTGCGTTCCAAGGGCTTTTAAAAATCCTCGTAGCAACCCTATGAAATTCGTGATATTGCTCTCATTTTACAAATGAGCAAACTGAGTCACAGGTTAAGCAACTTATTACAAGTAGTAAGCGGAGCAGTGGAGATTTGTTCCCACGCAGTCTTGCTCCAGAGCACGTACTCTTAAATAGTATATTTACTTCTCTTCGTGTATAGACTCCAGTACTAGTAATAACAGATCCTGTTATCAGTGTGTACTTTTCTTTAAAAAAAAAAAAAAAAGGCCAGTTTACTCACAGTTAAGGATATTGATACTAATGAGTTAGGAAGGGCTTGGCTTCATAGTGCACTATGGTGGTGTCTATTCCTAGGTGATGTATAAAAAGATGGTTCAGTCAGTATGCTGTTTTAGGTTGTATATTTAAAGTTGTTTTCTTCGCCCCGGGTTGGCTTTGCAATATTTAATACCAGTCGAACTACCAAGAATTACCAAGAATGAGCCAGTGTTTTGAAGTTCTTTCTCTACTTAAGAGAATAAGTTTTATGAAGTTTTTTGTTTGTATAAGAAAGAATTCATTTGTTTACTCTCATCCCACCCACTTATATAAGTCAATCATTACAGGCCTAACATCATTTAGTCAAGCAGTTATCTTTGTGTGCTGTGATTCCTTCATCTACACTCCACAGCTCTTCACTTGTATTGATTCTATTCGGTCTTAATATACATTTCTTTTCAACTCTGTCGTCTTCATCACTGTGAATAAAGAATTTTAATTTGCCAACAAACCCTAATGTGGATTTTACCAAGTTGTGAGATAAGCAGTTCTTTGGGGTGAAAGTGTAAGTGTTAAGACAGACATTATTAGCCTTTACACTATTTTAATTAGTTAATAACTAGCTGATATTATTTAAGTCAAATGGATAAAAATATATGCAAATACACTTGCTGGATAAGAACTTCTGGGTAGTTATAAAAATAAACACATCTAACTACTAAAAGTAATTATTAAAAGGAAAATTCCTTATAAAAGGAGAGATCTAGAGCAATTTTAGTCTTAGAACACGTCAGAAGCACGAAGGAATTTCCGTTAGTACAGGTGGACTTGAGGAAATCACTAATGGCTGACTTACAACTGGCCCCTGAGATCACCACAGAGAAGTGGAGAACACCAAGGCACAAAGCCGCTAAAACCACTCTAATGTGGAGAGGTTAGGGCTGGAAGTAAAGATAGACTGTAGGGTGGATATAGTATAAATAGAGCACTGTTCTTGTTTCATCACCGTGTATCAAAAGCTTTTGAAAGCTTTAACACTGGCTGGCTAGTGTAGTCTTCGTCCTTATGTAGAAGGCAGCAGCACCAGCAAGGACACTGATAAAAGCCATGAAACAAGACCTAGGAAAAAGACTTGGTCTTCTACTCTTCCAGGGCATTGGCAGGGACCGTCTTTCCCTGGGTGCACTTTTCTAATTTTGGAGTCCTACAGTAGTTCTTCTGTGGACCTGGGTGAATCCTCTTTCCCTGGAATTTAGGACAGAAGGAAAAAACTGAAAGAACTTTACCTTCATTGCAGAAATAAGGAAGGGTTGATTCATTTTGTTGAGAGATTAATTTTTGGTTCAAGGGGATGAACTGAAGTTCACATTGCAAAATTGTATTGAGTAGCAGCACATTTTGAATACACCAAGTATAACCTGTCTGACAAACTTGGAAAGAAATACAGCTGAGCATAATTTAAAATGAGGAATAGCAAAGGAGGTGATTATATTCATTCACTTGTGGGATCTGCTTGGACACATTCATTTTCATTTCAATGACAATATTCTTTTCAATACTCCATGTTCTGTTTGGTGCCTTGTGAAATCTGCCTGTACTTTCATTATGATTTCTATTATTTTGCCTCCTTAGTCAAGTTAAATATCTTTATCTTCTCTTTCAGGTACTTCTACTATTTCCAGCTGTTGAGTTCCTAACTTACTGTTTACAGCAGTGGCTGACTCTTACTCATAGTGATTTATTTCCTCCTGTGGTGCTGTTCTGGGATGGGGTTGTTTTGTTTATGGGAGTCTCTTATGCCCTGAGTTGTGAAAGCGTCCTTTCAGACCAGTTACACATTTGTTTCTGCCAGGGTTCTTTGACTCTTAAAGATCTGGGTACATTTGTAAATGATTGTTTCTCAGTTTGTGGTTCCTGAATAATACAGATATTGTAAATTTATATCTGTTGCAGGTCTGGGGTTTTGATTGCTCAGGAGTCATCTTTTGTTTTATTCCCCTATCCAAAGCTCCAGGCAAAGAACAAATTTCCTTGCCTCTTACCCAAGCTAGTAGGTGGAGTTTTTCCAATCCCAATGACTGGCAGATCTTTAAGGCTCCAGGTTTTACCTAAGGGCCTAGTTCCAGCTCCTCTGACTCAGTGAAGCTCAAGGGCCAGTGCTTGTGCATTAGAGCCCAGCCACTGGCTTCTGAGCTCTATAGCCAAGTGTAAAATAAATGTTGGAGGGCTGCCTGTCAGTGCCTGCTCTTCAAATTGTCTCTGGCACTTAGGATTTTCTAAGTGTTTTTTATTTTTTGTTACCGTGCTTGATATATGGTTTACATGCCAATAGTTATGTTTTACCCAGTATTCCTATGAGGTTATAAAGGGAATTTTAGTCAGCCAGGCTAGAGGAGATCTTCCCATTGACCTTTTATGAAGCACATCAGGGATCTTTGTTTTGCTCCTGCTGAACCTTGCTTTCAGATTCTCACATTCCACATTCAAATTAGCTTTTCCTAAAAAACAGAGAAAGATGTCTGGTACTAGTGCTTAAGAAAATATTTTCATGCACTACTCATAAAATCCAGTGTCTATGTACTTATTTCACATTTTTTCAGTTTTTCCAGTTCTCCTTGGCTTTTATCACTTCCACACTGGTTAATAGCCAACGCTACTCATCTCATTGCTTTTCTGCTTTGCCACACCCCTTCCATTATGGGAGGATTATTCATTCCCCTTTCTCAAATATCATTCTCATTTCATTGTTCTCCCTCTCACAGTGGTCCCTTATTACTTTTTATTTCAAATCCACAACATCTGCTTGACCTTCTTCTATTGGTTTCCTTTTACTACCAACTCAATTCTTACTAGATTTCACTCTTAGATTTTTTCCCACAAGATCTGCCCCTCTGTAATCAACGTTTCCTCTCTTGTTACATTATTCAAATTCCTACTTAAATTTCTACTTCAACAATACTTAGCCACCAGTCTCTGCCCTCTCTAATGTCCTACAAACTATATATGTTTCTGTATCAGAAATATGATATCTCTTTACTCTGTATAAACTTGGTGAAAATTGCCTACAGAATTAATTCTAACCTCTTTAAGGTGGCATGCCTGGCCTTTCATAATTTATTCTCAACCTGCTTTCCTAGACTCATCTCCTGCAGCTTCTTCCTTAGATTACCATGTCATTTGTTGTTCACTACTGTAAACCAAGCACCAACCAATGACAAAAAAAAAAAGTGTTCGATACCTTTTTAAATGGATAGATGAATGAATGTATGAATTCAATAGGCATTTATAGAATGCCTACCTTATTCTGAGAATTGTACTATGTTCTGGGATACAAAGATGAATAAGATGTGGGCCTGTCCTCAAGGGAGTCCATAGTTCAATAGAGATGACATGTATAAAGACATTAACCAGAGGAAGACTGAAAGGCATTATAAACAGAATAGATTGCACAGGCAAGGGCATAGAAGATAAACATAATGTATGAGGCAAGAAGTAGCAAGATTTAGTGTAGGAGATACACAGAAGCCAGATTATGGAGCATTTTATGTGCCATCTTTTTTTTTTTTTTTTTTTTTTTTGCGGTACGCGGGCCTATCACTGCTGTGGCCTCTCCCGTCGCAGAGCACAGGCTCCGGACGCACAGGCTCAGCAGCCATGGCCCACGGGCCCAGCCGCCCCGCGGCATGTGGGATCTTCCCGGAGCAGGGCACGAACCCGTGTCCCCCGCATCGGCAGACGGACTCTCAACCACTGCGCCACCTGGGAAGCCCCTATGTGCCATCTTAAAGAACTTTTTGTCATCCCCGAAATATTGATGTTCTCTTCTTTGTTATCTTCTTTGTATCTTTGCCCATGCTGAACTTGAAATGCTTATCCCTTCTCCATATCTACCCCCATGTGTATTTCTACTGATACTTGTAACCCCAATCTTATCCATTTCTGGATGATTTATTTGCAACCTCTTCTGTAATCCCTTAACCCTTTATCCAGACTTTTCTTCTGACCTATATTGCTATTGTGACATATCTTCGTGACATAGCACATAGTAGACAATATTGGTTGAATATGAATAAATTTAGGAGATTCATTTGCTGCTTTCTGATCAAGGTAAAGGGAAAGAATAGATTTAAAAAATAAAGACTTGGAAAATATTGAATTATATGACATAATCCACGAACTAGTCAATATTATAAGATTCAGCAAGTTAAGAGTGGTGATTATTTCATTGATCTAACACTGAAAATTTTTTTCAGCTTGCAGTGTTCTTTTTGTGTAATACCACCAGCGACCACTGTGACATTCATAAGGCTGAGGAATCTATCATGATATGAACATTACAGCTTTTGGTTTCACGGAGCTGTCAGCGCCATATACTTTCCTCAGTCCTGCTCTTTTGACCCGTAAAATAAAAAATAGGTTGGATTTAGCATAGGTAGTAGTGCTGAGCAGGGACAACAGGAGGAAAGTTTCCTAATTGGGCTGGTTGGTGGCGTCTGCTTATTTATTATTTATGGCTGTGTTGGGTCTTCGTTTCTGTGCGAGGGCTTTCTCCAGTTGCGGCAAGCGGGGGCGCCTCTTCATCGCGGTGCGCGGGCCTCTCACTATCGCGGCCTCTCTTGTTGCGGAGCACAGGCTCCAGATGCGCAGGCTCAGTAATTGTGGCTCACGGGCCCAGTTGCTCCACGGCATGTGGGATCTTCCCAGACCAGGGCTCAAACCCGTGTCCCCTGCATTGGCAGGCAGATTCTCAACCACTGCGCCACCAGGGAAGCCCCACGCCTTCTTTGTATAGAAAGAAATGTTGCCAGCGATTCTGCTTGGAAGACTAATTTAAAATAATTTTTATTTTGTATATTTTTTTAGTTAATGGGATCTAGAAATGTAATAACCTGGTGAGAATTTCTCTGCAAACGGCAATCAAATTAGTCTTATTCATGAAACTCATAAATAAGCTATAATTCAGCATTTTATGTCTGGGGAAAATAAAACTGGGGTCATGCTGTTTAAGAGGATAAGGGGATTTAACGGAACACTGGGGGATTAACTGGAAGCTTAATTATGATTTAAATTAGAGGTCAAGCTGTGCAATGTGTTTTCTTTCTAGGGGAAAATCTTTGGGGAGATAGAGTATGCTTGTTTAAAGAAGAAACAGAAAGCAAATGAAAAAACAGACTGCATTTTCTGTTTTTCTTTTAAAATTTCAAGCTGCTGTAAGTCAAATTGCCCCTGAATTCCTGATGATGGCTGTTGTGAAATTTCTTTGTTTTACTTCTTTGTGTTATTCTCGCCCTCTATTCCAGAGCAGTTATTTTACTTGACAGTAACAAAAAGATGTAGGCAGCATATCTGCCAGCAAACTAATATGGAAACTGGAGAATAAGGTATTCTCAACTCTTCTAGAATTGTGACATCCTATCATTTTAGGCTGACTCACATCAAATCAGCAACTTCTACAGAGGGAAGGGCCCTGGAAGAATTATAGCCACTCATTTTGCAAATGGGGAAATTAAGGCTTCTGATGATTTTTCTTAAATTTATTCTTTATCTCAAATAAATTAAGGTCTAATGAGGAAATAAAATAGGTATATGAATGATTTTAATTCAAAGTATAAAGAAATTGCTTTCCTGCAAAATAAAAATTAAAACAGATTATCAGAGGTTGACTCTGTAGGTAGGATTTTTACTTGTAAAATAACAGTTAGACCTAACAGCCCAGACTTTTACTCTCTGACATTTCCCTCTCCCTCCGACAAATACCTCAATAAGTAGTAGCACAACCACCATGCAGGATTCAGCTGTGGGTGCGGATAGAGTCGGGTGGGGAGTGGGGACAGAAAGCCTGAGAAGGAATTGAAATGATCTGTTCTCCCTTTAAGGCTCTGAAATAAGGCCAAGTCAAGAATGGAACATTTAAACAATCCTTGACTAGAACTTTAAGAATAATATTGGGGAAACGATCAATAGAATATGGTGAAAAGAGAGAAGACTCTAACTTACAAGACACAAAATGGGTCAACAAGATAGTCTGGGACTCACAGGCATAGTGTCATCTGTGTGGGACCCCAGAAAAACAAATGGCACTAGAGTGTCGCATCGGAATCCCTCCTGTTATTCCCCCGGACCCCACCATCTTCCATCCTAGTTTCTCTATGCCTTGCTTGAGAAGCAACCCTACAGTCATTCACTTAAAGGACCTTTTCCTCATATAAGGCAAACTTGTAAAACAGGATTGGTGCAGAGTCCCAGGGAAGCCCAAAAGAAGAAAAAAATCATGGCTGTGGACATCATCAAGAGATACATCCTCAGAGGATTTTCCTAGATGGTATTTGAGCTGAATCCTTAAGGAAAAATATGCCTTTGACAGTTGGAGGTAGGGAAACAACAGTCCAAGTGGACAGATCATTTGGGGACAATACAAGGAGGTAATGGCTTTGATAGGAGATAACCCTGTACAGGCTTCCAATAATTTTACTAGCAATTTATACCACTCTTATAGCGGGTCTGTGCCATACCACGCAGAATCCTCCTTCGGGTAGAGGCATGAGATCCTCCAGTTGCCAGGAGTGTTGGCTGCAGATTGCTTACAGCTGAGCCTCTTCCCCAGCATTGTCCTCCACAGAAGGAAGTTGCCCAGCTGAAAGTTACACCTCCTCTTCTGCGTTGGCCCATATCCAATGACTTGATGCAGGGACACAAAAACCCCTTTGCTTCAACCAGGACCACTATAAAGGGCCATCTGAAGAGCTCCCCATGCCATCAGTTGGAGCCTTGTGACTGCATCGCAGTGCGGCTTCTCCCTCTGGCCAATTCTGCTTTCTTTACTAGGTCACAGGTGTTCTGCACAGCACTCCCAAATAAACCTACTGCACACAAATCTCTGTCTCAGTCTACTCTTTGGGGAATCCACCTAAGATAATGCCAGATAAAATTTGGGATACTATAGGCTATTTTAACAGAATCTAATGTAGAGTTTGGAAAGCCTAAAGTGTGCCTATGATTCAGTCATTAGAAGTGCTGACTCGTGGTCTCTACGGTAACACGTTGGCATCTCAAGTTAAGTGCTGAATTACTAAACCGATTTATATTCCACTGACAAAGAACTGGAAAGGAAAGAAATACCTGAGCTGTGATTCTTCTGCTCTCAGGCTTTGCCAAACCTATCAATCAGTTCTGGTCACTAAGCGTTAGGTGCTCTATCAGAATGGCTATATCAGGAAATTATGCTGTGGGGAAAAAAACTAAAAATTACCAAGGGCTTAAAAACAACGACTTATTTCTTGTTTATACTACATATCCATTGCAGAGGGAGGAGGCATTTCTTCTTTTCCTAGTCAGTAAGGAAGCCAGCCTAATGGAGCAGCCACTACCTAGAATCTTGTAGATACCTGCTAGAGGGAACAAGAGCTCTGGAAGTGCCTAGAACCAGAATTTAAAATGCTCCATCCAAAGTGACACACGTCACTTACACTCACAATTCACCACAGCTATTTATGACAAGGGGCTCAGGAAATGCAATCTCAAAATGTGCCTGGAAAGGCACAAGGAGAAGGGGAGAACTGGACTATTTGGCAGGCTGTACTAGCAACTAGGGGAAAATCTTGGAATCTAGAAAATCAAAAAAGAAAAGAAATAGGTTAAACTGATAGTTGAATTTTCAACTTTCAATTAAATGGAAAGCATCTTAGTAGTAAGTACTCATTGATCCTTTATTATCTTTCAAATTATATTTGCACTGTTGGATTTTATATTTATCTATTTTGAAAACATGTGTTAGGTATCTGCTATTTACGAAGTGCTATGATAGTTACTCTTAGGGCACAACTACAAAAAGAAATCTCTGGATCTGTTTCTTTAAAGACATATCTAGTTGGAGATATAGGCATTCAAATTATATAGGGGAAGAAAACAAAGAGAAGATGGGGTGCGGGGCAGGCCGTGTTTAGTGAGTGTAAAAGAGGCTAACTGTTAAGTGCCGAGTTTCCAGGTTTGAAGCTGGAGTGGACAAAATTGTGCCATCTACAAATATGCTTGAAAATAGCCTGCTGATCTGAGCTATACAGAGGGGCTAAACAAAAGTAAATGTTACATTATCATTTTTAAGTCCACTTCTTGATTTCCATTCCACCCCTCCCATTCCAGATCCTTTATTTATATTAAAAAAATTCCATAGATAATGCCACAAATGTTTGTGTGGTTAGGACAAATGATTGTGAACTGAAAGGTGATATCATTGCTCCTTGAAATTAAGAGCCCTGCTTTTTTGGTATTCTGTACAATCCCTTCCAAGTTAATGATGATTTACGGTGATAATTATAGTAAGTTGCTCCTCTAATGCCTAGTTTACATTACTATTAAAGTTATTTCCACAACATGCTCATGAGTTAGGTTCAGGAAGTTTTAATAAAATTATTCCCATACCATAGATAGAGGAATTGAGGCTGAAAGAAGTAAAATAATTTAATCATAATTGCAGTTATCTGTAGCTGTGAACAAACCACCCTAAAACAGTGGCTTAAAATAATAGCGCTCATTTCTTTGCTCACCCAAGGGTTGACTAGGATCAGCTAGTCAATGCTCACCTGGGGTCTCTCAAGCAGTTGCAATCAGGTGATGGCTGGGGCTAGGTCACCTCTAAGGCTTGACTCACATGTTTGATGCCTGGGCTGGGAAGTCTCTAGCATCCAGTGTGAGAGCCATTTGGGCTTCTCAGCCATAGCTCTCTCCGTGGTCTGCCTACATGGACTCTCCACATTGGGTGTGGGCCACCCTGGGAAGGGGCGTGAACTGGGGAAACATGGTTCTCTGCAACTGAAGCAACCCCTGAAGGTGGTGACAGCTGAGGATTGTCTGCCAGTAGGACTCCCAGCAGCTGAGGCAACAAGTTCTTCATTGAAGGAAGATTACTTACACTGGTTCCAAATCCAGTACCCTCCCATTTTGTCACCCATCTCCACTGATGTAACACCACTAGTCTGTTGACATTAATAAACGTTAATTGTGAATTATATAGTGAGAGTAAATAATCACATTGGGACACTGTTAAACAATTACATAGCACTCTGCAGGTACATCTATTATGGGAATATGCCATACCTTACTAATTTGTAGGTATCAGTGTGAGCACATCAACATTAGCACTCAAATCTTGCTTGCTTCAAGCTTCCACATGCTCCTCAACAATTCTAGGTCCTTTCCTTTCAGAGTAACCATCCTCAAACATATATGGGAACACACAAGAGATGGGGACATACAGATTATGAATCAGTCCAGGCAGCCGCTTGCTGTCAGCCTGTATGTATTGCTCCAGGCTGCACTACCAATGCTCCTATCCCTAATTCCATGCTTGTTGCAGTGGAGATTCATTGCTGGGCATCAAGCTCCAGACTCCTATATTCCACTGCTTAATCAACATTTCCATTAACATCAAGTCAGCATCTCAAATTTACATGTTCAAAACCAAACACTTGGTTTTGCTCACTAAAAAATCACAAAATGACTACATTTCAGTAAATGGCATAACCATTCTCCAAAACCTAGAAGTCATTCTTGATTCCTTTCTTTCCCATGCTGTGTATGAATACCTAAAATTCCATTACTTATTTACTCATCTACTTGTTTATTTCCTATCTCCTCCTCCTAAAATTTTAGTTGCACTAGGTAAGAAAATTCAGATGTTTTGTCCCCTAGTGTATGTCCAGCACTTGCAAAAACTTAGGACTATGACTTACATAGAGGTAAGGCACTAGGCAAATATATGATGAATGAATTTGTGAAGAAATTAATTAGCTAATTCATTTCTGTTAACTGAGTCAGGATTCCACAACCACCAGCCTCAAAAATTCTACAGAAATGCTGCTCCAAGATGACACATCTCTGGTCTAAGCAGATACCTCTCACTGGCCTTAGAATCAGACCATTTTTACCACCACAATTTATTGAAAACCAGCCACTCTCAAGATTTGCTAATGTCACAGCCAAGGTTGCTAGTATAATAGGGATTTCTCAGCAGCTGCTCCAAAACTGTTTTGCCCTTATTTTAACGGCATCATGTCCAGTGATCTATGATGGCATGAGCCAGTATTACTGCTGCCAATATGCAAGTACTTCTGCACTTGTGAAGTATGTTATGTTCATTTGTAAAAAGAAGTGTTCTACAGCAGAGTTATTTGGGTCCCAAGTCATTACTGAGTCTAGTGAAACAGACCTTTCAATTGACACACAGCCCTTTTTATTCTCTCTGGACGTATACACAATCCTACCTGGGTTAGAACGGATACAAATAAAAACACTGAAAGGGGCCCATGTCTTTTCAGACCAATTCCTTCTACTCATAAAAACAATTCTCTTGCTGAAAGGCTATTGTCCCTTACCACAGTCTGGCTCCAGTTTATCAGAGTCCATCCTTCTTTCCTTCCTTCTCTCTTTTTCTCCTTCCTTAACAAATATTCACAGAACACCTATCCTGCTAAGTACTGAGGAAAGAAAGATGAATTAGTCTGTAATCCCAAGGTAGAGACATATACTTGGAAAGATGAAAAAAAATTGCTTCATTTTATGACAAGTATAAGTTCAAGCTACAATGTGTTACAAAGATAGGAGAGGTCAATTATTATTGAGTAATTAATAAAATCTTAATTCAGGAGGAGAATCAAATTGTGTCTGGCAATATGGTTTGGTTTTTTTCCTTCAGGGTGATGATGAGTATTGGAGGTGAAAGGAGAAAAGGGGATACAGGCAGTGGGAGCAAAAACACAGATAAGCAAAAACACAGAGGCGTGGCCTAACTTGTGACATACCGTAATGTAAGTCAGCCTCAGTTGGACACCCAAAGATTTGTCTTTGTCTTCAATTAAAAATGTATTATGGTTCAGATATAAACAATTAATACAGGGGAGAAGGCATCCCTTTATTTCTCTTTTATAAATTTTTCTGATGGATACTAAGATTGGAGAAACAAAGATATTTTAATAGTAGTTATCTCTGTTTAATAGGATTTTGTAGCTAAGTTTTATTTTGTCCTTTACAGTTACAATTAGAAGAAGTTAGTATGATAGTGGTAGTGCCACTTGCTAGCAGTATGACACTGGGCGAATAACCTCTTTATATTTAATTTTTCACCTTTGTCTTATCTGGAAATTGATAGTGTTGAGCCAACTTTTTGAAGATCCTTTCCTGCTTTGAAATTCTGTGGCTGTAAGACTCGACAGGGGGTAGAATACAATGCAGAGGACCTGTATAATATTGAGACTAAAGTCCATATTTACACAGTATTATTTCTAGGAACACATTACAAAACCCAGTTTTGCAAATGCCAATAAAATCTCAGAGGAGAAACTACAGCAACTAAAGGGAGTCATTTTGGAAGAATGGTATAGGAAAAAGAACATTTTGCTAAGAAGCAGAAGGACTGGGTTACAATCTATGGTTTGCTAGTTTCTCGCTGTTCTGAGAAAATACTTTCCCTCCCTGATTCCCAGTTGTCTCTCCTGGAATAAATGAGGCTGCTGGGAATTGAAGAGGTTAATGTATCATTATAATGATATATCATTAATGTATCATTATAATATCAGACAAACTTGATGCCACCTGGAAGATCAAAATCAGAACAGTAGGCAAAATAGACTTATCACTTTCTGGAGGATAGGAGGGCAAAATCTGGTGTCTCCTGGACTGTAACACAACACGTACCAAAGGTGTCTCATTCCAAAGACAAGAGGAGCTTCTCAAAATATAAACTTTCTAGGAGAACTTGGGAGTGGAGGGGTAAGAATGCTTGACTACTGATTCCCAGGCTACAAAATCCCAAGAGCCTTGCCCTGTGAGATCCGTATGTTTATTTGCAGAGGATTCATCTGGCAATAGTCAGTCTTTAACCAATCAAACATTCCTTCCATATGGGAGCAGAGAGAGGTCCCATTCTCAACATTCCCAATTTCTTCCTCTCACAAAATAAACGTCTTCCTTGCTGCAAACCATGGTAGACCAACTGGTATGTTTAATCATGATCCATGATCTTGATGAGGAGTATGGCAATTACCATAGTTGAGTACTACACTGAGGTCTGAGTTAAGAGACACATTACAGGTGTTATTATATGATAATAAGAAAGCACATAACTTATTATAGAAAGAAAAATGTGGAGAATGGGAACTCTCAACCACAGCAAATGAATTGTGAACTGGTAATATCTAGTCAAGTTGAAGGAGTATGTTCCCCATAACTCAGCAGCTCATTTTCTAGCAGAGAAACTCTTCTATGTGTACAAAAGGAGATATGTCCTAGACCTTTTGGCAGCATTGTTTGAAAAGGGAAGGAAGTAGAAACAATTGCAGTGTCCATCAACAGGAGAATAAATAATGTGATATAGTCATAAAATAGAATGTTACAAAAATAATGCAGACAAACCTGAGCAACACATATTAATATGGAAAAAGCTCCCAAAGCAATTTGAAAAATAATACCTACCTATAATATATCATTTATATAGTGTAAAATTCTGCAAAATCATATTGTTTAGAGACAAATACAAATGGAAATATTAGAAAACCTAACTATAAATGATACACGTTGAGTTAATGAGAGTAGATTACCTGTGGGAAGGAATGAAGGTAATGGAAATATGAAAAATTTTAGAGAAAACCCCAAGTATAACTAAAGCAAATATGGAATAATGTGAGAATATGGTAAAGCTAGGTGCCGAGCACATGATTTTTATTATATTATTCAACATTGTTGTCTGAGTTTTTTGAACTACTTCATAACTTTGAAACACTAATTTTAAAAGCTTAAATATTGTATATAGAACATTCAAACTTGCGTATTTTTTTTTACATGTATGAAAATTGCCCTTGACCTGTATAAAAGCTAAAATGTCAGTCAAATGTTAGAAACACTGAAGTGCCTGCTCAGGGTTCTATAGAAACATATAAATCTGTAAAAGGAGATTAATTAGGGAAGTTTCATTATCATAGGGGATTGTATTTTCTTATTGAATGAGAGAAATTTTATTCATTTTTATATGAGTCAAATCTGGGCCCTGAATTTTACTACATATATAAACACATGTATATTCAATTTTCTCTTGGAAATACTAGTTTTTTCAGATTATTGTTTCAAAGCTCTTTGACAAAATAAGGTGGTTTCTAAAACTGTAAGTAAAGTCAGCACATTTGTTTGGCTACTAAACACAATGTGTGCTTTATTTCAGCAAGTAAAACTCACGAGAATGCATTCTCACCATGTCTGTCTAAGACACATTGAGGCAGTGAAGTTCGAAGGTGTTATGTTCCTGTAGATTTCTATTATAGTAAAAATCTTTGAAGCGTGAGAAGTGTGTAGCCATACTGATTTTCTCCCAGCATGTGATGCAGAATTTATATACTCTATTTTCTTCCCATAAAAGAAAATCTATTGCCAAAAATAATGGTCCTGATCAAATTATATATTGAAAATGATCAAATACCTCCTTTCAAAATTCCCACTTTTTATATGACATAAAAATATAAATTAGGAAACAGAAATTTAAAGAAAAATGGTTAAAGTTGTCATGACTTTTAGCATCAATTTTTATTTTGCTATATATTTTACAAACTTGAGTTAAATATAATTTTGAGGCAATAGTGTATCTATTTAATTGCATATTTTTATTAAAATGTTTTTTAAAAATCTTTTCCAGAAAGTCTTCTAAATTATATATTTCTATAATCCATTCATTTGGTATTTCTTGTGGACTTTGTGTAGGGTATGGCAGGCTGATATGTGTAAGGAACATGTAACTTAGCATGTTGAGTATACATATATATTTAAAGCATTTGCTACGTACTTTTCATTCAGATATCCTATTTCTTAACAGCTCTGAAATGTAGATATTCCCATTATGCTGATTTTGGCAGCTCCTCCCTTTAAGAGGCGGACTCTATTTCCTACCACTTGAATCTGAACTTCCCTTATGATTAGTTTTTGCCCAACAGAATGTGGTAGAAGTGACTGTCATTTCTGAGCTTAGGCTCTAAGAAAACCACTTGCTCTCTCTTGGAATGCTCACTGCCATATGGAGAAAGCTCAGGTTAGCTTAATGGAGGATGAGAAATTATGTGGAAAAAGTCTAGTGGTCCTGAGACTTCTCTACATCATCTATTGCTAGCCAACCACCAAATACATGAAAGACTCCAGCCAAGACCAGTAAAGCTGCCTCCTTGATACAAGTCTCATTGCAGATACATAAGTAAGTGCAGCCAAGACCACAAGAACCACCTAGCTTACTCATAGACTGAAGAGCAAGAAGAAATCCGTACTGTTTTAAGACACTGAGTTTTGGGGTGATTTGTTACACAGCAGTAGTTAACTGACATGCCAATCTTTAGAAAAGTGGCATAATTTAGACTAGGGAAGAGTACTGAATCACGCCTGTACAACTTCAAAGCCCATGTTCTTTCCATACACTGTGTGGAATAAAAATAATGAAGTAGAAGATCATAGAACAAAGTCGTATAGCTATTCCAAAGAGGTAGGAGTTACTTTGACTGAAGTTATTAAGAAATCTGTCATAAGGAAGATATCTTTTGGATTACACCCCTAATAGCTGGAGAAGGAGGTTTGCAGTTGAAAATAAGCTAAGGTGCAAAAGCAAGAAGGTGTAAATCATGTTCAAAGAATGGTAAATGAGCCTGTTACCCAGAAAGTACAGTTAGTGTAACAGAGCACTGGGAGATAAGGCCTCCAAAGTGTTTTTTATTTATACTGGGTTTTTTAAATTCAGGTGAAAATTTATATGGAAAGAAATATTTTTTGGTTTATAAGCAGAAATAGAAATTGGTTGAGAGTTTTGATTACATGGATTATAATTTATTCATATCTTAAAATATACTAATGTTAAAGTATAATTTATAATAGAAAATTAAGGTTTAAAGAAGAAAATATACTTACCCTTTTAAATAACTCAGTATAAGTGAAAGATCATAGCTGTAGAGAGAGACAACATTGGATATGAAATTCATCTTAGCCATTTACTACATGGACCTGGACAAGATACTTAACTTCTCTGATTCCTAGTTTCCTAACCTGTAGAGTGGAGAAAATGGATATCTATTTTATAGGATTACTGGCAAAATTAGATATAAGGTATATAGAAAAAATATACCACTTGACACATAGTAGCTATTTTTTACAAAAGTAGCATTTAATACATTTTAAAAGTCCCCTTAGAATCAAAGTGTTAATAGCAACCTTAAAGTGACACAATCATGAATAAGCTCAGTGGTAATCTTAAGTTCAGGGGTTCCTCATATTTTACTTATATGAGTTCTTAGATTATATGTCAAATAGAAACACCTATGCTATTCTGTAATTATAGAGCTTGCACCTACCCACGTCCCCAACTTAATTAGTATCCCTACTTCCTCTATAAGATGAAATGCAGAATGATACATATCATGTCCCCAAATCAGAAAATATTGAATTATTGATTTTGTGGTAAGAATAAAGTATAATACAAATCCCTATCAGACATAGTTAAAGAATAAACCAGCAAATTGGAAAGGGGCTAAAAGAGGGATGGGATCATTTTCCCTTCAGAGGATTATTAGCTTTTTATAATCTTGTCACTGTCTTAAGAGTCCTTATATCAGGGAGCCGCAATCCAGAAGGGGATAATGAGTCCACATACCAATAATCACATAGGGAACAAAGTTTAATGTGACTAATTATTAAAGATGTAAAATCAAATGATATATCTTTTTACAACTATTAAATTACCTTATATGTGCAAGTGAGTGTGTGTTGAAACTACTGCATTAATGCACACTGCCCTGAGTATAAATTGTAGTAATTTTTTGAAAACCAAATAGCAAAAAATTTGAAAATTTTCAAGTTTTTGGACCTCTCGTTGATATTTTCGAGACTATATTATTTTAAGGAAAAAAGAAATCACATGCAAAAGTATTCATTGCCAACTTAATTATAATAGTGAAAACTTGAAAGCAGCTTAATGTCTGAAACTGAGAAATGGTTCAGTAAAAAGCAGGATATCGGGGGCTTCCCTGGTGGCACAGTGGTTGAGAGTCCGCCTGCCAATGCAGGGTACAGAGGTTCGTGCCCCGGTCCGGGAAGATCCCACATGCCGCAGAGCGGCTGGGCCCGTGAGCCATGGCCGCTGAGCTTGCGCATCAGGAGCCTGCGCTCCGCAACGGGAGAGGCCACGACAGTGAGAGGCCCGAGTACTGCAAAAAAAAAAAAAAAAAAAAAAAAGCAGGATATCAATTTGTAGACTATAAACCACCCATTAAAACGTATTGTTGTGAAGAACAGCAACATGTAAAAGTGCTTATACATACTGTCAAGTGCAAAAAACATTAAAGTGTGCACTACTTTCAAATGCATAAAATTTGCTTTCTTATGATAAACGGAACATAAAATACGAAAACAAAGGATTTTTTAGTGAGGTGGGATTGCAAGAGATTTTAATTTTTATTTATATTTTTCATTATTGATAAAATGCTTCCTGTGCTACAAACAGAAAGCAGAATTAGAAATTAATAAAATGGAACTAATTACTCCCATGTCAGACCTTGGAGGCACCTGTAAGTTGATTTTTTATAGTTTATCAATATCAGTGTAATTTCCTATTTCCAAAAATGCTTCATCTCCTTTATTCAACAGATTCAATTAAATGTTCTTGAAGCAGTAAACTGACATCAATATGAAATAAATGCTATGAGAATAATAGGCTTGAATTTATGTAGTCTGCATTGGGTAGAGTTTAGAATGAATGATAAAACAATTATTCACCAGTTCTCAACACTTCAATACATCTTAGACAGGGAAAAAGGAAAAAAATGAATTCTGGAAAATGGTGTTTTCAATGTTTTGTGTGTTATATTTGAAAAATGAGAACACTTTTTTTCAATAATAATAGCTGTATGGATTTTAGCTAATTATAGTTAAGTTACACAATTCTTTATTAAAAATATAGAGTTCTTTTTTCTGTCTACACCACAGAAAGAACCATCATAATACTGAGCATTTTAAGGAATCATTTTTATGTGCTGAATGCTGGTTTTTAGGAGATTTTGGTCTGAATGTTAGCACTAACTTCTGAAAGAGGTATCACCTGATTTGAGTTTATCTATAAATTAATAGTAATTTCTCTCTTCTCAGAAAAAGGTATGACAAACTATAAATTAATGAAAAGAACTGTGAATTCATTGAAAATGTGTAAAATAATAAAATTGCATTTGCTGCCCTTTAGAGAAGTATTAATAAATATTGAAAATATTCTATTAGAAAAAGAACTATATCTTTCTATTCCACATATTAATTCCTTCTGCAATTCAATAAATATTTATCTGGGCCCAATAATCACTATGCTTGATGCATGGAATACAACCATAAAAATGGCAAAAATCTTGTTCTTCATTCTAACGAAAAAGGCAGATAAATGAACAGCCAATTACTGTACAGATCAATAAATTTTATGGTAGGGTACCATGGCAGTGCTATGGATTTAATGTTTGTGTCCCCCCCCAAATTCATATGTTGAATTCCTAATCCCCAGTGTGATGGTATTTAGAGGTGGAGCCTTTAGGAAGTAGTTTTGAATGAGGTCATGAGTATAGAGCTCCCATAATGTCAGCCAGAGCTAAGATAGAAACTGGTACCAAGAAGTAGGGTTCTGCTCTAATAAATACCTGAAAATGTGGAAGTGGCTTTAGAACTGGATAGTGAGTAGAGGCTGGAAGAGTTTTTGAGGTGCATACTAGAAAATTCCAATGTTCCTATAAAGGGATTTTTTTTTAACATCTTTATTGGAGTATAATTGCTTCACAATGGTGTGCTAGGTTCTGCTGTATAACAAAGTGAATCAGCTATATGTATACATATGTCACCATATCCCCTCACTCTTGCATCTCTATCCCACCCTCTTTATCCCACCCCTCTAGGTGCTCACAAAGAACCAAGTTGGTCTCCCTGTGCTACGCGGCTGCTTCTCACTAGCTATCTATTTTACATTTGGTAGTGTATATATGTCAATGCCACTCTCTCACTTCGTCTCAGCTTGCCCTTTCCCCTCCCCGTGGCCTCAAGTCCATTCTCTAGTAGGTCTGCGTCTTTATTCCCGTCTTGCCTCTAGGTTCTTCATGACCTTTTTTTTTTTTAGATTCCATATATATGTGTTAGCATATGGTATTA
Organism: Delphinus delphis; assembly: GCF_949987515.2. NCBI lineage: Eukaryota > Metazoa > Chordata > Mammalia > Artiodactyla > Delphinidae > Delphinus > Delphinus delphis. Next base: position 28,593,746 of record NC_082688.1, read on the forward strand.
GTTTTTCTCTTTCTGACTTACTTCACTCTGCATGACAGACTCTAGGTCCATCCACCTCACTACAACCTCAGTTCTCAGTTCTCTTTCTTTTTATGGCTGAGTAATATTCCATTGTATATATGTGCCACATCTTCTTTATCCATTCATCTGTTGATGGACACTTAGGTTGCTTCCATGTCCTGGCTATTGTAAATAATGCTTCAATGAACATTGTGGTACATGACTCATTTTGAATTATGGTTTACTCAGGGTATATGCCCAGTAGTGGGATTGATGGGTCTTATGGTAGTTCTATTTTTAGTTTCGTAAAGAACCTCCACACTGTTCTCCATAGTGGCTGTATCAATTTACATTCCCACCAACAGTGCAGAAGAGTTCCCTTTTCTCCACACCCTCGCCAGCATTTATTGTTTGTAGACATTTGGTGATGGCCATTCTGAACGATGTAGGTGATAACCTCATTGTAGTTTTGATTTGCATTTCTCTAATGATTAGTGATGTTGAGAATCATTTCATGTATTTGTTGGCAATCTGTATATCTTGTTTGGAGAAATGTCTATTTAGGTCTTCTGACCATTTTGGATTTGGTTGTTTGTTATTTTGATATTGAGCTGTATGAGCTGCTTGTAAATTTTGGAGATTAATCCTTTTTCAGTTTCTTTGTTTGCAAATATTTTCTCCAATTCTGAGGGTTGTATTTTCATCTTATCTATCATTTCCTTTGTTGTGCAAAAGATTTTAAGTTTCATTAGGTCCCATTTGTTTATTTTGGTTTTTATTTCCATTTCTCTAGGAGGTGGGTCAAAAAGGATCTTGCTGTAATTTATGTCATGGAGTGTTCTGCCTATGTTTTCGTCTAAGAGATTTATAGTGTCTGGCCTTACATTTAGGTCTTTAATCCATTTTGAGTTTATTTTTGTGTATGGTGTTAAGGACTGTTCTAATTTCATTCTTTTCCATGTAGCTGTCCAGTTTTCCCAGCACCACTTATTGAAGAGATTGTTTTTTCTCCATTATATATTCTTGCCTCCTTTGTCATAGATTAGTTGATCATAGGTGTGTGTGTTTATTTCTGGGCTTTCTATCCTGTTCCATTGATCTCTATTACTGATTTTGTGCCAGTACCATACTCTCTTGATTACTGTAGACTTGCAGTATAGTCTGAAATCAGGGAGCCTGATTCCTCCAGCTCCATTTTTCTTTCTCAGGATTGCTTTGGCTATTCGGGGTCTTTTGTGTTTCCATACAAATTGTGAAATTTTTTGTTCTAGTTCTGTGAAAAATGCCATTGGTAGTTTGATAGGGATTGCATTGAATCTGTAGATTGCTTTGGGTAGTATAGTTATTTTCACAATATTGATTCTTCCAATCCAAGAACACGGTATATCTCTCCATCTGTTTGTATCATCTTTAATTTCTTTCATCAGTGTCTTATAGTTTTCTGCATACAGGTCTTTTGTCTCCTTAGGTAGTTTATTCCAAGGTATTTTATTCTTTTTGTTGCAGTGGTAAATGGGAGTGTTTCCTTAATTTCTCTTTCAGATTTTTTCATCAGTAATGTATTAATTTTGTATCCTGATACTTTACCAAATTCATTGATTAGTCTAGTAGTTTTCTGGTAGCATTCTTAGGAGTCTCTATGTAGAGTATCATGTCATCTGCAAACAGTGACAGCTTTACTTCTTTTCTGATTTGGATTCCTTTTATTTCCTTTTCTTTTCTGATTGCTGTGGCTAAAACTTCCAAAATTATGTTGAATAAGAGTGGTGAGAGTGGGCAATCTTGTCTTTTTCCTGATCTTAGTGGAAATGGTTTCAGTTTTTCACCATTGAGGATGATGTTGGCTGTGTGTTTGTCATATATGGCCTTTATTATATTGAGGTAAGTTCTCTCTATGCCTACTTTCTGGAGGGTTTTTTTTTTTATCATAAATGGGTGTTGAATTTTGTTGAAAGCTTCTTCTGCATCTATTGAGATGATCTTATGGTTTTTAACCTTCAGTTTGTTAATGTGGTGTATCACATTGACTGATTTGCATATCTTGAAGAATCCTTGCATTCCTGTGATAAACCCCACTTGATCATGATTATGATCCTTTTAATGTGTTGTTGGATTCTGTTTGCTAGTATTTTGTTGAGGATTTTTGCATCTATGTTCATCAGTGATATTGGCCTGTAGTTTTCTTTTTCTGTGACATCTTTGTCTGGTTTTGGTATCAGGGTGATGGTGGTCTCGTAGAATGATTTGGGAGTGTTTCTACCTCTGCTATCTTTGGAAGAGTTTGAGAAGGATAGGTGTTAGCTCTTCTGTAATGTTTGATAGAATTTGCCGGTGAAGCCATCTGGTCCTGGGCTTTTTTCTTTGGTGGATAATTTTTAATCACAATCTCAATTTCAGTGCTGGTGATTGGTCTGTTTATATTATCTATTTCTTCCTGGTTCAGTCTCAGAAGGTTGTGCCTTTCTAAGAATTTGTCCGTGTCTTCCAGGTTGTCCATTTTGTTGGCATAGAGTTGCTTATAGTAATCTCTCATGCTCCTTTGTATTTCTGTAGTGTCAGTTGTTACTTCTCCTTTTTCATTTCTAATTCTGTTGATTTGAGTCTTCTCCCTTTTTGTTCTTGATGAGTCTGGCTAATGGTTTATAAATTTTGTTTATCTTCTCAAATAACCAGCTTTTAGCTTTTTTGGTCTTTGCTATCGTTTCCTTCATTTCTTTTTCATTTATTCCTGATCTGATCTTTATCATTTCTTTCCTTCTCTTAACTTTGTGGTTTTTTTGTTCTTCTTTCTCTAATTGCTTTGGGAGTAAGGTTAGGTTGATTATTTGAGATTTTTCTTGTTTCTTGAGGTAGGATTGTATTGCTGTAAACTTCCCTCTTAGAACTGCTTTTGCTGCATCCCATAGGATTTGCATCATCATGTTTTCATTGTCATTTGTTTCTAGGTATTTTTAAATTTCCTCTCTTATTTCTTCAGTGGTCTCTTGGTTATTTAGTAGCATATTGTTTAGCCTCCATGTGTTTGTATTTTTTACAGTTTTTTTTTTTTTTTTTTTTTTTTTTTTTGCTCTAATTGGTATCTAGCCTCATAGCTTTGTGGTTGGAAAAGACACTTGATACGATTTTAATTTTCTTAAATTCATCAAGGCTTGATTTGTGACCCAAGATATGATGTCCTGGAGAATGTTTCATGAGCACTTGAGAAGAAAGTGTATTCTGTTGTTTTTGGATGGAATGTCCTATAAATATCAATTAGTCCACCTTGCTTAATATGTCATTTAAAGCTTGTATTTCCCTATTTATTTTCATGTTGCTTGATCTATCCATTGGTGAAAGTGGGGTGTTAAAGTCCCCTACTATGATGGTGCTACTGTTGATTTTCCCTTTTATAGCTGTTAACATTTGCCTTATGTATTGAGCTGCTCCTATGTTGGGTGCATAAATATTTACAATCGTTATATCTTCTTGGATTGATCCCTTGATCATTATGTAGTGTCCTTCTTTGTTTCTTCTAATAGTCTTTATTTTAAGGTCTATTTTATCTCATATGAGAATTGCTTCTCCAGCTTGCCTTTGATTTTCATTTGCAGGGAATATCTTTTTCCATCACCTCACTTTCAGTCTGGATGGGTCCCTAGGTCTGAAGTGGGTCTCTTGTAGACGGCATATATACAAGTCTTGTTTTTGTATCCATTCAGCCAGTCTATGTCTTTTGGTTGGAGCATTTAATCCATTTACGTTTAAGGTAATTATTGATATGTATGTTCCTATTACCATTTTCTTAATTGTTTTGGGTTTGTTATTGTAGTTCTTTCCCTTCTCTTGTGCTTTCTGCCTAGGGAAGTTCCTTTAGCATTTGTTGTAAAGCTGGTTTGGTGGTGCTGAATTCTCTTAGCTTTTGCTTGTCTCTAAAAGTTTTAATTTCCCCATCCAATCAGAATGAGATCCTTGCTAGGTAGAGTCATCTTGGTTGTAGCTTTTTCCCATTCATCACTTTAAAGATGTCCTGCCACTCCCTTCTGCCTTTCAGAGTTTCTGCCGAAAGATCAGCTGTTAACCTTTCAGGGATTCCCTTGTATGTTATTTGTTGCTTTTCCCTTGCTGCTTTTAATATTTTTTCTTTGCATTTAATTTTTGACAGTTTGATTAATATGTGTCTTGGCGTGTTTCTCCTTGGATTTATCCTGTATGGGACTCTCTGTGCTTCCTAGACTTGATTGACTATTTCCTTTCCCATGTTAGGGAAATTTTCAACTCTAATCTCTTCAAATATTTTCTCAGTCTTTTTTTTTTTCTTTTCGTCTTCTGGGACCCCTATAATTCAAATGTTGGTGTATTTAATGTTGTCCCAGAGGTCTCTGAGACTGTCCTCAATTCTTTTCATTCTTTTTTCTTTATTCTGTTCTGTGGTAGTTATTTCCACTATTTTATATTCCAGGTCAGTTATCCGTTCTTCTGCCTCAGTTATTCTGCTATGGATTCCTTCTAGAGAATTTTTAATTTCATTTATTGTGTTGTTCATCATTGTTTGTTTGCTTTTTAGTTCTTCTAGGTCCTTGTTAAACGTTTCTTGCATTTTCTCCATTCTATTTCCAAGACTTTGGATCGTCTTTGCTGTCATTACTCTGAATTCTTTTTCAGGTAGACTGCCTATTTCCTCTTCATTTGTTTGATCTGGTAGGTCTTTACCTTGCTCCTTCATCTGCTGTGTGTTTCTCTGTCTTCTCATTTTGCTTACCTTACTGTGTTTGGGTCTCCTTTTTGCAGGCTGAAGGTTCGTAGTTCCCATTCTTTTTGGTGTCTGCCTCCAGTGGGTAAGGTTGGTTCAGTGGGATTTGTAGGCTTACCAGTAGAGGGAACTGGTGCCTGTGTTCTGGTGGATGAGGCTGGATCTTGTCTTTCTCGTGGGCAGGACCGCATCTGGGGCTGTGTTTTGGGGTGTCTATGAACTTAGTATGATTTTAGGCAGCCTGTCTGCTAATAGGTGTGGTTTTGTTCCTGTCTTTCTAGTTGTTTGTCATGAGGTGTCCTGCACTGGAGCTTGCTTGTCATTGAGTGGAGCTGGGTCTTAGTGTTGAGATGGAGATCTCTGGGAGAGCTCTTGCCAATTGATATTACATGTGGCCAGGAGGTCTCTGGTGATCCAATGTCCTGAACTTGGCTCTCCCATCTCAGAGGCTTAGGCCTGACCCCTGGGTGGAGCACCAAGACCTTGTCAGCCACATGGCCATGTACGTGGGGAGTTTTTTGCCTTTTTGGAACTCTGAGGTCTTCTGCCAGCATTCATTAGGTGTTTTCTAGGAGTTTTTCCACATGTAGATGTATTTTTCATGTTTTTGTGGGGGAGAAGGTGATCTCCATATCTTACTCCTCCACCATCTTGAGGCAATCTCCCTAAAAAGGTATTTTGAAAGGCAATCTGTTAAGGGCTCAGAACTGAATGATTAGAAGTGTAGGGAAAGCTTCCATTGTCTTGAAAAATACATTAATAATGATGTACAGGATGGTGGTTAAAATACAGATGGTGAAGCCCATTCTGATGAGGTCTCAGATGGAGATGACGAATGTGTTACTGGACAATGGAGAAAGGGCAATCCCTGTTATAAGGTAGCAAAGAACTTGGTTGAATTATGTTTGTGTTCTAGTGTTTTCTGGAAGATACAATTTATGAGCAATGAAATTGGACTTTTAGCTAAGAAGACTCCTAAGCAAAGTGTTGAAGGAATGGCTTGGTTCCTTCTGACTACTTATAGTAAAGTATGACAGGAGAAAGATAAATTGAAGAAGGAATTTTTTAGCAAAAAGGAAGAGAACTTAGATTCAGAAAATTCTCAGCCTGTTCATACTACAAAAAATATACAAAAACCAAGAATACCAAGGTGTGTCTGAATGAATTTTTGATATGGAGATTAAGTGTGGGTGTGAACCACGGATACAATCAACCACCTCAACAGAGGCCAAGAATAGAGATGGAATTATACCAGCAAAGACAATGCCAGTTTGCACTAAAGGGGACAGAGAAAGTAGGATGAAATGAAGGAAGGCTGATGGATTTCTTATACCCTACAGGACCGGACCTTAGAGCTTTTTGGCTGTGAACTTGTGCTACCCTTCAATAAAAGAGAAGGAGGGCCCCAAGGGTGATTCAGATACCATCAAGGTCAAACCTTTTGGTTTTAGCTCCATTTAAAAAAATTTTTAGGGGAAGATATTGAATTTTTAAAACTACTTGTGAGTCCAGTAATGTTTTAAAGATTATATACATACATAAAATATCTAGTTGTTTATCATTTAGAGAGCCCTTCAGAATATCTTGACTCCATAGGATTATAAATAGAAGTCAGCTCATCAGCTGAGTCAAAAGTACACCCCCTGCTACATTTTAACAGAAGAAAACCAAAAATAAAGAGGATATATAGTCTGTCCACAACTATAGAGCTAGGAAGTGTCATAGATAGGGTGGGAATACAGAGTTGTCTGTACCAAAGTCCGTGCTGTTTCTATCAAATCATGTTCCCACTTTCTGTAGGGTATATATAATGGGAAATATAAGGCATTATAAAATTCTTGTATGTTTGCTTTTACATTATCTTATTTGCAGGAAGTCAATTGTTGATTTTATTAGGAAATCAGAATATTTTATTGTCAAAGTGCTTGACCATAGCTTATACTTGTACCTTCGCTTACTCTTTCTTTTATACTAACCACACTGAGATTTGCAAGAGGAGTTTCTGCTGCTTTGTCAGGATTCTATGGCTCCTTGTATTCTGTTTGTAATCACTTGTGTGGTGTGTCACATTTTAGCAATTAGAGAATCTAGATGTAGTTTCATCAAGCCACTCCCCAAAATCACAGCTAGTGCTTTCCTGTAAGTGGAGTACATAAACTGCATTAATTTGAAGTCTTGGATGAAAGATTTTTATCTAAAGTTTTTTTTCTCCTCATACCCATTTTGTGATTCAAACATCTTGAGCATGTTGCATTATTGTGTGATATTTTTTTTTAAGTCATAAAAATCTACACCTAATTTGACATGATTTCTCTGGCAGTTAATAAGAACACATTATACAGTTTAATGAATCTGCAAACTAAATAATGGTTGTAGTGGGTGTGAAAATAGGAATATTTAAATACATAAGGAAATTTAGCACACATCCCAGTGGCCATGTAAATAGACTCCTGATTCTTTTATAAATTGCAAATGCTTTCTTGTGCAGAAACCCAGTGAAAAATATAGTCCTGCATCCACATATAGAGCTCATTATCATACCTCAGAATGCTCACTGCATGTCTATTATCCACTTAAAAGCTCCATTAAAACACCCACTCTGTTTCAGCTTCAGGTATACAAGGTCAAAAACTAAGTCTCATTTGTCATTATTTATTCTCAGAGATTTAAGACAGCTGTATTGATGAGGTGTATTTAAGATTACATCTCCAGTTATTTGATAAAAAGCTTTCAAATATGACCCTGTGTCATATAAAATTAGTATTCAAAAACTCATTATCAGCATGAATTCTAGAATAGACCCAAAAGAAATGTCCATGAAGAAAAATAATTGTAAATAATGGACATTTGGTGGATTGTACTGTAAACTTACTATAAGTAACGTAAACCTTTTGGTGTACTGGTTGTTTGTTGTCATTTACAATCTAGGTACAAGGACATCTATGTTCAATAACTTACATGAAAGTAAAATAATTAAGAAGATAATACATTGCTGAGAAACTAATATTGAGCTCCACCTTAGGGTCAAATAAAGAAACCATAACATAGAGACTGTTGACATTCAGAATGTGCCATGGAGATGATGCATTTTGAAACTTGGGTTTTAAAATAAAAGGCTGTGATATTCTCTTCCCTTTTCATTTGGCTTCGTCTATCCTTTATTTGGATACCACTGACCACTTTATTTTTTTATAATTGCTGTGTTGCCATTAAATGGGCAGATATAGCAGTATATGAAAACACAGTCAGAATGTGTTAGGTTATGCTTCTAAAATGAACACAAAATGAGTGACTAGTCATATGGAGATCAAATAACTATTTGCATGCACTGTGCCTGACTTTTGGATGTATGCCATGAGATGAATTGTGGTGTCAATTTAGGTGAGCTTGGATCCAACCTCCATGCAGACACGTGCTTTCCCACGTTTAAACATAAAAATGCATTACTATCTCAGTCTATTCCTCTACATTTTTTTGCAAATATAATTATTGGGAATTCAGTACATTTATTTTTTTCAGCATCCATACGTAGAGCTCATTATGATACCTCAGAATGCTCACTGTATGGTGGCTCTTTCCTGCCTCAAAAGTATTCTGTGGGTACCTGATGCTAAAGCCATGTTGGAACCATGATATTATCACGTCTCTTCTGTGCCAGTGCAGTGGATGGATTGAAGGTTGTTATATGAGTCTGAACCAAAGAAATGGCAGTGAGGATAGAGTGGATAGAATAGGTTCCAGAGATATTTGAGTAAAATTGACACGAATTCCTGATTGATTTGATATAATGAGTGAGATAACAGGAGTTGTTGAAGATGACATGAGGTTTCTGGCTTGGAAACCAAGGAGTGATAGTTCTATTAACCTAGATAGATAAAGGATAAGACTTAGTATGTCTTTAGATGTTAAGGTAGTATGGTCTAGAAAACAGTTGAGTAGGGATTCAGCTCAGGTATATTATAAGGACTAGAGCTAGAGCTATATATTCAGAATCATTAGTTTATAAATATTATTTAAATTCATGGGTCTAAATGAGGTTAAAAGGTATGGGAAGTCTCTCTAAATTATTCTTCATATTTTCTTCCTCTTTGGCATTTATTATACATATCTGGGTGTTGAAAAGGCCAATCCATTTACCACATATCCAACTGCTACTGAATGTTTTTACTTGTAAGCCTTACAGGTACCTCAGACACAGAATATCTAAAATCCAGCTCCTATATTTACCAAATCCAATCCTTTTCCATTCTTTATTTTCAAAAAAATAAAAGCATCCTCCTTATCACAGAATTAGTGAGTCATTTAGAATCCTGCTTTTTATTTAGTATTCCATATCTAATCAGACATTCTAGTATATCTTCAGTTTATTACCTTTTCTCCATTCCTATTGATAATTTTAGCTAATGAATATTGCATTCATTGACTGGATTACAGAGATAGTCTCCAAGTTGACTTATGTGCTTTTGGTTTTGACCCCTCCAATTTATTCTCCATCCAAATTGTGATTGGAGTGAAAAACTCACGGTGCAAAACTAATTGTGAGATCCCTGTGCTTAAAATCTCTCAATGGTCATATCATTCAGGATAAAATTTAAATTCCTTAGCTTGATATACCAGACTCTTCACTGTTTTCCACCTGACTATATACTTACCTTTCCTCCCTATATTTTTCCTATACACACCAACACACACACACATATGTATATATTAATATATATGTATATATATACACATATACATATATTTAATTAGTTTCCTATTGCTACTTTAAAGAATTACTAGAAACCTAGTGGCTTAAAACCAGACAAATTTGTTCTCTTATAATTCTGAAGGTCAGAGGTCCAAAATATGTTGGCAGGGCACATTCCTTTCAGAGAATCTAAGGGGGAATCTATTTCCTTGACTTTTCTAGCTTCAAGAGGCCACCTGCATTCCTTGGTTTGTGGCCCATCTGCCCATCTTCAAAGCCAGCATTGTGGTTTCTTCAAATCTTGCTCTTCTCTGATCTCTGCTTCTGGTCATCTTCTCTGATCTGTCTCGTTCCTCCCTCTTTTCCTTTTAATGACCCTTGTGATTAGATTGGACCCACCTGGATAACCCAGGATACTATCCTCATCTGAAGATCTTTAATTTAATCATATCTGTAAAGTCCCTTTTGCCCTGTAAGTTATCATATCCACGGATTCTGGAGATTAAGGTATGGACATCTTTGTGGGGAGGGAGGCATTCTTCTGCCATCACATACATGCTTTACAGTAGCTATTAGAAACCACGTTGTTGCCTATTCCTGGAATGCTATTCGCCTCATTCCTGTTTTAATTAACTTCAGATGTTCTTAAGAGAGAACACTCAACTTCAGGTTTCAATTCTTTTTCCTTGTGGAGAATCGCACACAAACAGTAAGGAGAACAAGACACAGCAGCACATTCTCTAAATATGTACTCTAGATAATGTCTAACTCTAAGCTAAAATATATGAACATGGAAATGGGTGGTGAAATAGCATGTGATTTAACAGAATAAACAAATTCAAATTTAAGTGTTTGCAGAGAGAGACACTATGAGAATGAAGTTTTTTTTTTTTTTTTTTTGCCATAGCATTCTGAAAAGGCCTAAAGAATTAGAAGCATTAGTTACAAAAGCTTGGGAGAGATTAAGTGGATGGAGTAGACAAAAATGAGAGAATGATTTGAAAATGTATATGAAGACCAGCTATTGCTCCAGGGTGTCAACCCGACTCAGGTGTTTCAGGTACCTAACTTTCCTCCACATCCTGTGAGAGACAAGAAATATTTTTTCTGGTGAAACAGAACTAGAGAGTCTCTGGGCCAATGTAGGGGGTCTCAATGGCAGATGTAACAATACAGAAGAGAGTGTTAAGCCAAGCATAATCAAATGAATTGCCTTCCTCAGTTGTTTAGTAGATACTGGAGCTAATTTCGGCATAGACACAGCTGGTCAGCCCTGTGTAAGCCTGACCCATTTGTACTCCTAATTTCACCCCAGTGTGCCAGTCAGTAATTGTCCTCAGCATGCCTTTCTATTTCCCCTCTGTCTTTGGCTTGCAACTATTTTCTTTGTAGAATAAAAAAAATGTGAGCAAAGAAAAATTAGTATGAATAACTATTCTTAGTAGAAAAACTAATTCATTGAATCTATATACCAACTGGTAATGTTATATACAATTACACTGTAGAGTTAAAACACAAAAACTAAAATCATCACACTAATTACTAGGACAAACACTAAAGACATGTTTTTCAAGTTCTTTCTTCAAACAATCTCATACAAAGTATAATAGATAAATACAGAGAACTTCTGGCTGAAACAGAGGCAGAATCATAGTTGGAGGGAGGAACATATCCACACAATATTCAGAAGACATGCCTTTTAGCACAGTAATTATCAGGATAAAAAGACATTAGAGTTTGCAGTGTGAAATAAGCAATGGAGATACCAGTGCTCAGAAAATGAGACACTTCAAGAAAGTCATTTTTCTCTTTGCTCCTCTATCTTCTAAAAGCACAAGATTCCTTCAAAGGATTGCTTTATATGACTATGGCTCCCCTCACTGTGTTATACTCCACGAGGGAGCTCTTAGCACCTGGCTTAAATAATATTCACTTAGTGTTTCTTTGTTCTTTTCAAACAATGCTATAAAACCTGAAATTTCTTCATGTTGAAACTTATAGCATTGGGCTTTTGACATTTTAATTTGAGGATGTTGCTTCATGGCTGGTGAATTCACTGTTGGCAAACCTCATTGATTGGGTGGAAGCAGATTTAGGGAAGAACCTAAAGTATTGGATATTTTAAAAACCCACTTGTTTTACTTTCCAGGAAGCTAGATAATAGAATATGAGAATGTAGTTTCAGAGAACGCTTTGAGAAATAGGCTCAGTGAATAAATAAAAACAACTGTAATTAGCCTATCATCCCAGGTATTACATATAAATGTAAATGATGCTTTTAAAGCACCATTGAGGTTGCTTGAAAGTAATTTCTTCTTTGAATTAGTTATAAACTTTAAGTATTCTGTTCACAATGGTTTTCCTCTATTAATTTGCTTAACAAACCATTTCTTCATCATTAGCACAAAGGTAAACTTCAATACAATTAAGAATATTTCCAAATTATGGTAATCTATACAAATGAATTTCATTTTGTCAGGGCACAGTAGGTGTAAACTTAAATGTCAGAAACAGACATTGGCTATCACATGAACCTTTACCATTTCTATCTGATCATCCAAGAACTATCATAAGTGTCAGTACTGGCTAGAATAATCTTGATTGTAAGACTGCCTATGACACAAAGTCAGAGGACAATGTTCACCTCTAAAGACTTTGTATCTCCAAGCTCCACCCAGCATGTGGAGTCAGAGGAGAATCTGGTGACATTTTAGAGCAGAAAATGAGTCCCAGGGAAAGCAGATTCCTAAGTTTGGTAGTGATGGTAAGAGGACTACTGAGTGAGTGGGAGCTGCTAAGCAGTACCAGCTCCTGTGACAGATGCTCTCAGTTTAAAGAAGTAAATGCAAAACTGTAAGAGAAATAACATTTTAGCACAAAATCTAGAAGCCCTTGAGGATAGATGATGCCAGAAAAATGTGAGATTATTGTACCCGCCAGAGTATATTAATACTATAAATGTAGATGATTTCCTGAGAAAAAAGATCCTTGAAAATGTACCAGATGTATGATGCTGAATATCAAGTTAAACAGCAAAGACACAGAGTGCCAACCAAGCATTGATTCCTGCCCTTCTTCCTTCCTCAGGGCACTGAAAAACACGACTGGTATATTCATGTCCAATTCAATGGGGGCCCAACCTGAATTCATTCATTCTTTTCTCATACTTACTTCTCTTTTCAGATTCTTCATCTTCTTAAACTTAGAGATAGCCATCCTTTAACTCAAGAGCTGAATGATCAGGTTCATTCTTTCATCCAACAAATTTTTATTAAAACTACTCTGAAGTTCTGGGCACTGTTCTAAGCCTTTAGGATACATTTGTGAACAAGATAGACAAAAGATAGACAAACATTCCTGTCCTCCTGGAACTTGTATTCTAGTGAAGTGAGTGGTATGGACCATAAACAGTAAATATAAAAAATAAGTGAATTATGTATTGTTTTCATAAATGCTATGGGAAGTCAGTAGATCAAGGAAGGGGGATAAGAATTGTGGGAAGGAATGGTGGGAAGGATAGGTTGCAATTTTAAACTGGGTGGTCAGGGTAGACTGAAATTGAACAAAACTCAACTCTACTTCCTGCTTTTCTTCCTCACCTCTTGCCAGACCTAGCTGAGTTAGATTCTATCCATTCTTCAATGCCTCATTCAAATGACATCTCCTCTGTGATGCCTGCCCTGATTTTCTCAGTATTCCTTAAATATTTTCTCCTTTACATTCCCATATGTGGCTGACCGTGCTGTTACTCACCCATCTCCCCTGAGTGGTGGATGCGTCCTGTACCTGTGCATGTGCATCTGACAGTTTCCCATCTCAAGTGCTTGCATCTCTGCTTCTCTGCCTTAGGACTTTCTCCAGTGCCACTGCTTGGAGTGGAAGGAAGCCCAGAAGTGCTGGGGATTTAACACCCCGCAGGGATAATCTTCAAGCTCTAAGCGATGGGAATGGGTAGGTAACTACTCCAGCTCTGCCATCTGCTGGTGGAGTAGTTCCTCAGAGGCTCTCAGTGGGATTAAGCATCAGTTGCCCAGAGTATCTGTTTATTAATGCATGATTTACTGGTGTTTTGCCCTTCCTTGTCTCACTCTCTGTACCCTCTCCCTGTACTTTTTGTATTCATTTTGTAAATAACCTATCCATATCCAGTTCCTTTAGGGAAATCTAAATTCAGATAGTTTAGCACTTCAATTCTGAATTCTTTATGGTCTTATTAGATTTTTCTTTATATTATATTATTTATGGGCATTTGTTTCTTCTACAAACTTGTGAGTTCCTCAACTTACATCCTAAAAATTCTATATTATTAAACATAGCTTTTGACTTCTAATCCAAAAATATTAAGTTATCATCATATTTGGTAAAGGTGACCTGGGTTTAGGTAATCAATTACCTGGGTTCCAAATCCTGATTCTATCATTTAATAACCGTATTTGTGAGCACTATTCTGTGCTTCCAATTTCTCATTGGTAAACTGGAGATTAAAAATACCTGCCTTATACGAATGTTCTGACAATAAAATAAGAAAATGTACAAAAAGTTCTTAACACAGTACCTGGCACAATAGGCACTCAGTCAATGTAAGTAAGTCCTTTCCTGCCTCTCCCTGCCTTTCACTCTTTTGCTAAGTTCAATTTTTTCAAATAAAGTAACTGGAACAGAAACAGAATCTCAAGTCTGTTTGAAATCCAACATACTAAATCAGAGGCATTTCATCTGAGTAAGAAGTATAACAATAAACTGATACATGTTTCTGTATTTCTCCCTATTCCTTTTAATTCAATAAGGAATTTAGCATCATACATGGCAAGCTTCCATATATCTCTTTAAAGTGTCTGATATTTATTGTAGAAATACACTGCCAATAAAATAATTACTTTGGCCAACTTGTTACCTAGGGCAGATGTGTGCAAAAGAAGTATTGCATTATTTGTAGCATATGTTTGCCAGTCAAAAAAAAATGTTGATCATTAAATACTCATTTTTTCTATTCTTTATTTGAAAATAGTGATTTGAGGGCTTCCCTGGTGATGCAGTGGTTAAGAATCTGCCTGCCAAGACAGGGGACACAGGTTCAAGCCCTGGTCTGGGAAGATCCCACATACCGCGGAGCAACTAAGCCCGTGTGCCACAACTACCGAGCCTGCGCTCTAGAGGCTGCAAGCCACAACTACTGAGTCCACATGCCACAACTACTGAAGCCCACGTGCCTAGAGCCTATGCTCTGCAGAAAGAGAAGCCACTGCAATGAGAAGGCCGCACACCGCAACGAAGAGTAACCCCCACTCGCCACAACTAGAGAAAGCCTATGCACAGCAATGAAGACGTAACACAGCCAAAAATAATAAATAGATAAAATAAATATACTTATAAAAAAAACTCTCAAACTAAATAAAAAACAATTAAAAAATAGTGATTTGACAACACGAAAGTGATTTAAGTGCAGTGGCTTGAAATTATAAAAATATATTATTTAACTTACTATAACTAGAGATAAAGAAATATTTTCAGAACTTCAATTTAAGATATATTTCCTGCATATGCAAAATTCTGTGTCATGTCAACGGAAAAAAATAAAATAAAATGTAAGAGCTGTAAGTCGAGATGCAAGCATCAGTGTTCATAAAAATTTCTCCTGAAATATACCTAACTATCTGAGGGCCTGTTTTGTACTGTAGGTCAGTGACTGCTACGGCTAATGACTTAATCTTTGTAGAACCAGATGGCAAGTGATATTCCTTTTGTCTACAGTCAGGTGCAAGCATACAGAGAAGAGTAAGTGTAGGGGTAAAATTTAGAATTGTACGTAATAGGTTGGCAGCCATTTTGCACTATGGACTCTGGTCTGAAGAGCCAGGTGTGAGGCCTCTGCCCCAGGCACCAAATGAATGAGTGAAACTAGAAAGCACAAAGGGGAAAAAAAAGGGAGAATTCTTTGTAAAATACGAAGAAGGAAAACTCCTTGATCCAACAGACTGGAAAACTAACTCAAAGAACATATTGAAGAAGATCTGAAAGGTAGGTCAAGTCAGGATTTTCATAAAAGTGTCAAAGAGAACAGGAAAGAGAATTATAAAAATGTCAGTGTTTGGTAACAATGGAGAATGGAGTTGCTCCTTAGAAGACTATTTCAATAATCCAGCTAGATAATTACACAAAAAGAGCAGTGTTTACTTTAAACAAAACTTTATCTTAAGTCTCTTCTGGGAGGACCTTTAAGATGGCGGAGGAGTAAGAAGTGGAGATCACCTTCCTCCCCACAAATACATCAAAATACATCTACATGTGGAACAACTCCTACAGAACACCTACTGAACGCTGGCAAAAGACCTCAGACCTCCCAAAAGGTAAGAAACTCCCCACGCACCTGAGTAGGGCAAAAGAAAAAAGAAAAAACAGAGACAAAGAATAGGGAGGGGACCTGCATCAGTGGCAGGGAGCTGTGACGGAGGAAAGGTTTCCACACACTAGGAAGCCCCTTCGCGGGCGGAGACTGCGGGTGGCAGAGGGGGGAAGCTTCGGAGCTGCGGAGGACAGCACAGCAACAGGGGTGCAGAGGGCAAAGCGGGGAGATTCCTGCACAGAGGATCGGGGCTGACCAGCACTCACCAGCCTGAGAGGCTTGTCTGCTCACCCGCTGGGGTGGGCCAGGCTGGGAGCTGAGGCTCGGGCTTCGGTCGGAGCGCAGGGAGAGGACTGGTGTTGGTGGCGTGAACACAGCCTGCAGGGGATTAGTGCACCATGGCTAGCCAGGAGGGAGTCCGGGGAAAAGTCTGGACCTGCCGAAGACGCAAGAGACTTTTTCTTCCCTCTTTGCTTCCTGGTGCGCGAGGAGAGGGGATTAAGAGCACTGCTTAAAGGAGCTCCAGAGACAGGCGCGAGCCGCGGCTAACAGCGCGGACCCCAGAGACGGGCATAAGACGCTAAGGCTCTTGCGCCCACCACCAAGAAGCCTGTGTGTGAGCACAGGTCACTCTCTACACCTCCCTTCCCGAGCCTGTGCAGCCCGCCACTGCCAGGGTCCCGGGATCCAGGGACAACTTCCCCGGAAGAACGCATGGCGCGCCTGCCTCAGGCTGGTGCAACGTCACGCTGGCCTCTGCCGCCACAGGCTCGCCCCACACTCCGTAACCCTCCCTCCCTCTGGCCTGAGTGAGCCAGAGCCCCCGAATCAGCGGCTCCTTTAACCCCATCCTGTCTGAGCGAAGAACAGACGCCCTCCGTCGACCTACATGCAGAGGTGGGGCCAAATCCAAAGCTGAGACCCGGGAGCTGTGCAAACAAAGAAGAGAAATGGAAATCTCTCCCAGCAGCCTCAGGAGCAGCAGATTAAATCTCCACAATCAACCTGATGTACCCTGCATCTGTGGAATACTTGAGTAGACAATAAATCATCCCAAAATTAAGGCAGTGGACTTTGAGAGCTACTGTAGATTTGGGGTTTGCTGTATGCGACTGACTAGTTTCTGATTTATATGGTTATCTTAGTTTAGTTTTTAGCCCTTGTTATCATTGGTGGATTTCTTTACTGGTTTGCTTGCTCTCTTCTTTCTTTTTTACTACATTTTAAATTTTTCTTATTTTAATAATATTTAAAATTTTTTTTAATTTTAATAAATTTATTTATTTTCTTTCTTTTTTTTCTCCCTTTTATTCTGAGCCATGTGGCTGACAGGGTCTTGGTGCTCTGTCCAGGTGTGTCAGGCCTAAGCCTCTGAATGGGAGAGCTGAGTTCAAGACATTGGACCACCAGAGACCTCCCAGCACCACATAATATCAATCGGTGAGTGTTTTCCCAGAGATCTCCATCTCAATGCTAAGACCCAGCTCAACTCAATGACCAGCAAGCTCCAGCACTCGACACACCGTGCCAAACAACTAGCAAGATAGGAACACAACCCCACCCATTAGCAGAGAGGCTGCCTAAAATCATAAGAAGTTCACAGACAGCCCAAAACACACCACCAGACAGAGTCCTGCCCACCAGAAAGACAAGATCCAGCCTCACCCACCAGAACACAGGCACCAGTCCCCTCTACCAGGAAGCCTACATAACCCACTGAACCAAACTTATCCACTGGAGGCAGACACCAAAAAAAAAATGGGAACTACGAACCTGCAGCCTGCGAAAAGGAGACCTCAAAAACAGTAAGTTAAGCAAAATCAGAGGACAGAAAAATACACAGCAGATGAAGGAGAAGGCAGAAACCCACCAGACCAAACAAATGAAGAGGAAATAGGCAGTCTACCTGAAAAATAATCCAGAATAATGACAGCAAAGATGATCCAAAGTCTTGGAAATAGAATGGAGAAAATACAAGAAACGTTTAACGAGGACCTAGAAGAACTAAAAAGCAAACAAACAATGATGAACAACACAATAAATGAAATTCAAAACTCTTTACAAGGAATCAATAGTGGAATAACTGAGGCAGAAGAACGGATAAGTGACCTGGAAGATAAAATAGTGGAAACAACTACCACAGAGAAGAATAAAGAAAAAAGAATGAAAAGAATTGAGGACAGTCTCAGAGACTTCTGGGACAACATTAAATACACCAACATTCTAATTATAGGGGTCCCAGAAGAAGAAGAGAAAAAAACAAAAGGACTGAGAAAATATTTGAAGAGATTATAGTTGAAAATTTCCTTAACATAGGAAAGGAAATAGTCAATCAAGTCTAGGAAGCACAGAGAGTCCCATACAGGATAAATCCAAGGAGAAACACGCCAAGGCACATATTAATCAAACTATCAAAAATTAAATGCAAAGAAAAAATATTAAAAGCAGCAAGGGAAAAGCAACAAATAATATACAAGGGAATCCCCAGAAGGATCAGCTGTTAAGCTGATGTTTCAGCAGAAACTCTGCAGGGCAGAAGGGAGTGGCAGGACATATTTAAAATGATGAAAGGGAAAAAGCTATAACCAAGATGACTCTACCCAGCAAGGATCTCATTCAGATTTGACCAAGAAATTAAAATCTTTATAGACAAGCAAAAGCTAAGAGAATTCAGCAACACCAAACCAGCTTTACAACAAATGCTAAAGGATCTTCTCTAGGCAGGAAACACAAGAGAAAGAAAAGACCGACAATAACAACCCCAAAACAATTAAGAAAATGATAACAGGAACATACATAACAATTACCTTGAATGTAAATGGATTAAATGCTCCAACCAAAAGACACAGACTGGCTGAATGGATACAAAAAGAAGACACGTATATACACTGTCTACGAGAGACCCACTTCAGACGTAGGGGCACATCTAGACTGAAAGTGAGGGGATGGAAAAAGATATTCCATGCAAATGAAAATCAAAAGAAAGCTGGAGTACCAATTCTCATATCAGACAAAATAGACTTTAAAATAAAGACTATTACAGGAGACAAAGAAGCACACTATATAATGATCAAGGGATCAATCCAAGAAGAAGATATAACAATTGTAAATATTTATGCACCCAACATATGAGCAGCTCAATACATAAGGCAAATGCTAACAACCTTAAAAGGGAAAATCGACAGTAGCGCCATCACAGTAGGGGACATTAACACCCCACTCTCACCTAGGACAGATCAACCAAAATTAAAATAAATAAGGAAACACAAGCTTTAAATGACATATTAAACAAGATGGACTTAATTGATATTCATAGGACATTCCATCCAAAAACAACAGAATACACTTTCTTCTCAAGTGCTCATGGAACATCAAGCCTTGGTGAATTTAAGAAAATTGAAATTGTATCAGTATCTTTTCCAACCATAATGCTATGAGACTAGATATCAATTACAGCAAAAAAAAAAAAAAAATGGAAAAAATACGAACACATGGAGGCTAAACAATATGCTACTAAATAACAAAGAGATCCCTGAATCAAAGAGGAATTCAAAAAATACCTAGATGACAATGAAAACACGTTGACCCAAAACCTATGGGATGCAGCAAAAGCAGTTCTAAGAGGGAAGTTTATAGCACCACAATCCTATCTCAAGAAACAGGAAACATCTCAAATAAACAACGTAACCTTACACCGAAAGCAATCAGAGAAAGAAGAAGAAAAGAATGCCAAAGTTGGCAGAAGGAAAGAAATCATAAAGATCTGATCAGAAATAAATGAAAAAGAAATGAGGAAATGATAGCAAAGATCAATAAAACTAAAAGCTGGTTCTTTGAGAACATAAACAATATTGATAAACCATTAGCCAGACTCATCAAGAAAAAAAGGGAGAAAACTCAAATCAACAGAATTAGAAATGAAAAAGGAGAAGTAACAACTGACACTGCAGAAATACAAAGGAGCATGAGAGATTACTATAAGCAACTCTATGCCAATAAAATGGACAACCTGGAAGACATGGACAAATTCTTAGAAAAGCACAACCTTCCGAGACTGAACCAGGAAGAAATAGATAATATAAACAGACCAATCACAAGCACTGAAATTGAAACTGTGATTAAAAATCTTCCAACAGGGCTTCCCTGGTGGCACAGTGGTTGAGAGTCCGCCTGCAGATGCAGGGGACACGGGTTCGTGCCCCGGTCCGGGAGGATCCCACATGCCGCGAAGCGGCTGGACCCGTGAGCCATGGCCGCTGAGCCTGCGCGTCCGGAGCCTGTGCTCCGCAACGGGAGAGGCCACAACAGTGAGAGGCCCGCATACTGCAAAAAAAAAAGAAAAAAAAATCTTCCAACAAACAAAAGCCCAGGACCAGATGGCTTCACCAGTAGATTCTATCAAACATTTAGAGAAGAGCTAACCCTATTCTTCTCAAACTCTTCCAAAATGTAACAGAGGGAGGAACACTCCAAAACTCATTCTACGAGGCCACATCACCGTGATACCAAAACCAGACAAAGATGTCATAGAAAAAGAAAACTACAGGCCAATATCAGTGATGAACATAGATGCAAAAATCCTCAACAAAATAGTAGCAAACAGAATCCAACAGCACATTAAAAGGATCATATACCATGATCAAGTGGGGTTTATCCCAGGAAAGCAAGGATTTTTCAATACACACAAATCAGTCAATGTGATACACCATATTAACAAATTGAGGGTAAAAACAGTATGATCATCTCAATAGATGCAGAAAAAGCTTTCAACAAAATTCAGCACCAATTTATGATAGAAACTCTCCAGAAAGTAGGCATAGAGGCAACTTACCTCAACATAATAGAGGCCATTTATGACAAACCCACAGCCAACAACATTCTCAGTGGTGAAAAACTGAAACCATTTCCACTAAGTTCAGGGACAAGACAAGGTTGCCCATGTTCACCACTATTATTCAACACAGTTTTGAAAGATATTCCATGCAAATAAAAATCAAAAGAAAGCTGGAGTACCAATTCTCATATCAGAAAAAATATTTCTTTAGTTTGATTGCCGCAGCAATCAGAGACATAAAAGAAATAAAAGGAATCCAAATCAGAAAAGAAGAAGTAAAAGTGTCACTGTTTGCAGATGACATGATTCTATACATAGAGAACCCTAAAAATGCTACCAGAAAACTACTA
The DNA here is from genome assembly GCF_949987515.2 of Delphinus delphis. Taxonomy (NCBI): domain Eukaryota; kingdom Metazoa; phylum Chordata; class Mammalia; order Artiodactyla; family Delphinidae; genus Delphinus; species Delphinus delphis. Next base: position 28,614,692 of record NC_082688.1, read on the forward strand.
GAGCTAATTAATGACTTTGGTAAAGTAGCAGGATACAAAATTAATGCACAAAAATCTCTTGCATTCCTATACACTAATTATGAAAAAATCTGAAAGAGAAATTAAGGAAACACTCCCATTTACCATTGCAACAAAAAGAATAAAATACCTCGGAATAAACCTACCTAAGGAGACAAAAGACCTGTATGTGGAAAACTATAAGACACTTATGAAAAAAATTAAAGATGATACAAACAGATGGAAAGATATACCATGTTCTTAGATTGGAAGAGTAAACATTGTAAAAATGACTATACTATCTAAAGCAATCTACATATTCAATGCAATTCCTATCCAACTGCCAATGGCATTTTTCACAGAACTAGAACAAAAAAATTCACAATTTGTATGGAAACACAAAAGACCCCGAATAGCCAAAGCAATCCTGAGAAAGAAAAATGGAGCTGGAGGAATCAGGCTCCCTGAGTTCAGACTATACTACAAAGCTACAGTAATCAAGACAGTATGGTACTGGCACAAAATCAGAAATAGAGATCAATGGAACAGGGTAGAAAGCCCAGAGATAAACCCACACACCTATGGTCACCTTATCTTTCATAAAGGAGTCAAGAATATACAACAGAGAAAAGATAGCCTCTTCAATAAGGTAAGGGATGCTGGGAAAACTGGACAGCTACATGTAAAAGAATGAAATTAGAACATTCCCTAACACCATATACAAAAAAACCTCAATATAGATTAAAGACCTAAATTTATGGCCAGACACTATAAAACTCTTAGAGGAAAATATAGGCAGAAAACTCTATGACATAAATCACAGCAAGATCCTTGTTGACCCACCTCCTAGAGAAATGGAAATAAAAACAAAAATAAACAAATGGGACCTAATGAAACTTCAAAGCTTTTGCACAGCAAAGGAAACCATAAACAAGACAAAAAGACAGCCCTAAAAATGGGAGAAAATATTTGCAAACGAAGCAACTGACAAAAGATTAATCCCCAAAATATACAAGCAGCTCATGCAGCTCAATATCAAAAAACAAACAACTCAATCCAAAAATGGGCAGAAGATCTAAATAGACATTTCTCCAAAGATATACAGATTGCCAACAAACACATGAAAGGATGCTCAGCATCACTAATCACTAGAGTAATGCAAATCAAAACTACAATGAGCTATCACCTCACACCAGTCAGAATGGCCATCATCAAAACATCTACAAACAATAAATGCTGGAGAGGGTGTGGAGAAAAGGGGACCCTCTTGCACTGTTGGTGGGAATGTAAATTGATACAGCCACTATGGAGAACAGTATGGAGGTTCCTTAAAAAACTAACAATAGAACTACCATATGACCCAGCAGTCCCAGTACTGGGCATATACCCTGAGTAAACCATAATTCAAAAAGAGACATGTACCACAATGTTCATTGCAGCACTATTTACAATAGCCAGGACATGGAAGCAACCTAAGTGTCCATCAACAGATGAATGGATAAAGAAGATGTGGCACATATATACAACAGAATATTACTCAGCCATAAAAGGAAACAAAACTGAGTTATTTGTAGTGAGGTGGATGGACCTAGAGTCTGTCATACAGAGAGAAGTCAGAAAGAGAAAAACAAATACTGTATGCTAACATATATATACGGAATCTAAAAAAAAAAAAAAAAGTTCTGAAGAACTTTGGGGCAGGACAGCAATAAAGGCACAGACATAGAGAATGGACTTTAGGACATGGGGAAAGGGAAAGGTAAGCTGAGACGAAGGCACTGACATATATATACTACCAAATGTAAAACAGATAGTTAGTGGGAAGCAGCCACATAGCACAGAGAGATCAGCTCGGTGTTTTGTGAGCACCTAGAGGGGTGGGATAGGGAGGTGGGAGGGAGATGCAAGCGGGAGGGGATATGGGGATATATGTATACATATAGCTGATTCACTTTGCTATACAGCAGAAACTAACACAACAATGTAAAGCAATTATACTCCAATATAGATGTTAAAAAAAAATTGTACACAATACTAGAGGATGGGGTCAAATCTACATCATGAGAGAAGTATGCTCATTATTGCAACATGAATTCAAAAGAGAGAAAGATAAGACTTATTTCAGGAATCAGGGTACCTTTCTGAGGAGATAATATCTGAGAGGAGTGGGCCCTAAGTATTTTAGTATGCACAAATGAACAGAGGTTGTTTCTGAAATTAGGGGCAGCCTATACAAAGATATGGTCATGGGAAATCAAAGAATATTTCCAAAAAGTGATTACTGCCTTCCAGTTTGGCTCATAAGTGAAATGTATTGAAACAAGTTGTAGATCGGGGAGGACACGAACATAAGTTGAAGAATCTTGAAAGCCAGAAAGAGAGATTTGTATTCAGCTTGCATCAAATGGGAATGCTTTCTGCAGCAAGTAACTGAAAACTCTGCCTTAATTTATTTAAACAATAAGGAAAATTGTTATCTCACATTAGCAGAAAAATACCCTGCTTTTGGATTCAGGGTATCCTGGGTTTGGTTAATTCAGTATCTCAACCATATCATCAAAGAACCAAGTTCTGTTCATTTTTCTCTCTGCTAAATCTAGGATAGCAGCTTTGTCCTCTGCCAGCTACCTCATGATCACAAGTTGCCTATAATAGTCCCAGGCATCAAATGTGGACAAGACATGAACCATCAGAGGAATAAGAACCGTCTTTATACATGTATAGAAACATCTTTCAAAAATCTCCTTTCCTGAAGCAGACTATCTTTCATATTTCATGGGCTAAAATTACATCACATGCTTCTTCCTAGATCAATGTCATGTTGGCTAAGACAACTTAATTTGTATCAACTAAATTATGTTGAGGAGGAGTGAATTCCAGAAAAAAAAAAGTTTTTCTTTCAGAAAGAAGAAGGGAGGCATGATTATTGAGTAGGCAACTGACAGTCCCTGTGAAAGTTAAAGTGACCACAGTCTTCCTGAACAGTTCTGGACCATACCTGCTGGCCCAGTGGAATTAATAATAGTGCCCCTTTCACTCTCAAAAGTGTCCCTGTTTGGACAATAAATTATATGGTCACTGAAGCTAAAATAGATAATTTTAGACGTTTAAAGATTTGAGTACAAGAGATATGATTTAGAGTGATTAATTAGTTAATAGTAGCATAAAAAATCACTCAGAGATAAAAATCAAGAGATTATTTAGAAGATGATTGAAACAGTTCAAAGATTAAAGTCTGAACTAGTGTGGTGGCAGTGAGAATAAAGAGGCAGAGAGTCCTCACAGAAGTAATAATTTAAAATTTGGCATTTGTTGATGTAAGACCTAATAATAAGGGAGAAGAAGGAAAGGTGAAAGGTGGCTTTAAATATTTAAATTTCCATGACTGAGAGGATTACATTGCTCTAATGGAAACAGTAAAGTCAGAAAGACATGATTCGATGGGTAGAATGATGAGTTCATTTCTGACATGTTGAGTTTGGTTCTGTTGGGAAAATTGGGTGGAAGTATCAAGCAGGTATATTAGGGGTTTATCAACAGCTTCTGTGATAGTATATAATCTTTTTGGTAGGCTTTCATGGAGCTGGAGCTTATATCCCAGCAAAAGTAAACAAGTACACACACAAAAAATGTTTTAGTCATCATTTACTCAATAAATATTACTAAGTGCAAGGCATGGTTCTAAAAGTTGAGAAATCAGTAGTAAATAAAACAGGCCAAGTCTCTTCCCTCTTGGAGCTTAAATTCTAATGGAGGGAATCACACTAAACACATAATATAATATTAAAGCATATTTTGCTAAAGACTATAAACGGAAAAGAGAAGTATTGGGGGTGATCATGGAAGTCTTTTCCGATAAGCTGACATCTGAGTAAAGAACTGAAGGAAATGAACCCTGCAGATATCCAGGCAATGAATATTCTAGCCTGATGGAAAAGCAAAGGCTCTTACTTGAAGGTTGTTAGAACTTAAAGGAAGAGCAATGAGACCACTGTGTCTGGAGCCTAGGGAATGGGGAGGCCAGTGGATGGTTAACAAAGTCAGAGAGATAGCCAGAGTCCATGTTGGATATGACCTATGGGTTCTAGGGATTACTTTGGATTTTAAAATGAATGAGGCAGAAAGCCACAAGAATCCTTAGAGCTGATGAGTGGAGAATAGATTGTTGGCTGGTGGAGTAGGGATACTAGTTAGGAGGCTATTGAAAAAATTTTGGTAAGAAATTATAGTACTTCAAAGCAGTGGAGATGATGAGAAGTGGCAAGATTCAGAGTATGTTCTGAAGGTAGAAAGAGTTGCTGATGGATTGGATATGGGGTGTAAGAGCAAGAAAAGAGTCAAGACAACTCTAAGATTTTGGCCAGACACATGGGGAAGACTCATGGAGGGGCTTTTGGGGAAAGCTGGCATACTATTTGCTTTTGGAATATTAAGCTTGAAATGCTTGATTAGACACTGAAATGAAGATGTTAACAAGGCAGTTGGGGATAGAAGGAATCTGAGATTCTGTAGAACGGCCAAAGCTAGAGATATACATTTTGTAGTCAACAAAAAGTAGATATAAATTTTGTCAACATCAACAACTATGGACCTGGATGAGATCCCCTAGAGGGTGAGTATAGCTAAAAAAGAGAACAGGTCCAAGAATTGATAGCCCTGGGGCACTCCAACATTGAAAGATCAGGAAAATTTTGCAAGGCAGGAGAAAAACTAAAAGAGCAATGCCCTGATCTGTAGCGCTTGCCAGTGTCTTTAGTGTAAATACTTTTACCATGGACTATTTTAAGCTACGAATTATTTAATAATAGGCTTGCAAAATTCCAAAAAAATTAACATTGTCTCTTGCAAAGTGGGCTCCAGTATACCACTACCTGAAAGCTAGTAAGATGTTTTAAGGAAAAGGAACTGACAAACCATGTCAAATGCTGCTGACAGCATGAGCAAGTAGAATATTAAGAAATGATCATTGGATTGGCAACATGAAAGTCAACTGATGAACTTGACCAATGAAAATGATAAGTGAAAAAGGTGCTTTTTATGATGATTAAGGAGACGCGAGTAATGCTACTTAGTAAGATGATCAGTTAATGATTGAAGTTTCTCTCTGAGAAAGCAGTATTTGAGGATGTGAAGTATTTAACCATATAAAGAGCAAGAAGGAGGGCATTCCAGAGACAGAATGCCCCTATAGCAGGAATGAGCTTGTTGGTCCTATGGATTGAAAGAAGTATACTGAGCAAGGCAGGGAATGACTGGAAACAAGCTGATAGATGTAAATAAGATCATAGTGTTCTTTTTGGGCCATCATAAGCAATTTATCTTCATTCTAAACAAAATGGAATTATATAGAAGGGTTTTAAGAAGAGGAGTCTCATAATCTGATTGGGTTTTTACACAAAATTGCTAGCTGATGTGTGAAGAAGGCATTGGGGACTAAGGGTAAAGTAAGAAAGCACAGTGCCTCAGTAGGAGGATTATTGCAGACGTCCAGGCAGGAGATGATAGTGACCTGATGCTGGATGGTAGCAGGGAAGGAGAGGAAGGGATACATTTTCAAGATAAAAATGTATTTGTTGATAGATTGCATATAAAAGATGAACAAGAAGGAGGCATTAACAATGATGTTTAGACTTATGGCTTTAGTGCTCGTGTGGATGGTCATGCCAGTTTTTTGATATAGGCAAGATAGATGAAAGAATAAATCTTAAAGGGAAAAACATGAAGTTCTGTGTTTTTATATGTTAAATGGATTTAGATTCATGGGGTCAGAGGGAAGAAAAAACTGTTTGGCTACAGATATATACTGGGGAATTGTTGCTGCATATGTGATATTTAAAGTCATGGGAATGGATGAGATCACCTAGTGAAAGGATGTAGAGAGAAGAGAAGGTTGTAGAATGGAGAAAGATCAAGGAGACAGAAGGAGTATGCAGAGAGAGAAGTCAGGACAAAGAGGTATTGTAGGTCCAAAGAAAGAAGAGTATTTCATGAAGGAATGGTCCACTGTTGAAGGTCTAGTGAGAACAGAAAGCACTGGAGACCTTGACAAGAATAGTTTTAAAGAAATGGAGGGGACAGAAGCTAAGCAGCAATGAATCGAAGAGTGAGCAGCTGGGAGAAGTGTAGACAGTGAGTGCTGACAATTCTTGTAAGAAGCTTGGCTATGAACGGAGCAGAGAAATGGGGAACAGGGAAAGAGGAGGTAAGGAAATATTGTTCAAAGACGAGCAATGGTGGACAATCTTTGTATGCCAGTAGGAATAATTCAGTATAGAAGGAGCAATGGAGGATGCAGAAGAGAGGGAGAACAATCAGGAAGCAAAGTCCTTGAAAAGGTGAGCGTCAAAGGGATTCAGAATACATGTGTAGGAATGACTGGGCGGGCATGGTGAGGGAGATACCATCTCCATTGCATCCGGAGGGTAGAAGATAGACGTAGAGTCAGGTAGGTTTGTTGACTTAGCAATAGGAAGAGGAGGGGTTCCCCAAATTTCGCTTCTATTTTATCTGTGAATTAAGAGGCAAGACAACCACAATAAAGTGGTTGTGGGGGGAGGTGAAAATGATGAAAAGTACATTGCTGAGTAGATAACAGAAAAATAAGCTTCTTGGAGAAACATAGTAGGGTTGCAGAGTGTAAGTGAATATCTATCAGAGGCCGATGATCACAGTGTTCGTGAATTTAAGTACAGTAATTGCATCAAATTCCCCAACTGTGTGATTTTCTCAGTACTTCTCACTATTATGTTGTGATTAGAAACTGAGTTATATCCTGTACGTATATATCAGACAAAATGAAATGTATAATGTTTAAATGGGTAAAAGTTATCAATTTCTCTCCAACCAGTATTTACTGAGCAACTGCTATGTATCGGACACTAAAGATTCAAAGAGAGAAGTCATGGTTCCTGCTGTGAGAAATCCACATCTCAAATAGCGCCACAGGCATTTACAGAACAACTATGATGCACTCACATCAGCATATAAGGGTATGCTGGTCTAAGGCATGTATACGTGGGTTTACTTTGAGTATGTGAGGTCTCCAGCTTAAAAAATTCATAACAACCCTGCGATTAAAAAAACAAAAAGCAGCATTATCTGATGCTTCATAAATCACAGGACTACAAAAGCTAGCATTTCTGAGTTCTAATCCCTTTTTCACATATAAATATTTGGTACATTTATCTAAAATAATTGTCAAAACAACCCAATATCTTATATTCTGACCCTACATGACTCAGAATCTATGAAGGTAAATTACATGTATCTTGAAAATTTTAATACAAATTCTCAGCTTATATGTCTACACTTTGCCTCGATAATATATGCTAGATACTGTGCTAAGCACTTAACACATTATCTTATTCTAGCATTACACATACAGCAAGAAAACATAGATGTCATTATTAACTTTTTTTTTTTGGTTGAAGAAATTGAGTCGAGGAGAAGTAGATAAATGATTTGGCACCAAAGTTTGAAACTGATAAAATTAAACTAGGTTTTAAATCTAATCTGCCTACTTCAGTCTGTACTTTGAAGAGATGCCTCTCTAATTCAATTTTTAAATAAATATTTTTAGGAATTGTCTTAAATGTTTAAACTTTCTTTACTTAGATGCCCCTCCTAAACTCCACCTGATGCCAACCAAGGCAGAACATTCTTGTACATCTGACAATGTTTAAGTTTTGGATATTTCTAATAAAGAAAACATTTTTTGCCATTTATCTCCAAATAAATTTCTATTGTGCTCTTCATCCTCATCAAAAATGAGCTTGTAGTGCATTCTCCCTTAGAATTTCTGAGGGTGGACATCATGTGTCAATTTTCCATTTACCCCTATCTCCCAGTTCAGTGTCCGGCACAAGAGCTGGGGCTCAAAAATGCCTGTTTACCTGAACTAAAGATTGGTTATGATACTGCAGTGGGAGTTTAAGTGGTCATGGCTCTAGGCTTAGACAGAGCAGAATGACATCTGGAAGCTTTGACCAAAAGCCTCAGTAATGCCTGATGATTTGTTAAGAGGGATGCCATGGACAACATTGTCTCTGGGATGTGTTCTAATGACAGTGTGTGTTAGAAAACTGGTAAGCTCAGTGAGTATAGGGTTTTCTTTGACTAACTCAAGGTCAGGTCTTTCTTAGCAGCATTGGCCAAGAAGGGTGAGGCAGTGATTCTTCTGGGCTTCTGTACCATGGTGGCTGCACCACCAGTATGGCTCTTATCTCATCGTAGTGAGAGAAGACAGAGACAGAGACAAAGAGACTGAATCAGTTCACATCCTGAATCCATCTGTTACTTCCTAGGTCTAGTGTAACCTTTAATAAGTGAGTTCTGTGAATTTCACATTATTTACAACGTGTTTTCCTTCCAGGGTTGATATGATATTTCAATGAGAAAATAGTTATGTACTTTGTGAAAAAACCTGGAGTTCTGTTCATTACTCAGAAAATGTTGACTAACTGGTAGTTGTTGATATTGACATTTTAGACTGACCTCTTTGAAGCCAGGAGCTGTGCTTTGTCTACCTTTATGTCCCTGATGACAAACCTGAGCCCAATTTAGAGTAGTGACTCAAGAAAGAATTAATAAAAGTAATAGCACTTTTCTATTATTTCGTCTTTCATCTCCCAAAGACCACTGACCTTTAGGAAGCTGAGGTCATGCATCAGCAGATTTTTCTAATCACCTGTTGAAGTCATCACAAAAACTCTGCAAGAAATATGTAATTAAACAATTACAAGACAGATATTTATATTTTAATTATTAATAACATATATTTAGTTGAATTGACTCTTTTTTATTTGCCACTGTCTAAGTGACAGTAAACATAATCGTTCCCATTATAAACTAATTTGAAAAGGTAATTTTCCAATTAATACTTACACACCAAATTAAATTGTGTTCTTATGATAAAATAATTATAATAGCTGCCGACAACTTTGGAAAGAAAACAAAGGCATTTGTTAGTGGCAAGACCTAATGAGAAATCTGATAGGCTAAACTAGAAAAATTGACAAGCACAATTCCCCCTATAAGAACAATTTGTTACTGATGATGAAATTGAGAAATAACCAGAAGGAAAGTTGTGAGATTCACAGTGAAAGTCCTCAGGGTAAAATTAATTTCTTTTTAACACAGTTTAAAGGCACACAAAAGGAAATTGCTTGTTCCAGATGGTATAGGAAAGGCATTGTGAATAAAAATGAACGTCTCTTTTCTGCTTACAAATATTTGAATTAAGATGATACCAGCGTGTCTAGGTAATGGGATAACGGTATTGGTGGTTACACAACTTTTAAAGATTTTCACATTCTTTTTAAATGGACTTTGTCGACACAACAAAGTACTTTAAGCAATATATTAAGCCTGACACCATCGCAACACATTTTATTTTCTTTGAATTACTGTTGCAGGCTAAACAGGAAGAATACAATGGCTAAGGCTCTGGATTTAGAGTCGGAAGGACCACTATGTAGCTCTGGTGCAGGCTGTGCCACCGAGTGGAAGGAAGCTAGGCAAATTACAAACTCTCCAATGGACAGTTTATTCATTAGCGGAATGAAGATAGGAATACCTGTCCTTCCATTAACTAAGTTCCATGAAGATTAAATGAGATAGAGAATGAAGGTAAATATTTCTTGAAAACCATAAAACATATGCATGTAAACTTTGATTTTGTGGCTTATTTTTCTGGAAATGGTCCAGAAATTATCGCCAATGTTGTCCTGTATCTTATCTGAACTGTTGGTTCACAGCTGCTAGCTTTCTTCTTGTAATCTCACCCATTTTTATGCGTAACATTTCACATCTAATCATCAAGGAAGCATCTGATGGTGATCACTCTGCTCTAAGCACCTATAATTGTTATTTAGTATTTATCATATGCCACCATTTATCTTCATATTCATATGTCCTCTCCACTTGGCTGTAACATTAACACTTGAATATTAACACTACTAATAACAACTAACATTTATTGTTTACTAGATGCCAGGCACTGTGTTAAGCATTTTAAATAGACTACCAAATTTAACAAGAAACAGAAAATGGATCTTATTTTTCGGTGGGGTCACATCATACATCTGTTATATAATGTGAATTAACATTTCACATTCAGCAGCTCCAACTCTCCAAAACATGAGATTAAAAAGCTATAGAAATATACGTTTATATAGTATAAATATTTGTCCTACCACTTCATTCCATGAACTTAAGCTCCAGAGTGAGAGTGAGCTAGGAGAGGTGAATATGATCCTTCCCCAGCTGAGGTCATTTCCCACATAGCTCTCATAGAGTGAGCATCTAGCTGTAGAAAGGATGATTATAATGTCTAAAGACAGATATTTTGGGTACAATATGGACTGTGAATGTAGGTTATATACTTTATCTGATACCAAACTAAGGAAAGCTTCAATGCCAGAGGAAAAACTGGTTTTATTAGACTTCTTATGAGAGGATGTATCAATCTCCAATGTGGAACATTCCAAGAAATTTTCAAGGCTAATTTGACTCCATGCAGTTTTTGCTGTATATGTTGCATCATCAGTGAAGTGAGACATGAGGGCATCAGCTGAAAGTGAGAAGGAGAAAGCAGGAGGGAAGGAAGTATGGGAAATGGTTAGAAGTATGGTAGAGCGGGAGAGTAAATAAATTAGGGAAATGTAGGTTTGTCCAGCAATGGTAAAATCTGCTACAGGATGTTATGTGGAATTTATTAAAGTGTGACAAATTAGCATCATTGTGTTTTTTTCTCCCAATACGTTTAGCTGCTCAAGTACAGAGGAAGAAGCAGGTAAATTTTGATTAATAGGAGTAGGGGTTTTACACTGTAAGTTCTTCAGAGGGAGAGGAAGAGAAAGAAAATGCAGATACATGTAAGAGGATTATTTTAATGCTGGGTTATGGAGTGTAAGCTGGGTAAGAAGCAAGTGAGGACATGGGTTAGGAGAGTGAATAATAAAAAAAGAATGGTAGAGTCAGTGTGTTGAAGGTCCCAATGTAGTCAAATAATCTCAGAGTGGGAATATAGAAGGAATATGCTAAGACATCAAGATATATTTATCCTAGGGTAGGATGCTAGAAATAAAGACTTTGGTGCTAATGATATACTTGATAATCACAAGCTTTAGAGTGTGACCGTGGGAATGTCTGGTTGAGGTGGGGTAGATAAGAAATGTCTACTATTATGACTATGACTTTATTATTTCAATCCCCTCCATCCAGATAAACTTTGGTGAGTCATAAAATTAAAAAAAAAAACCTTTCTCACCAACTGTCTATTTGGAATCTGGAGCAAAGATCTTGAATTAATCAGTGAACTGAAAATCAACATTTTTTTTCTAGACCAACACTGACAACTGTGGTGTATGGTACCTCTTTGCCCATTGGCATAGAAAACGGGTTAAAACCAAAATATGGAGGCCAGACTGTCTTTGTTTTCCTTGGCCACTACTAAAGACTGATATTGAGTCAGTATGTACAGTTGGTCCTCTCCCCACACAGGCAGAACCCGCAGATATGGGGGGCCAGCTGTACTACATCATTTTATATAAGGGACCTGAACATCTTGGTATCTGTCAAAGGTCCTGGAATCAGTGTCCCTCAGACACCAAGGGACCACTGTACAGGTATGACCACACCAATTGTCAAAGTAATGAAATAAATGCACACAATTTGAAAAATAACTGCTATTTCAAGGCTTCCCCATAGCCACTGACTTAGCTAACAAAGCCACTATGGTGGGACCATTTTGGACCTCCCCAAGATAAAAGGAAGGGTTAAAATCTGGCCCAGAGAGAGGTTCCAAGACCCAATTCCAACATTCTTGATTGAGTGCTGTCCACTCTGATTGATAGGATTCATGCTCTATTAGGTAAGTATTTTTAATATCAACTCTGCCAACGTTCAATATAGAAGATCCTCATCTTCTCTACCTCCTCATTCCTCCCACCCTGTACAACTCTGTGCTTCTTGTCCACCAATTCATTTTTCCCTTTCTTGTTTCACCTACTGCTGAATCTTTTCTGTTGTACCTTCAGTTTTACTGAGAACATTGAAAGCACCAGGCAGGAATTTCCTCTGCCATCTCCTACAAATTTATGACATTGAGTCCCACATTCAACAACTTTCCTTCAATTTCACAGTCTTCTATTCAAAACAAATATCTCTACCTGTAATTTGGATCCCATCCATTCCAAATTCTTTAAGAATCTTGTTAATTCAATGGTTTTCTTTTTACCAGTTTGTACCTAACCCCCCTACCCCCACCATCAAATACATCTTCTCAGTTCCGCCATATTAAAATAAAAAGACCCTCCTTTTGCCACACAGTCCTCACTAGCTTATATCTCACCTTGCCTTTATAGACAAACTTTTTGAAAATTAATCTCTTCTCACTGAAGAACTGGTTTCCTCAACTGCCAGTTCCATTTCAACCCAGTGAAACCTACCTTCTGCATCTGTCACCCAACTGTAATTGCTTTCACAATGGTTACCAATAATTTCCTAATTGCCAAATTCAACCTCTTTATTTTCCACTCTTATGTTATTTGAACTTCAGTAGCACTTGACACTGTTAACTATTTCCTCTTTTGCACAGTCTGTCCTCCCCTGGTTTGGGTGACATTAGTCTCACCAGTTTTTCTTCACATATCTGGGCCAATCCTTCTCAATCTCCTCTAGTTCTGTTCAAGCTGTAACTCTTGGTATTTTCCAATTATGTCCTCATCTTTCTGATCTTCTCAAACTATTGATACATACTGACCCTGTGTAACTCACTCTAAAGTTGCCATTGAGTACCTTCCATGTGTTGATGATGTTCAAATTGTGTCTTCACTCTTCCTGCTCCACTTTGTATCAATCCTTTTGCTTGTGCAGTCTATTTATATTTTTTTCTATTTTATTTTATTTTTTTAAATTTCAACTGCCACATGGATATTTACCATCGCATTTCCACTACTAGCTTGTTTCATATGTATATAAACTGAATGATTTATCCACTCTCATAAATTTGCATGCTTTACCATTCTTTTTGTTCTTCAATAAATGGCACCATCTTCTTCCCAACCTCTGAAACAAGAATCCCAGGATTTATACTATGTTTTCACAACCTACTCAACTCCTCCCACCTCATGGTATTCTCTCAATACCCAAGAACTATAACTTCTATATTCTGATGTTTCATAGCTATATTATCTAGAATACTCATAGCTTATCTCATTGTCTCCTATAAGCCATCGCCACCATAATCTATCCCATTCTATCATCTACATTAGTTCCAAGATGACTTACTAATGAGAAAATTATGCCATGGCTTCCAATAGGTTTCAGGATTAAGAGAAGCTAAGGGTCTTCATGATTGGTTCTTTGCCTACCCCTCCATCATTATCACCTAATTCCCGTTTCAAGCTGCACTGCCACCCACCCATTAGATGCCTCAGCCATATGTGCAGTTTCCACAAGAAATCCATGATTTATTCTGTTTCTCTGGCCTTTTTCATGAAACTACATCTAACAACTTCAGTCTTTAATGAATGCCTAATAGGACTAATTCCCTGCACAATACTTCTGGAACCCAATCATTTATCATCTTCCATTTCAAAAAGTGACATGTTTTTCTAGTCTCTTAAAACTGATTATGAGGACCCTGAGATGGGGATTGCATATTATGTTTAATTTTCTATTTTCTATAGCACTTAATGTGATTTTAAATACAAGGAGGTATAAAAAGTATTTGTTGGAAAAGAAATACGTAAATCATTGAATAAATGAAAAGATTTTCTTTGAAACAAACCTTTACTTTTATGTTTTATTAGTAATTATCTGTTTCTTTTGGGTGACTGAGTTTAAAAATTTGAATTTTAGCTCAGTGGGAGAGCATTTTAAAAATCTGGTGAGATTTCATGATTTTTCATCATGTATAGCCCCGAGATAAAGTCCTTTCAAAACATTTGAAGAGCTACAGATTTGGAAGTCCAGATTCACTTCAAAGATTTGGTGCTTTTTGGATGTTATTTCAATAATAATGGAGAGTATAGCTTCATTAATTCATTCATAAAATATTACTGAATACTTACACTAAACTAGTCATGTGAGAGGTGCTAGAGATTACAATGGTGAACAAAAAGAAACACAGTCCATGCTCCAGTGAAATGTACAATCTTGTGGAGAAAACAAATTTAATACTTAACTAATCGCATAAATGAATTCAAATTGTAAATGTTATAAGCACTATGAAGGAGAGGAACATGGTACCATAAACATAATAGAGAGACTTGATTTAGTCAGGGTGGTTGTAGAGGAAGTGATGCTTGAACAGAGATACACTTACCTTCTCTGAACCTCAGTTTCTTCATCTCTAGGGTAGGAATAGAGAACTGCTGTGGCGTTTGAATAAAATAATATCTATAAAGGGCTTTGGAACTGCACATTACTATTTCCATTGGATTTAAATCTCCTCTATGTGTCATGTTTCTTTCTCTTCCAAAAGAGAGTAGGACTTTGTTGTAAGTAATTAAATCATAAAGCCTTAAAAAGTCTTTGTTCATTGAACAAAATGTTTTATAACTTTATATTCTGAAGAAAATAAACACACTGCCTGTGACACCCAAGTCTTTAGCTTTTGATCTCATATGTTGAGTTTTCCAGAGATGGATCTCAGAACATTACACAATATATGAATGTAAGTTAATCAGGTTAATCAGCAGAAATAGCTAGCAAATGAATGGATTTAATAAACTGTCACATACAGTCCCATCTTAGATCATACCTGTTTCTGGAAAAGGAGATGGTATGTCAAGCCTCAGTGTCTCTGCCAGAACTAAGATGGTCTTCTTGGGCATCTTGCTCTGTCTCTATGTATCTCTCCTCATAATCTCTCCAACATGGTGGCATGACTAGCTGGACTCTTACGTGGCAACTCAGGGATACAAACATTCATGTCCTGGAGAAAGAGAGAGCCAGATAGAAACCATATCAACGTTTATGACCTAGCCTTAGAAGTCCTGTAGCATCCTATTTATCAGAATTTGATTATGCATTTCAATATTGGTAAATACTACAAAAATGCAATTCTTAGTGTATTTTTTCTTTGACACATTATTATTTTAGAGTCATTCACAATAGGAGGAAGAGCTTTTAGTTCCTTAATTCTAAATAAGGGCTTGTGGATTTAAAATGACATTTTCTCCTTAATTTTCTTTTTACAGGCAGTGCCTTACAAAGGAATAACAACTTAATTACATTTGATAATTTGTCTTTTTTGAAAGAATACATGAAGTTTGGATGCCTTAACTAATCATACCAACAGATTCTTATTATAAATTGGAATTGTGGGAGAAAGAAAATATTAAGGATATGAGCATAGTAAATTGACTGAATAATAAATATTATTTAATGATTAAACATAGAAACAGAAAAATTTGACTGTCTAGAAGAATTGAGAGATATTAGTTTGTTATAACTTCAAAAAACCCTAATTTGTGTGATCCCAGACAAAAATGAATAAATGATGGGTTATGGGGTAAATGAGTATTAAATTGTCTATAGAAATATCCATTCTTTCCTTTTTACTTGGTAATAGAAATGCCAATTTTAAACTTGAAATAACTTTTACATTTCTTGGACTCCTTTACATCTAGGTTTGGCCAAATGACTAAGGAAAGTGTACAACTTCAAGGAAACTTGACTAATGGAAGAAGCCATGTTTTTCTTTATCCCTTACTCCCAAAGAGTGGTTAGAATATGGACTTGATGGAGGAGCATGTGAGCACCCATTTTGGAGTACATGGTACCATACTATGGTGGGCAGGGCAATGTGACTGACTGAGCCAGAATCGCTGATGGCTGTGGCCAGAGCTGTCCTGCCTGCTTAGGCTTTATGTGAGAGAGAAATGAATATCTATTTTGTTCAAGCCACTGCTATTTTGGCATCTTCTGTTATGTTCAGCAAAACCTAATCTTAAGGATAAACACATTCTGTGTTTTCAAGCATCTGGTTCTTTCTCCTCTCTCTTTCCTGCTTCTTAGTTGGATTCTCTCCTCTATCTCCAGCTTCACCCTCTTGTTTAACTCATCTTTTTTTTCTTTTGCTTCTGTTTCCCCCCATTCCCTTAAATATCAGTAACATATTTTTTTTTTGGTTGAATCATCCCATAACAGTGAGAGTTAAAAGATACAGGCTTTATGTTTCCTGTTCTTATTTTTTAAAGCCAGGAAATATAATATTTTGTATTTATTTTTCCTATAAAGACACCTCATCAGGTGAAATTTTTTTCTTGGCTGTGATATTCTATTGAAGGTTCTTATCCTCCACTAAGTCAGTGTTTCATGATTGACCAGTATTTCCCTATCCTGGCTAAGGTCACATAAAGCTTATATTTATGACTTCTTCAAAAGTTGCAACAAATCAATGTTTGCTTAAATTTATGAGTTAAAACTCCCTGCCTCAAGGGTCTGTTCTGAAGTGGGGAACCCTTAAATACGAGTCATGGCTTAGGAGTAAAAAGTCTGTTAAAAACAAACATAAAACTCTTCACAGCTGGGAGTTGCCCTTTCATTTTTAGAAATTCATTCTAGTTTCCATATGTAATAAAGACTTAACCTCTGATCCCTAGTCATATCTCACAGGTTTTCACTAAAAAGTGGCTGGCAGAAAATACACCCCTTATAATTTCAGCTATATTAAATTGTCATTTTAAGGTATTCAAAAATGCAATAAACAGAATGTAATAAACCAGAGTACTTAACATCCATCCCTACTGAACACTTAGCCATTATCCTAGGACTAGACCAGATTCCTCTTTTTCATCTCTATTAAAGGATGACTCCAACCACACAGTCAGGTGATGTACTAAACCTAATTGTACAGGGACCTCTTTTAGAGCAGGATTTTACATTGTCTTTCAATTTTCAAAAAAATATCCTTTTCTTTTTCTTTCCTCAAAATTAATTTGGTGTAAAGTCTCATTTAACATTTTTTGAAGATGTAAATGAAACTCTTCTGTTATACTTAGAAAAGATTGAAAGCACTGTGTGCCTCATTCTTCTGGACTTATTTTTAAATGATATGGATTTTAGTTTGTAATGACTCTGGCTGTAACTGAGAAATCTGTTTAATTTTATAAAATGGGGTTTTATTCTATAAAACAACTCCAGATTCTGCCTACTAAATATATATATATATGGAGAGAGAGAGAGAGAGAGAGAGAGAGAGAGAGAGAGAACCCAATAACTCAACTCTTAAACCCAGCTATTATATAAAATTTTATACTAATTCTTCCAATTTTTGTGTGTTGCCGGACAGATTAGCCTTACTGCTGTACCTGTTAAATGGTGGCTAAAAAAAAAGTATATACTATTCTGAAAGATAAAGTACAATACATTATAACACAGCATAAGCTCTTTGAAGGCTTATCCCTATCTCCAGTGTCTACATGATACCTGAGATATTGGGACATGTCAGATAACCCTACCCCAAATATTTGCTATAGGAAAAGCATAGATGAACATATTCTGTAAATATTGAAAACTTCATATAAATCTATTTTTTAAATTTCCTTTATATTGTTGTGACTCCTTTCTCCTGATGTTTTTTTCTGACTCTGTGGTCTTTGTTCATTTTGTCCAAAGACAATGATGACAATTATTGTCATCAAAATTAGAATTATGGATTTTGGGTATTTTCCCTGCTGAAATGAGTAGGAAGTGCAATGCAAAAAAGCAAAAGCAAAAACATGACAAAATGGAAACTAAAACCTCCATGAGATAAGGTTTTATAAGGTTAAAATCCAGTTATCAAGGAAATCCACCATTGAATCAATTAACAGAATTTGCAGAAATAACAGGTGAGTGATGAGGAATTATGACCCACTCAGTCACAATCCCAGGACCTGATAGGACACAAGTTTCTTTATATTTTTTTCCCCTTAGCTTGTTCCTAGGAGAGAAGGAGTAAAAGGAGGAAAATAGATGGGGCTCTGTTCTACATTTTCTTTTTCTACACTCTCTCACTAGGTCACAGCATTCAGTACTATGACCTTAAAAACCATGTACATGACATTGACTCCAGAATGAATATCTTTACTTCATATATGAACGTCAGGCTTATTTATCCAATGAACTACCTGGCACCTCCTCTTAGGCATGTCAATATTAGTATACCCTCAACAGAACCAATCATCACTTTTCCTACCCTATTCCCACAATGTCCTCCACCTTCGCATCAAATTAAATAACACAGTCCATTCAGATGTTCATACCAAAAACCAGAGAATTATTTTTAGACATTCTATTCTCTTATCCTGTATTCATTCTGTCCCCATGATAAGTCAACTCTGTCTCCAAAAGACATCCGGAATCCAACCCCCTCTCTCCACCTTTGCAGATACTACAGCAGTCCTCGCCATCATCGTCTCGCACCTGGAGTGCTGCAACAGTCTCCTATGTGTTTCTTCTCTTACCCACCTTCCTCGTCTCAATACACAGTTTATTCTATACATGGAGGCCAAAGTAATACTTTTTAAATGCAAATCAGATTATGCCACTGTCTTTTTTCAACCCTCCCTGTGTCCAGATCTTTAACTTAATTTTATACTACTTTTACTCTTGCTCATTATACTTCTGCCACCCTGATTTTGTCTATTCTTCAAATGCATCAAGTGCTCTCCCACCTTGAGACCTCTATCCTCTGCCTGGAATGTTCTTCAAAGACAGTTCCACTAACAATCCTGTTACTTTCTCTCATGACAACCTTGGCTTTCCTTAAAGGAGTTGCAAAGTTTCAGAGTCAAGATCTTTGTTAATTTACTGTAATTTTATTCTAGAGTATTCTTTCATTAGATATAAAATCTATTCTGTTACTTCATGTTTCTTCCCTGGGTATCTTTTCTGAATGCTCCAACCAAATACTCTCAGGTATTCACTCTTCCTAAGAAAGTATATCTCTTTCTCAGGTTCTGGGCAACTGGAAACTTTAAAAGGGAAACAAAATCTCATACAATTGAAATCAAAGTAGTTGCCTATAGGACAATCATTATGATCCTACATAAGCAAGTCTATTTGTCCACCCTCCAATATCCTTCAAGAGAGGATTCCAGGTAGACTAAAACAACAATTAATTCAATAAAATCACAATAAAATAGAAAAAAATTAGAAGGGTGGAAAAGAAAAGACAAATATGCCTACAATGAAGGCCCAAATATTTCCTGTAGTTGTATTACAAATTGGGCTCTGAGTTTTCTGGCAGAGAAGATGAAAGCAGAGCCTAGATGTGTTACACCTTTCTTATGATCAGAGAGAAGAAAACAAAATTCTGTGGTTCCTTAGAATGATTAAAGCTTTTCCCTGCCCTAATTTCATAGCACTCTTCCTTAGAATGACCCTATTGCTGAGAGAGCAACATAAAACAACAAACAACCGAAACTATAACCATAAAACAATAATAACAACAAAAATAACAGCAATAAAACCAATGCGGTGGCACTGATTCTGCGGAAGGCTAAAGTAATAAGTTTAAAATATATAAGCTGCTGAAAATGATTAATTTCCCCAGGTCACATACAAAGACATATTCAATTATTGCATCCTGTGGTAGTAAACTTTTGACCAGCTCTCAGCAATCCATGATGTGTGCAGTGGGAGCGCTTAATAATTGCCGAGCCAAGCTTTCGAAGCACCCAGGCTCCTCCTGGATTGTAAGTATTGCACTTTT
This sequence comes from Delphinus delphis, assembly GCF_949987515.2. Classification (NCBI taxonomy): domain Eukaryota; kingdom Metazoa; phylum Chordata; class Mammalia; order Artiodactyla; family Delphinidae; genus Delphinus; species Delphinus delphis. Next base: position 28,634,397 of record NC_082688.1, read on the forward strand.
GAAAGCTGCTATCTAATGATCTGGTACTTCATCGTGCTTAGTCTGATTCAGTACTGATTAAGTTCTCAGCCTTTCTGAGTTCACCACTCTTTTCTGTCAGTTAAAGATGATTGCCTCCATTTCTGTGCCTTTTCCTGGAAAATGTATCCCTTTCAAAATGTTGCCTGAACCAATTTCCTGCATTTGAAGGCAGAGCAAAGGTATGCTATAATGAAAAAGGGATCATCTACAACACAATTTCTTTGGCTCAAATAAGAACCTGTGGAGGTATAGATTTTAGATGGAGAAAACCAATACGTAAACTTTTCCCTAGAAGCATTATACCTGAAGCCATGAAGAAAATTCAGTTGCTGTTATAATCCATGATCAGAGATTACATAAATCTCTGTACTCAAATTCTTGCCTTCTACACTGAAAGAGGAAAAGGACAAAACAGCTACATTATTTTTATTCTGGTTGTAGGATCATTGGATTTGAAATTGGTGAACACAGATTTTAAATAGTTGTGGGTTTTCAGGTAAATATACTTATTTTTCCCTGTGAAACTGCATTTACACAAAAATAACTGGAGAGATTGGACTAGGTCAGTGTTCTCAGCTTTATCACAGCCAGCATCCCCTTTTATAACAAATATTTCTAATGTCCTCTTTATTCCTGAAATGAAGTTCATATACAATAGAACCTACAACAGGTATGATTACCAGCAACATAGGTAAAAAGACCTATCTTTAAAAAAGACAAATTTTAAGAAAAGGAATTTCTAATAAAATAATATGTGTATTTCAACAGGCAAATGTTCAGGTATGACTCTACAGAAGGACATACTGACATGGTCATAAAATTGTACTTGCTTACAGTGAATGTTTGGATTTATCCAAACGCCTGGTGTCTATCAGGTGATCAGAAGCCATTCTATAGAAATATAGAAAAATAAAAGAAGAGCAATAAAAGCAGGTCAGACTTATCTGTATACGGTAGGGAAAAGAGAGAAATGACCTTAACTGAAAACAAGTTAACATGCCAAGGCAAATTAGAGACAGATAAATAGATACAATGAGGGAGCATATTATAATTTCCAATGAAATGGGCCTTATCTTTTAGTATAATATCCAAATAATTCTTTATTTTATGACATGGAAAATGGTAGCAATAGAAAAAGTATGCCCTATCTTGTAATCCTTCTATAGGCCTCGAATACCTGAAAGGACCTAGAAACTGTATATTTTGACATGTGGTGGGCATAGAAGACAGATTGGAAAAATAAACAGTAATGACAAGGATGTAGAGACGCACAATAGATCTCCGAGAATAATATTAGACTAAGATTAAAAACCAACTAGCATACTCAAGTTAATGATTTCAATATATAATTTTTACATCTGTGCTGTAATAGGGTGTATATAAATATTTTGAAACAATTTACATTAATGAAATGCAGAGAGATCTCTGATTTTTATATCTCTTTACTAATTGAATGATATTTGGTTCTAAGTTTATTAAAAGAAGTTTCGAATCTCCTGTTACATATTTACTTGTGAAATCTGTACGTGCAGGCAGAGAAGGGTGTGTGGTATTTGGTGCTGGCATTGACCCTGGTAATGACTAATTTTTGGTGATAGGATTTTCAAAAATGTTAAAACAACTCTTGTTAAAGCCTGATCACAATGAAGTTTAAATCTCTTAAATAGCACTAGAATATTCAGTGTATATAAAAACCATGCAAAAATAGCTTTTTATACATAAAATGGGTCTAGTTTTCTGACTCAGAAAAATCTAGATTTCCCACCTACATAACTACCTATCTAGAGCTATAGTTCAAAGTGTGGTCCCTGAACCAGCAACATCAGCATCTCCTGGGAACTTGTTAGAAATGCAAATTGCCTGACCCCATCCTAGGCCCACTGAATCAAAAACTGGGAGTGTGCTTTAACAAGCCCTCCAGGTGATTCTGATGTAGGCTAAAGTTTGAGAACCACTGATCTTTAAGGGATATTTGCAAGTTACAGAGGATGAGAGATAAGTCTTCATTTTGGGCAGCTGTCCCACACATTATAGGGCATCTAGTATCTCTGACTCCCACCCACTAAATACCAGTCAGATCCCCAGTAATTGCAACAACTCAAAGATTGCACCCACAAGTTTCTAAAATGCCCCGGGAAGGAGATATTATTCCTACTGAGAACCACTGGGTTAAATAATGACTGAAGTCCGTCTATTACTTTCATGGAGGCAGCAGGAACCTAAGAGGCAACGCAATTCAGAGCTGATAAGTTCAAAACAAAACATTTAGTAAGATTGCAATGGGGCATCTGTCCGGAGGCTAGACTTGTATTCAAATGTAGGTGTTGCTGAGTCTCATTCTTCAGTCTCATGGTTGGTTCATGTTATTGGTTAGTTTACGGTTGAGAAGACAATTTTCATGACAGGGATTTGGCTCCGGTGGAGGAGGGAGGATTTGTTAACCCTTATTGCTTTGTCAGCTTTCTATAAACCCAATCTATAGAATTCCTCAATCCTGTCTAATGCGAGAACTTCAGAGTTCTTTAGTCAGACTCATGACAAATACTGAAAGACTCAAACAAGATTTTGTAATGGAGTTCCATTATTAGCACTACTTGAACTAGCCATCACCACAAACAGAGTTTAAAATAGCTAAAGTACTACATATTGAGAATAAGAACTAAATCCCAGATTACGCTTATCATGTTGGTCAGGGTATAGACTTACAATTAGAGTTTTGAGATGAAATATTAATGAAAGCCTAATTTGAATTCCTGATAAATAACAGGAATAAATGGCACTTGGAGTTTCAATGATTTGTCTCTTTACACAATTTTTTCTTTCTTTTGACTAATTTTCTTCTCTCCAGAAAATTAACAAAGGAAAAATAATTCAAGTGAAATGCAGCCTTGTGACTTTACTGCTAATCAAATAACTTGCTGATAAAAGTAGTTCAGTTTTAAGATAAACCGCTGATGTGACAGCTCTCTAATTAATCAATTGAACTCTTGACAGAATCCAAGAAGGAAAGATATCCTCCTTCGAGCTTCCATGGCATTTTCTGAAGCTTTCATTTTATGAATGTTCAATAAATTTGTGTGCGACTTCTGAAATCAGTCAGTTTCCTTTATCCTTTGTTTCTTCTTCTTAGTGTTTATCAATACTGACAATTCCCATTTAAGGTGTTAAACCCCTCAATTATCCAAGAAACTTGTATTGAATATGTGGTCTTTAATCAGGTCCCTGTCTCTTTTTTATGCATTCAACAAACAAGGACTGAGCAACTAATGTGGGATAATCTCAGTGCTGGTAGTTGGTGATACAAAGGTAAGTAAGATACAGAAAGATTAGAAATAAGATAACACCACAAGCGTAATGAAACCTAAGTGCAGAGCAGAGATGAAGCACAAAGGAGGGTGATTTTGATTCATTCTGACTGACAATCAGTGAAGAGGGTGACTTTCATGTGTGGATGAAGAACAAATGAACTTGACCCAGACAAGTAAGGTAGAAATATCCTCACGCTGAAAAGAAGCAGTTCATAGCTTTACAGAACATATTATATGTTTAACAGTCTACAGTATTGCCAGATTGATGTAACCTGAGTGTTTTTTCCACTGTTAAAATTTTTTTTAATTCTGACTTTTAGTAACTGACAATAATTCATAAGTTCACAGTTTACTTGATTATTCCCCTATATTTAAATGTTTAGGGTGTTTCTATTTTTTCATTTTAGAAAATCTACTGTGTATAGCTTTCTTAAAGTTCTGTGTGCAATTATATCACCTTGGGAAGTGAGGAAAAGAAAACAGGTGTTAGTCTGTGTAAGAAATTGCTTAAAGAATATTGTATATAATCATCACACATTGGAAAAGGGAGAAAATCATTCACAATATTAGTGTTTTTAGAGGATATACAGAGACTCAGAGTTACTTTCTATACACTACACAATTTTATAGGTGGGTAAGACTATCTATAGCAAATATATTTGTTTTATTACAACTGATTTATTTTGACTCTGTATACATTTTGTTGTATAGTAACACAATTAGGCAGTCCACAGACTGCACATCAAAATAGGAGGGCTAGGTGTCATGTCTAGAATTACATCTAATTTCTGTTTTAAGCTACTGTTTAACTTGATGGCAGAGAAACTTAATTTGGGTTATTCTAGGTAAACTCAGTAAATTCTGGTTTGTTTTTAGTCACTTCTGTATTATTCCATTAAATTGATACATAATTTTTCCCTCTCACGTTTTCCTATAGTTGTGTCTCAATGCAGGGGGAATGTTAGGTGTAGGGAGAGGTGGATACATGGCATCAGGACAGCAGGAGAAATTAACAAGAAATAGAGACCCATATCCACTGAAATGCAGAATCCCAACTCATCTTTGGCCATTATTATCCCTTCATCTAGTATCTGCTGAGGTGTCCATGTTTGTAGTTGGGCTGAACACTCTGCATCTGGGAAACCTCTATCATAGGATAGAGGGTCTAAAGTTCTGTATCCCCAGTTAACTTCCTATCTCTGGGGCCTGGGGAAGGGGTGGGGCCTCCCTGGGGCCAAAGACAACCAGCTCCAGCTCTACTGTTGCTCATGTGACTTGGGGAACTCCTGCTGTGGTCTCTCAGGGTCTCAGCTTTATTATAATTACTTATTTGTGAAGGGGTTATATAGTTCTCCTCTATTAGTGGGTCACCAAACATCCTGTGGGGCTCCTGTACCCTCTCTCATAATGCTAGCTGGAGGTGCATTCGGGGCTTAGTCTTGGAGACACCCTTCAGGACCACATCTGGCTACTGCTCAACTCATCCTCCACCCACAGCCCAGAGATTTTCATTTTAAAAATTTCTTCTCTGGTGAGAAATAATAGGTCAGCCATCATTGTCCCATATTTTTCTGTCTTATAACTTAACCATTAACTTTTTTAGTAGTTTTTTTTTTTTTAATTAAAGGCTGGGAATTTGACACCCTTTCTTGCTGTCTCCCCCTGAGGGAAGTGGAAGCTTTAGGTCTAAAAGCCTAAAAAACCAGACGTTTTCTGCCTGCCTCTCCCCACTAAGTACAACTGTAAATCTGGAAATGATGCAAGAGGTAACCGAAAGAGAACTCTGAATGGCAGAAAGAGGAAGGTGAATTGGTTAGGGGAACCTAGGACCAGAGGAACGACACAGCAGCAGGACCTCTTACGACTCCCACCCAGCTGAAGGAGACAACTCGTGCCTGGCATATCCCAGCCTCAATCTGGCAATAGAAGACAGCCCAGCTAGGCTCATTTCTCACCCAGATTGATGGAGCCCAGCAGACAACATCATTAGAATAAGCAGTATCCACAAAGGATGAATCCACTGGGAGCCCTACTGAAAATAAGTGGCCAGGGAAGCTCTCTCTTTTCCCACTAGGCCTGAGACTCCCTTTTTCCACCCAGAGATACCCAGCAGCTTGGTGGCACTGGCCAGGGGTTTTGACACAAGTGGCTGGGACAAGTAAATCTCTTCATCCCAGGGATGAGACTCCCCTCCCTCAGTGAGAGATATGGGGGTGGCCAGGGGACACTGGTGATTGGGGATCCTGCCATAATAGCGGCTGCCATGAGAGTGCTCTGTGGGCCTCAGATCTTTTCTCCAAACCTAGAGGCACCAAGGCAAACTCTTTCCCCTATGAGAGTACCAGAAGGGACCAGTGGGAACCCCAGAGGTACCAAATCAACCGAGCCAACCAAGGTCACACTGCAAAGCCTCTGAAAATTTTGTCATTATTGGAACCACAGCCCACAAAAGTAGGCGAGGATCTGTGTGCTAAATTTAAACAGGGTGACTGCCTGTTAAAATAAAAGATTTAAGTAAGGCCGGAGTCTCCTAACATAATAGACAAAATTTCAAGAATATAATAGAAAATCACCTGTCACACCTCAGACAGACATACCTCAGTCCCTCCTGTTGTTTCCTGCTTACTTCTGGCAACTTGCTTCTGGCAACTGTTACACTCTATATAGATGAGCATTTCTCACTAGTAGTGGTTATTCAAGCAGTGAGAAGCCAAGCTTTCTTAAAGCACTTTGTCTAAGGTGAACATAGAGCCCTCTCGTATCCCAAAGCATAGCTAAAACCAAATTGTAACATGTAACAAAACAGAATGGTTGTTGTACTCCTTTTCTAGGGTTTCATAACACATTACTATAAACTTGGTGTATTAAACAACAGAAATATATTCTCTTATAGGTCTGGAGTCTGGAAACCTAAAATCAGAATGCCAGCAGGGCCACACTCCCTATGAAAGCTCTAGGGGAGAATCCTTCCTTACTTCTTCCAGCTTCTGGTGTTCTTTTGCTTATAGACACATAACTCTAATCTCTGCCTCTAGAGACTGACTCTGCATTTTCCTTTCCGTGTATCTGTCTCCTTTTCTGTCTCTTATAAGGACACTCTCATTGGATTTAAGGCCTACCCTTACACCGTATGATCTCCTCAGTCCTTACCTTGATCATATGTACAAAATTCCTATTTCCAAATAAGGTTACATTCTGAGGCTTTGGGTGTATGTAAATTTTTGGAAGATACTATTCAATCCACTACAATAGAGAGGAGAATTACAATGCACAGCAGAAAAAAAGAAACTAAGTATCACAGCTTTCAGAATTCTACTGTTTTACAGTGCAATGCAAATGAAATACCCTTCCTGCCAAAATATCTGCAGGTTCAATTAAGCCATGGATTTGACTTACTAAATATTATAAACAACAACAAAAAACATGGAAGGGGAAAATAGGACATAAGTAGGATTACTAGGCAGGGCACCTTACATATGTTCATAATAGATATGTATTCTATATTAGATAACCGGTATTTGTGTATTTCATTTATTCCCTTTTATGTTCTTATGCTCCTCTAGGGAAAAGACCATATGCCTCATTCATCTTTGCCTAGCAAAAAATTTTGCACTCTAAGTGCTCAAAAAAGATGCCTTCGAAATTTGTATTAGTAAGTCCAGAATACACCAGAACACACACAATATAGCGATAATCTATGTTAAAATAGAAAAGATACACATGTGAATGCTTTCACCTGTAAATAGAGAAATCCACCTCAATCAGCTTAATCAGAAATGCCTTTTTAATTCCCATTACAGAAAGCAAAGAGGTAGAACAAGCTTTGATATGGATTGGTACAAAGGCTCAATGATTTCATCAAGGTTTGCATCTTAAGGCTGATTCCCCTGTGGTTGGCAGATAAGTGCCAGGAGCAATTGATAAAGGCCTCTTAGAAACCTCTTTCAACCTTCTCTTCTTCCAGGTAAGGAACTTGTCCCCAAAGAAATGAACTATCTGGCCCAGAGTAACAATGACAAAAAGCTGCTCATGTAAAGTAACTATTCTACCTATAATGATTAATTTGGCAGGAAAACAAGCTTATTCATTAATGCATCATCACACCACCAACTTAAGTCCTCCACCAAACAAAAGAAAACAAAAACAACAAACACATTTTCAGGTAACAGATATGAAGCAATGAGCTGCTTTGTTGCTTGCTTTGTTTGTTTTCATAGCAACATCTATTCACCTGTACACATCTATGATCCTATGTGAGCGCCTCATTTCTCTCTCCAGTGAAGAAAGCACCATAGAGGTGAATGGAAATAGAACTAGAATTAGAATAAAAATCAACAGACAACTTCTATTCTCAGTGAGGCCATTTTCTACTTGTGTGACAGTGGGCAAGTCTGGTAGATCATAATGTGACCTCATAATATGTCCCCTGTTTTCCTACTTAGTTTTGCTTCATGTCAATTTTCCCTTGGTTTACCAGCTCACTAGTCCCCCGTGAAAGGGTTAACTTCCTTCTCACCTAAAGCCTTCCTAAATCTATGCCTAGTCCATTCTTCCTTTTACTTTTTGCCCAGGTTCCCAATCACCCCTGTGGTTTCAGTTTCAATGTCTCTTTTTCAGAGAAGGCTTTCCTGACCTTCCTATCTAAATTAAACCATCCTGCTGTGATCTCTGATCATACTCTCTTATTTTCTTCACAGAATTTGTCATACTTAATAATATAACATACTTATTTCCTGTCTCTGCTATTACATTTAAGACTCATGAGTACAGAATCCATGTCTGTTTTATTCATAGGCATATCCTTGGTGCCTCTCTTGTCCAACACCCAGAAAATCCTCAATAAGATTCGATAAATAAATTAGTTAAATTCTCAAGGTCTTGATTTCCTCCTCTGTAAATTGTGAATAATGATCACAGGGTTGTTACAATCAATGTGAATTAATATATATTTTGCAGATAGTAATCCAGTATAAGGTGTTATTATTTAAATAAAACTAGCTCCGTTACTAATAAACTTGTGTGTCTCAGTATAAAAGTTTACAGAAGATGTTTTATAAGCATACTTCCCTACCACTTAAAATATGCTGGACAATGTGCAATTCAAAGCTTTGGACCTGAGGTGGGCCTACTAAAATATGTACATTTCCTGGGGGAATGCTATCTGTCTTCCAATTATGATCCTGATTGAGAATGTTGCAGTTGGAAGAAGTGGTTTACAATGACAAGAGTTGCTAGTTGAACTGTAATGACTGGACTTATCATGTGGGGCAGGAACCAAGGTTATCTGCGTCCAGGAAACAGATGGCATTCCAATTCAACAATGCAAATCCATGTACTGCTTATGAAAGAAATGAATTCAGGAGATTATAAAGTCAAGCCATTTACTTTTGAGGTGAAATTATTGGCTGTTTCTAATAATTTGGCTTGTCATTCTCAACATCTGTTACCTTTGCTGTTATACCACTTAGCTCCTGATGACAAATTGAACAAGATCAGAGTTGGTGCATGACAGCTAATAAACATCTTCATGGGTAAAATCGGTTTACATCAAATGCAGGGCAGTGGCATCACGGTGTGCAGTTTCTTGGTAGAAGCCTCTCCATTTTTACCATCTTTACATAATTCTTGCAATACTCACGAATTCCTAATTTCATCCATCCCTCCCAGAAAAGATCTTAGTTTTAATATCTTACTGGTAAAAGTAGCCCTAAAAGAAACATGTGTAATATAATTACGAGAATATCTTATACACGTTTTCTGATGTAGGATTATCTATCACAGTCCTATTTATCATGAAACTGAAAAAAACTGCATTGAAAGAATACAAAATGATTTAGCTCTGCCTTCTGCTTGGCCCATCTGCTGTTATTTTTTCCCCCTACTGGCAAAATGTTAGACAATATTTCAACTTAGCATCTCATAGGCAGTTACACAACAGAATAGATACACTATATTAATGTTCCATTTACTTTTTAACTCTAAACTATTGTGTTTTTCCCCTCAGTTAACAGCAAGGCTAAGTTGATCATCATGCTTTATTTGATACAGCTTCTTCATCTCCTAGTCAAACAATCACATCACTTATCTAGCTTTCCTTTATACTATGTAATGGATAAATTGGAGTTCATTGATACTATTGCTCCACAGATGAAAATACTGCTGTATAATGTTATAAAAGATGCAGTTAATTTTAGGTAAGGACGACAGTCTCAGGAATCAAACATAGAATATGTGCCAGCCATTGAATTATACATTTAAAATAATTAACTCATATCTGAAACAGACCTTCAATAACATAAGTTCATAATTTCCTACTGAGGATAGACCAGGTACTACAAATAAAACCTTCATTTTGGTAAAAGTGAACAAACACCGACTTCAGTTCTGCTGTGCATTTATTATTCACTCATTCATTAAATTTTTAATTTAACCTGAATGACCTCAGGTCTCACCAGCTTTGGGTAAGTATGAGGTTGCATAAACTTGAACACTCAGTTTCCCATGACTCTTAGCTCTAATTTTCATGGTGGCAGAACCTCAACTTGCTTAATACTTCCTAAGTAGACACAATTATTTCTGGGAATCCCCCAAAAGGAGTTTATATGACCTCTGAATAAATTATTTCATGTTCTTCTGATCTATTTGCCAAAGATCTGATGCCCAAAAGCCACTTAAGGGAAGGTCCTCTGCATCAGCATGACTGAGGGGACTTCCTGTAAGAGTGGAATTTTGCTGGGTGCCATGTCCTCCCTTATTACTTGGTCAGAATAAAGATTTTTTCCTAACCCTCTCATCCCACAGACTACGGTAGTGTAGGACAGTTACTTTGCACCTACCTCTGTGAAATTCTGCCATGAGAAACTCTAAATTAGCACTTCTTTCCCAAAGTTTTATAATATTCCTTCTTATGATCCCTTTAGCTTCTTCCCATTGTTGCTCTTTCTATCCAGGTCAGATCTAGCTCTTAGGATGGATCAGAACAGATGTACCTTGTCTTGCATTGCCTTATCTCTCCAAATATCAGTGCAAAAAGAAAAAGAAAAAAAGTAAAAGAAATGGTTTTCTTTCTTTTTATGTATTATAATCTATTCCAAGTAAAACTGAAAATGCATATCAGTACTAGTAAATTGATTTCCAGGTGTCCCATATCCACTGTTGTGCAAAGAACCAGTCCGAATCCCAGTTTTACTCAGAACAAAGGAGTTATTGAGCACCTACTCTGATCCAGGCCTGTATTAAGCACTGGATCAGAAATAAAAATGAGACTAGTCCCTGCCTTCTTCAGTGAGCTCTTAGTTTGAGAAATGGCATACAATGATGAAAATAAAAACTAATTAAGTACAGTGTCATAAATGCAATATTAAAGAGAACTAGGTATTGTTGTGGACATATATGGGAATGAGTAATTTGGTAGCGTACAGCATTTAGAGAAAAGATTCTCAGAGAAACTAAGGTGCATTGGAGTAGTATCTCGGTGGCTGTATGAAAAGACTGACTTGAATCTCATTAACTAGAGAAAGAGATTAAGGGCACCGAGCAACATAATGAGTAAAGTCAAAGCATTCTCAAATGCTCACAGACCTCTTTGGGAAATAGATGTTCTGTGTGGCTAGTATGTAAGGTAGATCAAATGGAATTGGAAGGAGAAGCAGTTTGCAGCAAGACTGTGAAGGAATTTTTATTGCCAAATTGAGGTGGGGTAACTTTACCCTGTAAATTTACCCTGTTAGACGATAAGTGGCTGTTGGAGTCTTTAAACAAGGGTCTGACTTACAATTGTGTGTTAAGTCATAACTGGAAGAACTTTGCAAAATGGGTTGGAGCAGGGAGAAACTGGTGGCATGAGGATGAGTTTGGATGCCTTTGAAAAAATCCAGGCAATAGGTAAAAAGAGTCAGAAATAAGGATACAAATGGGATAGAGAGAGAAAAATTTTGAGATGTTTTAGAGTTTGGATGTGGGAAGGAAAGAGAGGGAGTAATCATTGCTGGTTTTGAAGTTTCTAACATGGGATATTAGAAGAAAGGTGCTATGATGTGTAAATAAAAACAAAGGAATAGGTTTTTTAAACTCCAAATAAAAAAAAATTAAGAATTGTTTGGTAGATAGAATAATGCTCCTCAAAGATGTCCATGTTCTAATCTCTAGAACCTGTGAATATATTAGCTTACAGGGTAAAAGGGGCTTTCCAGATGTGATTCGATAAGGATTTTGAGATGGGGGGGGAGCATCCTGGATTACTCAGCTGAGTTCAATGTAATCACAAGACTCCTTATGACAGGGAAGCAATAACATCAAAGTCAGAGAAAGGAGATATGGTGATGGAAGTAGAGGTTAGGGTGATGTGCTTTGAAGATGGAAGAAGAGACAGTAAGGCAAGGAATGCTAGTAGCCCCTAGCAACTAGAAAAGGTAAGGAAACAGATTATCCCTGAGAGCCTCCAGAGGGAATGCAGCTCTGTAGACATCTTGAATATAGACCCACTTCTGCATTCTGACCTGAAGAACCATAAAACATTTTGTGTTGTTTTAAGTCCTGAAGTTTTTGCATTATAATCTGATATATCCAGATGATTTCTGTGCATATTAACTAAAAGAACTTCAGTATTTTTTCCTCCATGAAACAAAGATAAAACTCTAGTATCATTGCTATTTGTATTTATATCTCAGATTACTTAAGAAGAGATGAGAGTATTCCAGGTAAACAGCCTGTGCAAAGGCCCACATTCAAAATGCCTAAGAGGGAATCTCTGCTTAGGGTCCCCTTTGCTTGCTTTTGGCCAATGTTGCTGACATTCTTCATGTCTGTTCACTAGCTCTACCAGCCCTGTAGAAGTTAAAGCCCCTTGGCAGGCAACAGTTGCCACTTGTTTCTGGGTCGTTTGATTTTAGTTCCTGGAACTTTCTCTGTAACTCTTGCTCTGATGACCTAGCCTGGACTTCCTTTCCTTGAACGTATTCCCTAGCAATACTGATCTGTCACTTGAAAGCTGATTCTGTCACTTGCAATATGTAAATCTCTGGGTTAGAGGGTCAGTTACTCATCCATAAAATGGGAACAATAATGGCAACTTGACTGAGTCAGGATTCTGAGGTTGTTATCTGGCTTTTTGATAAGGCAGTAACAGCTTAAAGACACCCAAGTTCAGGGTACCCAGAGTAAGAGCCCACTTCTTCTAACCTCCTTGCCAGAGAGACCCAGACTACATGGCTTCTTATTGCTATTTTCTCACCCCACAAGTCTTCACATCTGACTGCTGGATGAGAGATCCATATTTCTTCTAGATGTATAAGTGGGCTGAGAGTGAGGACATGAAATTAATTTCTATTAGAAGGCTTGGGGTATAGTTGGTGTTTGAAAGACTTCCCAGGGGCAGGTCTTATCATAAATTACAACTAATTACAGGGGCTGAAATAGATGGCACTAAAATTGAAAGCCTATATATATTTTCTCTTGTTTCCCTTCACTTGTGATCAGGTGCACATTTTTAATTTTTTTATTATTACTTTTTTTTGCGGTACGCGGGCCTCTCACTGCTGTGGCCTCTCCCGTTGCGGAGCACAGGCTCCGGACGCGCAGGCTCAGTGGCCATGGCTCACCGGCCCAGCCGCTCCGCGGCATGTGGGATCTTCCCGGACCGGGGCACGAACCCATGTCCCCTGCATCGGCAGGTGGACTCTCAACCACTGCGCCACCAGGGAAGCCCAGGTGCACATTTTTTAGATACACCCTTTTCACTTTCCTGTTCACCCTCCCTAGTTCAGTCCCCACCACTGACTTGAAGATCTAAGTAGGTGGATGATGTGGTTTGTACAGAGTAGAAAATTTTCTTCTCCCCACTTCAAATTAATGACATACTGGCAACATATATCCTTAGGAATATGAACATTTTGATGTAGACATAGAGGAAAATGGACCCAACTAGTATCTACTGAGTACTTGGTATATGACAGGCACAGTGCTAGGTATTTTATATATATTCTTATTTAAAACTCATAACAGCTTTAAGATGTTGGTGTTAACATGTCCATTTTATGGATGATTAACCGATATTCTGATACTTAGTGAGATCCTATATATTGCTAAGGTGCACACAGCTAGCAGGTGACAGTATTGAGATTAGAATTTAGGTCAATTTAATTTGTAAGTCAATGTTTCTTTCTCTGCCCCAGGCAGAGAACTAATAGTTCTGGGAATTATTTTATAAGCTGTCATATGGGATCTAGTGCAGAAATCATAGAACCTGAAGTGAGAAGATTTGGACATATACAAAATTTTGTACAAACTAGCTATGAGACTTTGGACATGTTTTTAGTCTCTTTGAGGTTCATTATTACTGGTGGCATCACACATAATGGTGAGTGGAAATAGCACTTGAATAAAAACTGGGTGTTTCAAGTTTGGGTTCCAGCTCTGAAATTAATTAGCTTTGTGGTTTGGGGAATATCACTTAACCTGTCTAGATTTTACTTTTTTGTTGTTTTTGGGTTTTTTTATCTGTAAAATGAGAAGAATATGGAAGGCTTTTTCCTTTTAGATCTGAAATTTTGTAATACTAAGAGTTTCAGCTTCAATAATAGTTCCACTCAGGCAGCTAATGGGAGCAATTCTAACAGCTCAGTAATACAGACTCCATCTTCCTTGAACAATGCAATACTATGCTGGCCAGCCTGGGCTCCAGCCAGATATATTTGCAGAACATCCTTTAGCTTGAAAGAGAAATTTATTGCTCAACCATCTGTTACAATTAAGAAAAGGTTTGAAAATGTTTTCTATGTGTTGACCAATCATGTTTTAGGGCCCTGTGGGTACTTTACAAATTACATGCCTTCCCTTCTTGTTGGCATTAAAATTCTGGGATCTGTTTCCAAAATTTACCAGCTCTCTCTTTCTCTCTTACTGTTTTCCCTCTTCTATTTTTCCAGAGAAACTTGTTCAGAGTCTCAAACAGGACAGAGTAAACAAATATGACTCAAAATGAAGTTAGCCTGTAGCAAGTAAGTATTTGTAATTTGCATTTGTTGACAAGGACTGGGCTGGTATCAGCCGAGAAGTTAAGTCATTAAGATCCAGCTAATGAGTTGGAATTGTGGAACCTCTGGTCGCCACCTCACCCCACCAACCCTCCAAGAAAATAATGATACAATATGGTGTTGTTCAGCCCTTAATTGCAAATGACGTACTCATGTGACCAGTCTCAGAAAGTATTGCAGGGGGAAGCTCTGGAACCCTCTCACCTCACTCTACCTTTCTACATCTTCTCAGCTCTCTCTCTTGCTTTATCTCTGTGTTTCATTTCATCCTTGCACTCAGGCAGTTAAGAGGTAGGAATTGACTCAGTTCTGTTATACTTCATAATCTGCCCCATTCCCTCTCCTGGTTGGGGGAATGCTCTTTTCTTTCTGTAACAGGAAAGCTGAATTCCTCCTTAGGTGCTGCCTTTAGGGACGTTCTCAAGTGCTTCTATCAAATTTTATTATGGTGGGATGGTGAGGTTCTTTCTTCTTACCTTCATCTCCGTGCATGTCCATCTCCTGGGTCCACAATCTCTGCTCTTATAAAAGGGAAGCTTACATATTTCCAGGACAGTTGAAGGGCAGGCTGTGCATCAATGATTTGAGGATGGTGGGAGGGGATCCCACTCACTGACAGCTGATTCTTTGGGTCCCTTACACTCTATTTCCACAACCTCTGGAGCAGCATTTCTCAATCTTCTTATCCTAGAGGGACTATCAAAATATAGCAGGGTGTCAGGAAATCCCTGCAAAAAAAGTATTATAGCAATAGTTCATGGTACCTTAGGATTACCAGTAAGTAGATGCGATAATCCTACAATAATTGCTAATGTTCTTTTGAATAGAGAATGATATTTTTCTGTGGATCTATTTATTTGGCTAAATTATTAGCCTATTTCTTTGTAGTTCCCCTTCCCCACACAGGGAATAAACTCTATGCAAGTCAGTAGCATTGATAAAGAAAAGTTCAGGTTTTCCTTTTCTTAAATTTCTTACTTGATTTTCAAAAATTTTATCTAAATAGCCTTAAAAGTCTTTGCACAAATTTCTATTATACAAGCTGCTAATTCGGCCTTTCTCTGTTTAAACCAAGAATGACTTTATAGCCAAACCTCTTGGGGAAAAAAATCCAACTAGATTTTTAAGCCTAGCTTAGATTTTTCTTTATTTTTCAAAGATTTAAAAACTCATAAGGCAAACATAGTAAGCTTCTCTTAAAAACGGACCAACAACCTCTTCCTGTAAAGGGCTAGATGATAAATATTTTAGCCTTAGCAAGTCTTATAGTTTCTGTACAACTGTTCATTTCTGCTGTTTCAGAGGAAAAGCAGCCATGGATAATACATAAAGAACATGGCTGTGTTTCAATAAACATAAACATAAAGGACATGGCTGTGTTTCAATAAAAACTTTATTTGTGAAAACATGTTTTCATGCAGGCCAGATTTGGCCTGTGGGCTGTAGTTTGCCTATGTTAAATAAGTGGCTTAAGTCAAAATAAGATTTAATTTTCTAAAGGTAGATTTGTAAATTTAATTTAAATAAAGATAATGTTAAGTTAAGTAATGCAAGTTACAACGGGAAAATTTATTGACAATGTTGAATATAGTAAAGTTACTAAAACCATAAGACAAGATAATGTGATAAAATATATATCCTAAATACAATTTCATGCAAGGCTTTGATCATTTCTTTTTTAAAACTGAGTGACATGTGATTATGTCAATTTTAACCCTAGCTTTATTTTAATTCTAGCAGTTGCAAAATTATATATATGTATGTATTGGTTTCTTATTCTCTTTTATAAGTTTATATACATAGAAGTGTTATTTTAGAAACTAGAAATAAAGCCAGCTTTTATCTTTTTTTTTTGTGGTACGCGGGCCTCTCACTGTTGTGGCCTCTCCCGTTGCGGAGCAACAGGCTCTGGATGCGGAGGCTCAGCAGCCATGGCTCACGGGCCCAGCCGCTCCACATCATGTGGGATCTTCCCGGACCGGGGCACGACCCCGTGTCCCCTGCATCGGCAGGCGGACTCTCAACCACTGCACCACCAGGGAAGCCCTGCTTTTATCTTTTAATGTGGAAGCTGTGCTTCATTTTTACTGCAGAAATTCTCCGTTCTGAATGAAACTTGAGATGAGCACACACAGATTTCATTTTCAATAGAAATAAGATAATTTCTGTCCTCTTGAGGACTGCTAAATGAATAAACTGGATCACACATGTCAAAATCTGAAAACTTTAGCACGATGTTCATTGCTTTCCAATGAATGGCAGGGTGCTCTTTATTCACAGAAATCTAGAACTTGTCTAAAGCAAGTGAATAAATATCCTCTTGAATATCAGATCAGTCTGCAGCTCACAAAGTTCTTCTTTTTTCTCTCAAAGTCAAGTCATCAGGCTGAGCAGAAGGTTCAGAGAAAGTACCATATTCAGTCATACGTATGTGTTACAGGAAGGAAAAAACTGTTCATATTTTTCCTGCAATTTTCCTAGGTGTTTTTCAATATAACTTGATTCCCTTCCTACATTTTCAAACCCCAGCAGCAGTGGAAACATTACAACATTTTCTTCTACCACATGAAGTTTCCACCTTTCACCCCCCAAAATTCAGTTTCCTTTTAAGCCCAAGAATTTTTCACTTGTGTTCAACTAGTTCATGTGGAGCAAAATATCTCTTAAGTAGGCTAGTTTCTGAAGCATTCTTCTTCTTCAAAGCACTCAGCAAAATCCAGCAACTATTTTTTTAAAGTACTAGCAACCCTACAATACATATTTTAGTTCAAATATCATACTGAGAACTCTTCTCTGCTAAGCCAACAGATGTCTGCATTTAGAGGAAAATTACATGCTCTTTCCCCAGGTTTTTACAGTTTTTAAAACATTTGCAAGTAAACTTGTTTTTGCTTAATAAAGCCTGATTTCTGCAGCATCAAGCAGAATGTAATTTATTTCATCTTCACCTCTCTGCAGAAATCAGTGTGTTGAGACAATGTTTGCATTTTCTTTTTTAACAATTAGAGAAACCTTCTCATGGAGCCAACCATTGATGGGACACCATCAGGGCAAATGCCAACGTAATTTCTCCAACATAAATCTGTATTTTTTTCCAACTGTGAAAAGAAAACATTAAATGTATTTTGACCTTTGTTAGCTTGAGCAACTTCTTGCAGCAGTGAAATCTTTCTTGAATTCCTCCAATATTCACCAATCTTACAAATGCTGTAGCATGATCTTTATTGGTGAAATCCTTTTCTCTCATCAACCTGGATAGAAAAGCTCTTGTTTTTCTGTTCATTACACAAAAACTATTCAATATTATGTGACATGTCATCGCTGTATTGACACATATTTTTGAGAGTGGAACCTTTTCAATTTCTCCTACTGGACCCTATTTTACTCACTATGTGCTGGCATTTTTAGTTTCTCACCAACTGTGTAACTTCTTCTAAGCAATATGTTTTGTTGCTCAGTAACTTGATTTTGAGACTTTCCACGAATGTGACCTTTTCCTGACAAAAGCTTCACTCTGTTTTGAAATTCCAATAGATGTTTAAAATAATCAGCACCTTTTCTTGTCAAATACATGTGATTTGTAGTTAAGTGTCTTTCCAAGTTTTCTGGAGGCACTGCTGCATTTTAACTTGCCTACCACAGATAAAATCCATTGCATCAATACAACTTGCATTACCAGCGCATGAAAATCCATGGGTAAATAGCTTCCTTTGTAGTGAAAGGACTTCTTTTTGTCTCCCTTGATGTACTGGTGCAGTGAAATAACCAAGAAGATTGTAATTCTTCATCACTAACCATATGGGAATTGTTCATAGGTCTAACTCTAGAATCTCTCTCTTTCCTCTCACATACTGTCTTCAAAAACTGTCACACTGGACCATCAGGCTTGTTTGTAATATACAAACATTAATAAAATATTTTTTAAAGTGTATAATAAATAATGAAACAATAAAAACAGTCATCATAATGCAATTCACTTTTAACCTATGCAATTTGTTTTGCATTGGTTTATTTAGTTATAACAACAGCAAAACAGCAGGAGGACAGTTAAGTTTTGGAATGTAAAAATTTCAAAGATCTGTATGCAGAAAATTATAAGACACTGATGAAAGAAATTAAAGATGATACAAATAGATGGAGAGATATACCATGTTCTTGGATTGGAAGAATCAACATTGTGAAAATGACTCTACTGCCCAAAGCAATCTATAGATTCAATGCAATCCCTATCAAACTACCACTGGCATTTTTCACAGAACTAGAACAAAAAATTTTGCAATTTGTATGGAAACACAAAAGACCCCGAATAGCCAAAGCAATCTTGAGAACGAAAGAAGGAACTGGAGGAATCAGGCTCCCAGACTTCAGACTATACTACAAAGCTACAGTTATCAAGACGGTATGGTACTGGCACAAAAACAGAAAGATAGATCAATGGAACAGGATAGAAAGCCCAGAGATAAACCCACGCACATATGGTCACCTTATCTTTGACAAAGGAGGCAGAAATGTACAGTGGAGAAAGGACAGCCTATTCAATAAGTGGTGCTGGGAAAACTGGACAGCTACATGTAAAAGTATGAGATTAGATCACTCCCTAACACCATACACAAAAATAAGCTCAAAATGGATTAAAGACCTAAATGTAAGGCCAGAAACTATCAAACTCTTAGAGGAAAACATAGGCAGAACACTCTATGACATAAATCACAGCAAGGTCCTTTTTGACCCACCTCCTAGAGAAATGGAAATAAAAACAAAAGTAAACAAATGGGACCTAATGAAACTTAAAAGCTTTTGCGCAGCAAAGGAAACCATAAAGAAGACCAAAAGACAACCCTCAGAATGGGAGAAAATATTTGCAAATGAAGCAACTGACAAAGGATTAATCTCCAAAATTTATAAGCAGCTCATGCAGCTTAATAACAAAAGAACAAACAACCCAATCCAAAAATGGGCAGAAGACCTAAATAGACATTTCTCCAAAGAAGATACACAGAGTGCCAACAAACAGATGAAAGAATGCTCAACATCACTAATCATTAGAGAAATGCAAATCAAAACTACAATGAGATATCATCTCACACCAGTCAGAATGGCCATCATCAAAAAATCTACAAACAATAAATGCTGGAGAGGGTGTGGAGAAAAGGGAACACTCTTACACTGTTGGTGGGAATGTAAATTGATACAGCCACTGTGGAGAACAGTATGGAGGTTCCTTAAAAAGCTACAAATAGAACTACCATATGACCCAGCAATCCCACTACTGGGCATATACCCTGAGAAAACCATAATTCAAAAAGAGGCATGTACCAAAATGTTCATTGCAGCTCTATTTACAATAGCCCAGAGATGGAAACAACCTAAGTGTCCATCATCGGATGAATGGATAAAGAAGATGTGGCACATATATACAATGGAATATTACTCAGCCATAAAAAGAGACAAAATTGAGCTATTTGTAATGAGGTGGATAGACCTAGAGTCTGTCATACAGAGTGAAGTAAGTCAGAAAGAGAGAGACAAATACCGTATGCTAACACATATATATGGAATTTAAAAAAAAAAAATGTCATGAAAAACCTAGGGGTGAAACAGGAATAAAGACACAGACTTACTAGAGAATGGACTTGAGGCTATGGGGAGGGGGAAGGGTAAACTGTGACAAAGCAATAAAGAGGCATGGACATATATACACTACCAAACGTAAGGCAGTTAGCTAGTGGGAAGCAGCCGCATAGCACCGGGAGATCAGCTCGGTGCTTTGTGACCGCCTGGAGGGGTGGGATAGGGAGGGTGGGAGGGAGGGAGACGCAAGCGGGAAGAGATATGGGAATATATGTGTATATATAACTGATTCATTTTGTTGTGAAGCTGAAACTAACATACCATTGTAAAGCAATTATACTCCAATAAAGATGTTAAAAAAAAATAAAAAAATTAAAAAAAAAATTTCTTTTTTATAATGAAAATTTCCCTCTGATTGTCTATTACATCAAGAAAGTTGTCTTCCAGGAAGTCAGTTGGAGGTATGTGTGGCCAACAGTGTTGAAAGGGATTAAAAGGCTCAGGGATGTGGACACGTTGGGGCAGAAAAATTATGTGAGGCCAGAAGATCTATCACAGGTTCTAGTGGGAAACTTTAGGGAATATACCATTCACCAAGGCCTTCAGGAATGACTAGATGGATGGGCACCACCATCCCTGGTCGATGGTCACAAGCTTATCTAGTTAATAACAACGGGGATGAGAGGGTCCCAAGGCTGCAGCAAGAAGACTGCAATTGCTGTAATAACTGATAAGTTCAGAAGGACAGTCAAGGAGGCTTGGGAGATGATTAATAGAATATAGTATCCCTGGTGGTAATATAGATTAGCAATCAACAAGTGTGTTGCTTAATATGTACAATCAAAAGAAAATGAATATACATATGCAAGATTGTGGATAGGCCACCTTAATTGGAAGTCATGTTCTTTTGCAAAGATTCTCAACTTGAGCCAGTTTTCAGACCCAGAACATTTTAATTGAATAGTTAGTAAAATCCCCAGGAGGAAGGACCATGCAAAACCATGGCAGGTATAGACTATAATGTTTTCCCCAAAGATACCTATAGCCATTTACTCAGGTGACTGATGCAGGGATATAGTAATATCCAGACAATGTGAAGGTTATCAGATGCAGGGTCTGAGTTGACATTGCTACCCGGAGTCTCAAAGTATCGTCACAGACCCTGTTAGAGTGGGGGCCTACAGGGACCAGGTAATAAATGGAATCCTGCCAAAGGTAGGTTTACAGTAGGACTGTTAGTTCTGTGAGTCCGTTCAGTGTAACTGGTCCTGTAAAGATGGAACACTTGATAACAATCTTTCAAGGAATCCCTAGTGACATCTTGTGGAGTCCTAGGTTTCCAGAGAACCCTACTTAAGAAATTCTGCTATAGAAGTTTCTTCTTCATCCTCCCACTCCTGTTCCCCTCAATTTTCTTATGAACCTCTCTTCCCACTTAAGTTGCTATTTCTCCTCCTCTCTGATGTCTGTTAGGCCTAACCTTACATAGTTTCTGTGGGGGAAAAGACAACTCTGCAAGTAAGTCTATGAGCAGTGAATATTTATTTCTGTTTTGGAGTATGCTGGAGGAGAATGACACCCAATGTTCTATTAAGAAAGAAGAGAAAAAAATCTCACAAGATTAACACTATGGGATGTAATCCTGTCACATATTTTTTAGCAAAGAACTCTGGAGCTCTAGAAAGTTTAAGATAGCCTTAATTAAAACATCTAATTTTAAAGTAACCATTTCTTTACAACCCTCCCAAACTTCCCTCCCCTGCATTCCTATGACTCTTATAATTTTTATGCTTTTTTTCATTGGTCTATTTTTTTCCTGATAGGTAGGTGATAGCTTATTCTACAGAAAAAGAACTATGACTATTTATTTGGTTGGTTCTTCCACTGTCTCTAATTCTTAGTTTGCTGATTTACTGTAAATTGTAGCTCTTGTCTATTATGTTTTCCATTTGTTTTATACCAATTTATGATTTTATACATTTTTTACTATAAATTATTACATATCTCTATCAGTAGGTTGAGAAAAAGCAAAAAGCACACCCTGGCAAACAAAGAGGTGAATACTTGATGAAAGCCATAGATTCTAGGGGAAACACAGTCTTATAATTAGGCTAGAAGATTGTCAGTTCACAATTGTTTTTAATGGGCCTACATGTTTCTCAAGATCTTCAACGTATATTTATGTCACAATGATGACCAAGCAGATCTCAGTATCAAAGACCTGAGATGGAGGGTATTCAAGATCTTTTCTTATTATTCTTATACTTATTTTTCTGGTATATCACAGAATTAGGTGTTTCACAAAACATGTTTCCCACCACATGTAATAATTCCTTTTAAGTGACAGTTAAAAATGTTTTTACTCATTTTTGGTGAAAATATATCAAAATAACATTACACATTTCAATGACTTTCTAAACTGTTTGTGCTTGAATTTTTTAAATCTTTGATAAGATGACTTGGGGGTTCTTATCAAGTGAGGAGGGTTCTTATTATCCTACATCTTGTTTACTAACTCACGTCCCTGAAACACCACTGGTGTAGGAAGATTCTCACTTCAACTACAGCTTTTATTCATGGACAGAGCTCCTGTTCTAAGTTTCTGGCTTCTTTCATGCCCTGGTGGGTTAGGATTAACAACGTGAAGGAACCCCCAGATCCTACTTTTCCTTCTCTTCTGAAGTTGAATCCCAAGGTCTGCAAAAGTAGCAAGACCTTCTCCTTGAACTCTAAACCTGTTTGTACTTTCTCTTTTCTCAGAATGAGATTCCCTAGGGAAATTTCAGTCCTTAGGAAACTGAGATTTCCCTTTTCTGAGATGTTTTAAAGGAATTCTCAGTCTCTCCTGTAAACAGCATTTTAGATCCAAACTTTTAGTCCCACAGGCCAGTAGGAACTTGTCTGAAATCTATGTTGAAATAACTAGGCTACACATGGGATTCTTGACTTAAATGCTTTCATAAATAAAGAGTCTCAAGAGACTATTTGTTTTCACTTACATTCTTTTTCTTCCATATTATATGTGTACTATGCATATGAGGAGTTTTCAAAAGAGAGGTATTATAGTTTTTGGGGGTGGCTGGAACCAGATAACTGGAGGGGCTCAAAAATGGCACCAGGGACAGCTACCTGAAATTTAGGAACACTGTAGAGGTATTTCTAACATGTTTAGTCTACTGTCACTAGAGTTGAGAAACACTCATGCATAGGCATTGCAAGCATGCTTTGTTGCACATTACCAGGTTGAATATATCATAGTTTCACATTCAGAAGACCTGGGAACTTTCTTGGTTCTGCTGCTCATTAGCTTTATAACCAGGGCTAATTATTTTACATTTATCATCCTCAAATTTCCTACCTGCAAAAAGAGATATTAATATTTAACAACTGAGTTTTGTTGAAGATTATATGATATACTGTATGGGAAACTTTGAATATTATAAATTGTTATAAAAATATAAGGATGTATTATTAATAGGGAGCACACAAATAAGGAATTATAGAAGAGAAAGCAAGAAGGAACAAACATGGTCACTTTGTCTAACCAGCTTTCTAGAGCCTTCACAAGGGACAAGGAATTACTAAACTGTTCAAAGCCTGAGACGTTCACTGGGACTCATTCAATTGGAGTGTGGGATTACTATACATAAAATACAGGGTCTTAAGTTCTACTTCCCCTCTGGTACTCCCTGAATCTATTTGGTTAGAGTCCCAGGCAAGGCTTACCTCAGGAGGCCCAGCCGTCATCTGGTTCCCTGTGTTCTGTCATTGGCTAAGTAGATAAAGTAGGTACCATCCTCATCCACAGTGATGGCCACTTCAGATTCAGAAAAACAGAGCAAAGGAAGTGTCATATATTCTTCAAGGCTTAATCCTTTCACATCAACAGCATTTACCAGATAACCCTTGCACTTGGAAGAATAAAAAATTACCTTACATTAACAACCTTATTCTTCATTATTTATTATGGTATTACCACTTTCATATTTAGCTCTGTTGGCAGAAACTCCCTAAAGGGAGGAAGAGTAAGTATTCGTATTCCAGCACCAAAACCACATCCCAAATTTCTAACACTAGGCAGGGAATATAGAGAAAAAACATTATTTATCATGAGCTCTGGGAGGTCAACTTCTAGTAAGGGATATAAATGCCTAAATAAATAGTTGCAGCATCACTAAAAGTGATAAGGATGTGCAAATTGTATTTTGCTGCAACCGGTTCTGGAAAGCTCAGGAAGGATTCCAGGATTGTGTGATGCCTGAGTTGAATCTTAAAGGATAAGCAAATGTCAGGTAGGGGAAGATAATTAGAAGCTGCTCTAGGTAGAGGAAGAAGCATGAGTAAATGCACAGGCTTGTTTGAGTAGAAAATTGTTAATAGTGTGAAATTGTTGGAGCATACAGTGCAAGGTAGAGTGAAAGTAATGAGAGATGCAGCTGGAACACAAGGCAGGGGATGCATAATGAATGGTTTACGCTACATTAGGGACCTGAATTTTATCCTGGAGTCAAAAGGGAAGTGTTGAAGGGTTTTGAATAGATACTGTGGATAGCCATATTTGCATTTTTGAAAACAAATTTTGGCAGCCATGCACTTGGTAAATTTGAGGGGAATGTGACCAGAAACCTGTTTGGAGTCGCTTTCAGAAATAAATTAGGTCAGAAATAGAATTTAGGAATTTAGCATTTTATATATATATATATATATGTGTGTGTGTGTGTGTGTGTGTGTGTGTGTGTGTGTGTATAAAATTCATACTATATGTTTACAATATATAAGTATTATACATAATATAATTTTTAAGCAGAGACTTACTTTCTCCCATTTTATATATGTACTATACATATATGTAGTGTTTTCAAAATAGAGGCATATCTGGGTTCCTTGGGAAGCTACATCTGGATAGCTGGATGGGCTCAAGAATGGCTTCAGGGTCAGCCATATAAATTTTGGGAATGCTGCAGAGATATTTTTAACATATTTAGTCATTCTGTCACCCACTTGTAAAATCACTCATGCATGGACGTTTGAAGTCTGTTTGGTTGCAAATTGCTACATTGAAAATATCACAGCATTTTATACTAAAAGTCGATCTCGCTGTTATTGACATCTTGGAATATGATGAAAAGGAATATCTGGGTGGGCTCAAGAATGGGCTCAACAACCTTCAGGACAATATTAGCATGAGCTCTGTTCACGAGTTTCTCTGAAGTGACTTCTTCAATTAAATGATTAATAATTTCAATTGCTAGTCATCCAAAAAACATCACGCTTGACTACACTTTTAGTATGACCTTCACCAAATAAAATTTATGATGTTTACTCAGGTGAACTCCAGCATGCAGGTAAAGTCACAGAATGTGCCAAGGTAAGTGAGAAAGTCAAGTATCTCCTGTCTTCAAAGTGTTCCTCTGGGAAACCTGATATTTCTTGAGGTGTAACATTTCACGTTTTGCTTGTAACCTTGAGCTGCCTGGTACTTTTCTATATGTGATTGTATCATAGTAACTGAAAAAAATTTCGCTGTGATTGTTAAAAGGATAACACAGTGTCACATATTCAGAATAGATGGATATTAAATACCAATCTCAGGAATGATTTAGTGCAGAGACATGATATTCTGATCTGGATTCAACTCCTAGTGCCATTACTTCTTGGAAATGTGAGCAAGGGCAAGTACTGAGCCTCCAAGTGGTTTCCTCCTACAAACTGTGAGTAATAAAACCTACCTCACAGAGTCCTTTTGAAAACTGGTTGAAGTTAAGTATTTAAAGTGCCTAGATTGGCAAATAGCAGACATTCTATAATTATTTTCTTTTTATTCCTTGCTGTCACTTGCTGATAATTGATAATTTTCTCTTCTTCACCACTGGCTGCTCTTCCTCAGTTTTTTTTTTTTTTTTTTTTTGGTCATCTCTTTTTTGCTAACTGTTAAGAGTACTATAGAGGTGTGACCTGGGACAGCTTTTGCTTTCTACCTATAGTGCTAGTGACATCATTCATTTCCAAGAACATTCTCAGTGTTCTTTGGACTCCCAAACCTTTATCCAAGCCATAACTTCCTCTAGTAATTCTGGATTTGTGTATCTAATTGCCTATTTGAAATCACTACTTAGATGCCTAATAGACATCTTATTTATCAAATAAATGTTCATTATGTTATTAGTACTGTCAATATTATTGCTGTAATTGTAGATGCTGAAGATTTATCAGTAGGAAAAACAGATGGAATTCTCTCTCCATATGTTTATGCTCTACAAATGATAAGTTATACAACAATCAAAATAAATAAATTATATATAGTATGATAGTAATAAGTGCTATGGAGGAATGTAAAGCAGGTAAAATAGATATTTATTACTGCATAACAAACTCCCAAAACTTAGTAGCTTAGAACAACTCATATTTATTTTCTCCCAGTTTCTGTGAGGCAGGAATACAGGCACTGCTTAGCAGGGTGGTTCCGACTCAGGGTCTTTCATGAGATTTCAGTTGAGATATTGATCAGGGCTGTCATCATCTAAAGACTTGTTTGTAGCTGGAGAATCTGCTTCCAAGATGGCTCATTCATGTGGCTGTTGGTAGGAGATCTAAGTTCCTCATCACATGGACCTCTCCATGGGATTTTTTTCATGATCTCACAACATGGCAGTTGGCTTCTCCCAAAACAAGTGATCCAAGAGAACACACAATAAAGCACAACTCTTTGCCTGGCCTCTCTTAGATTTATAGTTCATCTGACTTCTTAACCTAAGCTTCATTCCTAAAAGCTGCCTTTTAGGTGTCTTTTGCCTCCAGACGATACAGCCTACATTTATACCAGTCTATTCCACCATAGTCCTGCCTTCCAGAATCCAGCTTAGGAGAGGGTTCGTCAGTACAGTGCTACAGATAATTCTCAACAGAGTAAATGGTAAAGGGCATTATACATTTAACAACAGAAAATATTCATTGTTAAAAGTACATAATGCAAACCAAAATACGTTTCTATTTCTAATGTACTGAATTTTGGGAAGGATGGCATGAGACAGATACTTTTATACTAAGGGAAACATCAAGGCTATAAAACTTAGGGAAAAGCTTTCAGCATCATGTACCAAATGTTTTAAATTGTTTATACCATTTGACCAGGTTTTCTAGTTCCAATAAAATGATATTAAATGTTAAATTTATCCACAAAGATTATTATTACAGTATTGTATATAGTAGAGAAAATTAAATCTCCCATAAAAATGGAATGATTAAATATATGGTGATATATATTGATATAATGAATTAAAATAATATTTAGGAAGAATTTTTAGTGGCATGAGAAAGGCTGTACTCAAAATGTTAAATGGAAAAGGCAATATAAATTTCTATTTAGTGCATAAACATGTAACATGAGGTCAAATGTATTTTAAAAAGTCAATAGTAAAATATTTCTAAATTCTCTTATTGACCTTGAAATTTTCTGCTTCTTTGTATCAATAATATTACTTATCTGGGAATTGCTCTAAAATGATTTTTCAAATGATCAGACCATACATTTCAAAAAATCACACCATTGGAACAATGGAAAGTGATAAGCTGAAGTATGGCAATCACTGTGTAAGAAGTACTGGCTACACATCTCTAAAGGAACAGGTGTACTTGGCTGGAACTTGAGCCACTGGAGATGTGGAAGGAGTTCCATGAGTTCTGTGTATTTAGTTATGAAGATTATTTCTTGGTCTTTGTTACTGTCCTGATGAGAGAAAGCATGTCTTAAGTGAAAAAAGAACCATCCAAAGAAGCTCTTAACAGAAATCCAGGGGGAGGGACAACCCTAAATATTGCAGTATGTCTTCTTGTCATTGTGTATATTGATTAAGCACTACAAAGGCTTATAGTCAATATCCCATAAAGGGGTGGTGTCACAGGAGGAATGAAAAGTAAAGGTGAAAGAAATTTATTGATAAAATATCTTCTAACCCTGAGGCAAAACATTAAAATAAAAGGCGGGCGGTGGACATTATCTTTATTTCTGCAAAGGAATGCAGAAGAAGTAATGTGAAAAAAACAAAAGTTTCATAAGAAATGAAAACTAAAACTTCTAAGATCTTGATTCTATGACAATTAATCAGAAATGCTAAAATAAACTGACAATGCCTTGTGTTGGCAAGGATGTGGAGCAATGGGAATTCACATCCACTACTGGTAAGTGTGTAAATTGATTGTCTGAAAAGGGTTTTAACCTGTGTAATCAACTGAACATATTCATACTCTTTTACCTGGAAATCCACTCCTAGAGGTTCTACTCCAAGAATCTGGGGAACCTCTGAACCACAATCATATTTAAGAATGTCCAGAGCAGCATTCTTCATATCCAAATGTCCATCACAGTAAAATAGTGTATTAATCAGGGTTCTCCAGAGAAATAGAACTAATAGGAGATATATATACGTATATATAACTTATTATAAGGAATTAGCTCACACAATTATGGAGGCTGAGAAGTCCCACAAGCCTTTATAAGGTGCCATTATCATTATCCTGTTGAATTTGTCAATGTCCAAAGGGTGATCATCATTCTTCTGATCTCAGAAACCTGAATTTTATGTTATTTTCCAACACAAGTAGAATCACAGTAATTAAATTCATCATACTGATTATAAAATCAGAATTCTAACATTAATTTTAAAAGAAAAGTTAAACTTTAAAATAAAGTAGCATTCTTATACTGGCATTTCTAGAATGTGTTCATTAAGTCAGCAGGCAAATCAAAATCTGAAGAATGCTCGGTAAGCACAGAAGCAGAACAAACCCGCCATCATCTCTCACTTTTGCTTCTTCACTAAACTTCCAATCTGGGTTCTTATACACTTACTCTTCCTTCCTTAATCAGGGTGGATCCATGGTGGACTTATTTTAAAAATGCTAAACCATACAGTTTTATCCCTTCGTAAAATTCAACTGCTGCCATTGCAGGCAGAAAACCTAAACCCTTTACATTGCCTAAAATTCTTTGTATATTGTGACCCCAGTTTACCCTGAGAGAATTTAATCTGAGATACCTAAATTATATATCAATACTTTCACTTATAAAAACACCCTTATTGAAATACCTGTCAGAAAAATATTTTCATCGTGACTCTGAAACTATCTAGCTCATATTCCTCCTTTCCTCATGGAAAAGATTGTTTTTATAATTCATTTTTAATTATGCAATGTTAAATTAATTAAACAAGGAGGCTATTAGACTAATGTGGCTCTAATGCCATGATGACCTACATAAGCAAACCAAACTCTAAGCCTGTAAATAGCTCAAGATTATGAAATCAAAATGTTAAGGAAAACAAATCACAAATAGCCAGCTAGGCTTTAAGTTATAGCCCATCAAATAACTTCCTTTCTATGCTTCTGCACTTTATAAGTCTCTACCCTGGGGCTTGTAGATGGAGCGCCCCTAACCACTTCCGGCTTGACACCACCAATCGGAATGACTAAATGCCCAGATGACCTCTTAAAAGTTTTAATATGCCTCAGTTTATCTTTCAGCAGGTTTATTTTTGGCAGAACAACTTATTTTGAAAATCAATTATTACCCAAATAGGCATGATCTCTGTCTATTAATGATTTACTAGAGCAGCTAACCTCTGTCACAGACATTTAGGGAGAGTCAGAAGACCGTACTTACAGGTTCATTCATTTAATATTTATTAAGCACCCTCTAAGGATCAAGCACTGCTTAAGGCGTGGCACAAAAAGCAACAGCAAAACAAACAGATTTCCTGCTTTTTCATGGAGTTTAATTTTAGGTGAAGGGAGAGGCAGGAAATAAACAAGAAAAGTTTCAGATAGACCTCAAGATGCATGCAGAAAGTTAAAAGAGAGTGAAGGGACACAGAATTATCATATTTTAAGGAATGGAAGAGAAATCTTAGACACTCTGGGCAAATGGGATCTGAAAGGAGGTTTATATAGTTAACACTTGAAAAATGTCCTGTGGTTTAGAGTGAGACTTAATAAGTTATGTGTAAAAATGTTACCAGGAGCACTGATACATTACAGTTGGAATGGGACCTCTGATTCTGTATTGCCTGCTAGGATCCCAAGTGGACTCTTTTGGGTATTGGAAGAAACTTGTAAGGGGCACCACGTTGTTTCAGATAAGTATGCACATTTTAAGGTACTTTAAATTCTTGAGAATTCTCAAGAATACTTGAACGTAGTTCATAGGAACCAACTACTTGCTATTAAATACTTTAATGGATCTGATTATTTTCTTAGCAAACAGGTTTGCAACTCTCAGCCAGCTGTTTCAACAGATAAACTATGAGGAATGCTAAAAAGCCTAGGAAGTATTTCTGAAAGTGTAGTTAACTTGAAGACATCTCCTTTATGAAGATACATTAAAACTTGAACCTAATCTCTTAAGAAACGCCAACCTATTTGGGTGATGAAATAAAATGTTCAGAACAGATCATTTCAGTTTAATCTTTTTGAAATCTGATTTGGGAAGGGTAAGGTGAGCCAGAAACCAATGTGGTGATTGCTTCGTGGAAAAATAAAGTATGACAGTATATATTGACCGTGAAAAACACTGTTGAACAGCTCCACTCTCCAGGCTTGATTTCCAGAAAATCTATTCACAATGATTTTATTTTATCTCCTAAAGCAATTAGAGAAACCAGCAAGACAAAATACTCAACACTTCGATGAGGCATGGCTTTGGAAATTTGGTCTGTGAGAAAATTTACCTCAGTGGTTATATTTGGAAAGATGATAAAATAATAGGACTATTAAAAATTTAGAGAATTAGAAATATCAAATACTGGCAGTATTTAGATGTCTTAAGATGGCAACTGTTAAACTGGAGTTTTTTTTTTTTAAGGAAAAAGCATGTTCTCATCTATTTCCAAACTACAGCATGAACCCCAAAGAACCTCCTTTTCTCTCTTTTTTTAAAATTGAGGTATAATTGATATACATTATATTAGTTTCAGGTGTACAACATAATGATTTGATATTTGTATACATTGCGAAATGATCACCACAATAAGTCTACCTAACATCCATCACCATACGAAACATTTTTTTTCTTATGAGAATTTTAAATATCTACTCTCTTAGCAACTTTCAAATTAGTACTATTAGTACTTTCAATAGTACTATTAACTGTAGTCACCATACTGTACATTACACATCCCCATGACTTAAGGTTGCACCCTTGACCCCCTTCACCCATTTCTCCTACCTCCTACCTCTGCAAACCACCAATCAGTTCTGAGCTTGTTTTCTTTGAGGAGGGTTGTTGTTTGTTTGTTGTTTTTAGACTCTCCCATGTAAAAGTGAGATCACACATTATCTGTCTTTCTGATTTATTTCGCTTAGCATAGTGCCCTCAAGGTCCATCCATGTTGTAGCAAGTGTAAGATTTCATTCTTTTTGTGTGGCTGAATAATATTCCACTGTATATACAGGCACACCTCATTTATTGAGCTTCACTTTATTGCACTTAGTAGATATTGCGTTTTTTTCTTCTTTTTAAACAAATTGAAGATTTGTGGCCACCCTGCATCAAGCAAGTCCACTGGTGCCATTTTTCCAAGAGCATTTGCTCAGTTCTTGTCTCTGTGTCACATTTTGGTAATTCTGGTGATATTTCAACCTTTTTCATCATTATTATATGTTATAGGGATCTGTGATCAGTTATCTCTGTTTCTATTGCAGAAATATTACAACTTGCTGAAAGCTCAGATGGTGGTTGGCAGTTTTAGCAATAAAGGTTTTTTTTTTTTTCACGGCTTAAACAACAGAAATTTATTTATTTATTTATTTATTTATTTTATTTTTAACATCTCTATTGGAGTATAATTGCTTTACAATGGTGTGTTAGTTTCTGCCTTATAATAAAGTGAATCAGTTATACATATACATATGCCCCCATATCTCTTCCCTCTTGCATCTCCCTCCCTCCCACCCTCCCTATCCCACCCCTCTAGGTGGTCACAAAGCACTGAACTGATCTCCCTGTGCTATGCGGTTGCTTCCCACTAGCTATCTATTTTATGTTTGATAGTGTATATATGGCCATGCCACTCTCTCACTTTGTCACAGCTTACCCTTCCCCCTCCCCATACCCTCAAGTCCATTCTCTAGTAGGTATGCATCTTTATTCCCATCTTACCCCTAGGTTCTTCATGACCATTTTTTTTTTTTTTAGATTCCATATATATGTGTTAGCATACAGTATTTGTTTTTCTCTTTCTGACTTACTTCACTCTGTATGACAGACTCTAGGTCCATCCACCTCACTACAAATAACTCAGTTTTCTTTCTTTTTATGGCTGAGTAATATTCCATTGTATATATGTGCCACATCTTCTTTATCCATTCATCCGATGATGGACACCTAGGTTGTTTCCATCTCCGGGCTATTGTAAATAGAGCTGCAATGAACATTTTGGTACATGACTCTATTTATTTTTTTAATTTATTTTATTTATTTTTGGCTGCATTGGGTCTTCATTGCTGCACGCGGGCTTTCTCTAGTTGTGGCGAGCGGGGGTTACTCTTCGTTGCGGTGCATGGGCCTCTCATTGCGGTGGCTTCTCTTGTTGCGGACCATGGGCTCTAGGCTCATGGGCTTCAGTAGTTGTGGCTCACAGGCTAAGAAATTGTGGCTTGTGGGCTCTAGAGCGCAGGTTCAGTAGTTGTGGTGCACAGGCTTAGTTGCTCTGCGGCATGTGGGATCCTCCTGGATCAGGGCTCGAACCCATTTCCCCTGCATTGGCAGGCAGATTCCTAACCACTGCGTCACCAGAGAAGCCCCATGACTCTTTTTGAATTATTGTTTTCTCAGGGTATATGCACAGTAGTGGGATTGCTGGATCGTATGGTAGTTCTATTTTTAGTTTTTTAAGGAACCTCCATACTGTTCTCCATAGTGGCTGTATCAATTTACATTCCCACCAACAGTGCAAGAGGGTTCCCTTTTCTCCACACCCTCTCCAGCATTTACTGTTTGTAGATTTTTTGATGATGGCCATTCTGACCAGTGTGAGATGATATCTCATTGTAGTTTGGATTTGCATTTCTCTAATGATTAGTGATGTTGAGAAATCTTTCATGTGTCTGCTGGCAGTCTGTATATCTTCTTTGGAGAAAGGTCTACTTAGGTCTTCTGCCCATTTTTGGATTGAGTTGTTTGTTTTTTTAATATTGAGCTGCCTGAGCTGCTTGTAAATTTTGGAGACTAATACTTTGTCAGTTGCTTCATTTGCAAATATTTTCTCCCATTCTGAGGGTTGTCTTTTCGTCTTGTCTATGGTTTCCTTTGCTGTGCAAAAGCTTTGAAGTTTCATTAGGTCCCATTTGCCTATTTTTGCTTTTATTTCCATTTCTCTAGGAGGTGAGTCAAAAAGGATCATGCTGTGATTTATGTCCTAGAGTGTTCTGCCTATGTTTTCCTCTAAGAGTTTGATAGTGTCTGGGCTTACATTTAGGTCTTTAATCCATTTTGAGTTTATTTTTTGTGTATGGTGTTAGGGAGTGTGCTAATTTCATACTTTTACATGTAGCTGTCCAGTTAACCCAGCACCACTTACTGAAGAGGCTATATTTTCTCCATTGTATATTCTTGCCTCGTTTATGAACGATAAGGTGACCATATGTGTGTGGGTTTATCTCTGGGCTTTCTATCCTGTTCCATTGATCTATATTTCTGTTTCTGTGCCAGTACCATACTGTCTTGATTACTATAGCTTTGTAGTATAGCCTGAAGTCAGGGAGCCTGATTCCATCAGCTCTGTTTTTCTTTCTCAATATTGCTTTGGCTATTCGGGGTCTTTTGTGTTTCCATACAAATTGTGAAATTTTTTGTTCTATTTCTGTGCAAAATACCAGTGGTAGTTTGATAGGGATTGCATTGAATCCGTAGATTGCTTCGGGTAGTAGAGTCATTTTCACAATGTTGATTCTTCCAATCCAAGAACATGGTATCTCTCTCCATCTATTTGTATCACCTTTAGTTTCTTTCATCAGTGTCTTATAATTTTCTGCATACAGGTCTTTGTCTCCTTAGGTAGGTTTATTCCTAGATATTTTATTCTTTTTGTTGCAATGGTAAATGGGAGTGTTTTCTTAATTTCACTTTCAGATTTTTCATCATTAGTATATAGGAATGCAAGAGATTTCTATGCATTTTTTTTTTTTTCGGCATGCGGACCTCTCACTGTTGTGGCCTCTCCTGTTGCGGAGCACAGGCTCTGGATGCGCAGGCTCAGCGGCCATGGCTCACGGGCCCAGCCGCTCCGCGGCATGTGGGATCCTCCCGGACCGGGGCATGAACCCGAGTCCCCTGCATCAGCAGATGGACACTCAACCGCTGCGCCACAAGGGAGGCCCTCTGTGCATTAATTTTGTATCCTGCTAGTTTACCAAATTCATTGATTAGCTCTGGTAGTTTTCTGGTAGCATCTTTAGGATTCTCTATGTGTAGTATCATGTCATCTGCAAACAGTGACAGCTTTACATCTTTTCCAATTTGGATTTCTTTTATTTCTTCTTCTTCTCTGATTGCTGTGGCTAAAACTTCCAAAACTATGTTGAATAAGAGTGGTAAGAGTGGGCAACCTTGTCTTCTTCCTGATCTTAGTGGAAATGGTTTCAGTTTTTCACCATTGAGGACAGTGTTGGCTGTGGGTTTGTCATATATGGCCTTTATTATGTTGAGGAAAGTTCTCTCTATGCCTACTTTCTAGAGGGTTTTTATCATAAATGGGTGTTGAATTTTGTCAAAAGCTTTTCCTGCATCTATTGAGATGATCATATGGTTTTTCTCCTTCAATTTTTTAATGTGGTGTATCATGTTGATTGATTTGCATATACTGAAGAAGCCTTGCATTCCTGGGATAAACCCCACTTGATCATACTGTATGATCCTTCTAATGTGCTGTGGGATTCTGTTTGCTAGTATTTTGTTGAGGATTTTTGCATCTATGTTCATCGGTGATATTGGCCTGTAGTTTTCTTTCTTTGTGACATCTTTGTCTGGTTTTGATATTAGAGTGATGGTGGCCTTGTAGATGAGTTTGGGAGTGTTCCTCCCTCTGCTATATGTTGGAAGAGTTTGAGGATAGGTGTTAGCTCTTCTCTAAATGTTTGGTAGAATTCGCCTGTGAAGCCATCTGGTCCTGGGCTTTTGTTTGTTGGAAGAATTTAAATCACAGTTTCAATTTCAGTGCCTGTGACTTGTCTGTTCATATTTTCTATTTCTTCCTGGTTCAGTCTAGGCAGGTTGTGCATTTCTAAGAATTTGTCCATTTATTCCAGGTTGTCCATTTTATTGGCATAGAATTGCTTGTAGTAATCTCTCATGATCCTTTGTATTTCTGCAGTGTCAGTTGTTACGTCTCCTTTTTCATTTCTAACTATTGATTTGAGTCTTCTCCCTTTTTTTCTTGATAAGTCTGGCTAATGGTTTATCAACTTTGTTTATCTTCTCAAAGAAACAGCTTTTAGTTTTATTGATCTTTGCCATCATTTCCTTCATTTCTTTTTCATTTATTTCTGATCTGATCTTTATGATGTCTTTCCGCCTGTTAACTTTGGGGTTTTTTTGTTCTTCTTTCTCTAATTGCTTTAGGTGTAAGGTTAGGTTGTTTACTTGAGATGTTTCTTGTTTCTTAAGGTAGGATTGTATTGCTATAAACTTCCCTCTTAGAACTGCTTTTGCTGCATCCCATAGGCTTTGCATCATCATGTTTTCATTGTGATTTGTTTCTAGGTATATTTTGATTTCCTCTTTGATTTCTTCAGTGATCTCTTGGTTATTAAGTAGTGTGTTTTTTAGCCTCCATGTGTTTGTATTTCTTACAGATATTTTCCTGTCATTGATATCTAGTCTCATGGCATTGTGGTCAGAAAAGATACTTGATAAGATTTCAATTTTCTTAAATTTACCAAGGCTTGATTTGTGACCCAAGATATGATTTATCCTGGAGAATGTTCCATGAGCACTTCAGAAGAATGTGTATTCTGTTGTTTTTAGATGGAATGTCCTATAAATATCAATTAAGTTCATCTTGTTTAATGTATCATTTAAAACTTGTGTTTCCTTATTTATTTTCATTTTGGATGATCTGTCCATTGGTGAAAGTGGGGTGTTAAAGTCCCCTACTATGATTGTGTTACTGTCTATTTCCCCTTTATGGCTGTTAGTATTTGCCTATGTATTGAGGTGCTCCTATGTTGGGTGCATAAATATTTACAATTGTTATATCTTCTTCTTGGCTTGATCCCTTGATCATTATGTAGTGTCCTTCTTTGTCTCTTGCAATAGTCTGTGTTTTAAAGTCTATTCTGTCTGATATGAGAATTGCTACTCCAGCTTTCTTTTGATTTCCATTTGCATGGAATATCTTTTTCCATCCCCTCACTTTCAGTCTGTATGTGTTCCTAGGTCTGAAGTGGGTCTCTCGTAGACAGCATATATACGGGTTTTGTTTTTGTATCCATTCAGCCAGTCTATGTCTTTTGGTTGGAGCATTTAATCCATTTACATTTAAGTTATATCGATATGTATGTTCCTATTACCACTTTCTTAATTGTTTTGGGTTTATTATTGTAGGTGTTTTCCTTCTCTTGTGTTTCCTGCCTAGAGAAGTTCCTTTAGCAGTTGTTGTAAAGCTGGTTTGGTGGTGCTGAATTCTCTTAGCTTTTGGTTGTCTGCAAAGGCTTTAATTTCTCTGTCAAATCTGAATGAGATCCTTGCTGGGTAGAGTAATCTTGATTGTAGGTTTTTCCTCCTTCATCACTTTAAATATGTCCTGCCACTCCCTTCTGGCTTGCAGAGTTTCTGCTGAAGGATCAGCTGTTAACCTTATGGGGATTCCCTTATGTGTTATTTGTTGTTTTTCCCTTGCTGCTTTTAATATGTTTTCTTTGTATTTAATTTTTGATAGTTTGATTAATATGTGTCTTGGCGTGTTTCTCCTTGGATTTATCTTGTATGGGACTCTCTGTGCTTCCTGGACTTGATTAACTATTTCCTTTCCCATATTAGGGAAGTTTTCAACTCTAATCTGTTCAAATATTTTCTCAATCCCTTTCTTTTTCTATTCTTCTTCTGGGACCCCTATAATTCGAATGTTGGTGTTTTTAATGTTGTCCCAGAGGTCTCTGAGGCTGTCCTCAATTCTTTTCATTCTTTTTTCTTTATTCTGCTCTGCAGTAGTTATTTCCACTATTTTATCTTCCAGGTCACTTATCTGTTCTTCTGCCTCAGTTATTCTGCTATTGATCCCTTCTAGAGAATTTTTAATTTCATTTATTGTGTTGTTCATCACTGTTTGTTTGCTCTTTTGTTCTTCTAAGTCCTTGTTAAACGTTTCTTGTATTTTCTCCATTCTATTTCCAAGATGTTGGATCATCTTTACTATCATTACTCTGAATTCTTTTTCAGGTAGACTGCCTATTTTCTCTTCATTTGTTAGGTGTGGTGGGTTTTTGCCTTGCTCCTTCATCTGTTTTGTGTTTCTCTGTCTTCTCATTTTGCTTAACTTACTGTGTTTGGGGTCTCCTTTTCGCAGGCTGCAAGTTTGTAGTTCCCGTTGTTTTTGGTGTCTACCCCCCGTGGCTAAGGTTGGTTCAGTGGGTTGTATAGGCTTCCTGGTGGAGGGGACTAGTGCCTGTGTTCTGGTGGATGAGGCTGGATCTTGTCTTTCTGTTGGGCAGGTCCACGTCTGGTGGTGTGTTTTGGGGTGTCTGTGGCCTTATTATGATTTTAGGTGCTAATGGATAGGGTTGTGTTCCTGTCTTGCTAGCTGTTTGGCATAGGTCGTCCTGCACTGTAGCTTGCTGGTCGTTGAGTGGAGCTGGGTCTTGTCGTTGAGATGGAGATCTCTGGGAGATTTTTGCCGTTTGTTATTACATGGAACTAGGTCTCTTGTGGACCAGTGTCCTGAACGTGGCTCTCCCACCTTAGTGGCACAGCCCTGATGCCTGGCTGGAGCACCAAAAGCCTGTCCTCCACACGGCTCAGAATAAAAGGGAGGAAAAAAGAAAGAAAGAAAGAAGAAGATAAAATAAAATAAAGTAAAATAAAATAAAGTTATTCAAATAAAAGATAATTATTAAGAAAAAACATTTTTTAAGTAATGAAAAACAAAAAAAAACAAGAGACAGAACCCTAGGACAAATGGTAAAAGCAAAGCTATACAGACAAAATCTCACACAGAAGCATACACATACACACTCACAAAAAGAGAAAAAGTGGAAAAAATATATGTATTGTTGCTCCCAAATCCACCTCCTCAATTTGGGATGATTTGTTGTCTATTCATGTATTCCACAGATGCAGGGTACATCAAGTTGATTGTGGAGCTTTAATCCGCTGCTCCTGAGGCTGCTGGGAGAGATTTCCCTTTCTCTTCTTTGTTCGCACAGCTCCCAGGGTTCAGCTTTGGATTTGGACCCGCCTCCGCGTGTAGGTCGCCTGAGGGCGTCTGTCCTTCGTTCAGACAGGACGGGGTTATAGGAGCAGCTGCTTCAGGGAATCTGGCTCACTCAGGCCAGGGGGAGGGAGGGGCAGGGAGTGCGTGGCGAGCCTGCGGCAGCGGAGGCCAACATGACGTTGCACTGACCTGAGGCGCGCCGTGTGTTCTCCCGGGGAAGTTGTTCCTGGATCACGGGACCCTGGCAGTGGCGGGCTGCACAGGCTCCCAGGAGAGGAGGTGTGGACAGTGACCTGTGCTCGCACACAGGCTTCTTGGTGGCGGCAGCAGCCGCCTTAGCGTCTCATGCCCATCTCCAGGGTCCGCGCGCTGATAGCCGCAGCTCCCGCCCGTTTCTGGAGCTCCTTTAAGCAGCGCTCTTAATCCCCTCTCCTCGCGCACCAGGAAACAAAGGCAAGAAAAAGTCTCTTGCCTCTTCGGCAGCTCCAGACATTTTCCCGGACTCCCTCCCGGCTAGCCGTGGCGCACTAGCCCCCTTCAGGCTGTGTTCACGCCGCCAACCCCAGTCCTCTCCCTGCGCTCTGACCGAAGCCAGAGCCTCAGCTCCCAGCCCCGCCCGCCCTAGCGGGTGAGCAGACAAGCCTCTCGGGCCGGTGAGTGCTGGTCAGCCCCGATCCTCTGTGCGGGAATCTCTCCGCTTTGCCATCCGCACCCCTGTTGCTGCGCTCTCCTCCCGGGCTCCGAAGCTTCCCCACTGCCACCCACAGTCTCCGCCCACGAAGGGGCTTCCGTGTGTGTGGAAAACTTTCCTCCTTCACAGCTCCCTCCCACTGGTGCAGGTCCCAGCCCTATTCTTTTGTCTCCGTTTTTTCTTTTTTCTTTTGCCCTACCCAGGTACGTGGGGAGTTTCTTGCCTTTTGGGAGGTCTGGGGTCTTCTGCCAGCGTTCGGTAGGTGTTCTGTAGGAGTTGTTCCACACGTAGATGTATTTGTGGGGAGGAAGGTGATCTCCACGTCTTACTCTTCTGCCATCTTGAAGGTCCTCTGGAGTTTATTTTTAACGACTTTGGAAAGAGAACTAGCCATTGGACCAAAAAACCTGTGCTTAAATTTTTTCTGTATATTTACTACCTTGATGTCCTTGGTAAGTTATTTTCTCTATCATTTTTTCTCTATATATACATATTTGATAACTTTAGCTAAGACATGTTGAAATTTACTATGTGCCATCTTATTTCACCTTCAGAGCAATAAGCCAGTGATACAGATAGTAGCAATATTCATATTTTGAAGACTAGGAAACTGATGATTATGGCTGTTATAAATCTTCCCTTATGTCATACACTAATAAATGGAAGAGTCAGTATTTGATTAGGTCTGTCTGAGGTCAAAACCTGAGACTGCAACCCCTATGCACTAGAATCAGAAGGTCACTATAACAGTAAATGGAATAATATATGGGACATTGACTAACATAACTGAAGCACTCAATCTAAAAGAAGAAGTTAGGAATCTTAGCCTGACTCCTCAATTTTGTGGTAAAAAATAATATTTATTTCCTTTTAATCTAGATAATCAGAATTTAAACCCTCATCCTGCCTTGCCAGCCATAAGAAGTTCAGTCTGTTTCATGATTTGGGCTCAGTCTTTCTGGTGTGATACTAAAGTGTCTGGGTCCTATGCTGTGCCAAAGAATTGGAGCAGGCTCTTGTCTTGTTTTAGGTCTTGGTCCTTACTAGTTACTACTGAGAAGTTCCTAGTTCTTCCCAGCACTGCTGCTTCAGATCCAGTAGTTCTGAGATATTTGAGGCATAGAAATCTTTGTTGAGTCTGGGGGGTTTCTACTGCCATTGTTCATTCATTTAATATCTATTAAGTATCCTTTAGTATGAAGCATCATCTTAGATATTGAGGAAAAAGCAGTAACAAGACAGATTTTCTGTTCTCTACCTCTCTTGGAATAATCACACAGCCTGTGGAATCTTGCCGCCTCTTAACAGGGTGCTGTAGAGTGGCACATAGATTCCAGCCAAGGGTAAATTTACCATGAAGGTAAAGAAGGTTGGGCTTCAGGGACCCTCACTTTCACAGTCCCTTCTAATACTTTAAGATGGGTCTTAAGAATGTGTATACAAGGTATTTTCTATTTTCTTTGTTTTGTTTTTTCAAAGGTAAGATATTTTAACTGAAATCAGTTAGATGGTTGTCTAACCTCCCTGTATTTTTATAATATACAGGGCCTCTGATCAGGCCAAAGGGAAACTGAGTTTACTATTAACATGGCTAGATATGACAATATTATGGTGGTTATATAAAAAGATCTGTTCTTATTTATTGAAGGTGTGTATTGAATATTTATAGACAAACTGTATGGAATATTTCCCCCAAAAGGAAAAGAGGATACAATTAGAGAAAAACTAAAATAATGTTTATAATTGCTGAAGCTGGGTAATGGATACCTGAAGTTTCCTTATATTGTTCACTTTATTTTTGCGTATGTTTGTACATTTCCAAAATAAGTAGTTAAAATTCCAAGACCCAGGATAAATCTGGGTGTGATTTATTTGATGTGTTTTTCACATAACCTGGTAAGTCATTTAATGTGTAATTTCCAGTTTTTTATTCATTTTTCTCCCAGAAGTATTTAAATTATATCTTGGTCTTAATTTTCAAGAGTAGCACATTTGAGTCATAGGTTAAATCTTCGTTCTGCTCAAAATGTTTATCATAATGTTTATCTCATCATATTTATCTATCTTCTTAGCTTGCATTCTTGTTTATCCAGTTTATTTTCCATATTACTGATTTTTTTTTCTGTAAGTCAATTCTATTACTTATTAATTAATTTAATGAGTTCACTTTGCTTCTTAACCTATACTTCTCTCTACTGACCCTCACTTTGAGCTCTCAGTTCTTCTTTCATAAGGCAATATCTTCTTGCAGCTTTTAAAATGAACCAATCAAACATCTTTTTATGTTAGAAACTGAAAGAGGTGTGTATGAAATAGTCCCCTTTTTTATGCCACAGTATCCCTTCAGAGGCTTCATAGGTACATGGGTGCATAATGCATCTCCTAAAGTAAGCAATGTTTCCCAAATACTTAATTTTCTTTTTGCTGAACATGTGGAGGCCTACAAAAATCTCCTGTAACACTACTCCACGGAATCTCAATTTGGAAAATGTTGGCTAAACATTTTTAAAATCGTTTTTATCTGCCTCAGAAGATTATGGAAGGCAGAAGGTAAGTTCATACCTTGGACCTTGTATGTGTTTTTACCATTACCCAGTTCAATAAAACATTACTTAGTATCTGTAATGGACCAAGTCCTGCGCTGGCTCTAGGAATACAAAAACCAACACTTCTTCCCAACCCAAGATTAGTTCATGGGATCATAAACACATAAACACAGGCATTCTGGCAACAGAGAAAGGAAGGTGAATAAAACTGTCGCTAATGACACTGAACTAAGGGCTACAAAAAAATCCATTAACAGAAAGATGACTTTTCAGGAGAGAAACCCAATTACTAACTGGTTTATTTTAAAAAATAAAAGCCAAGTGTTCTCTTTATAAGTTAAGGGTTTTTTGTTTTGGTTTGGGTTTTTTGTTTGGGGGTTTCTGGTCTGGGGGGTAACCCTGAGGAAAAAGAAAACTAATCCTATTTTGCCAAAATGTTTCAAAATCTTTTAATATGCATTAAAATAAATGGTTGAATTTAGAAAAAAAAAGGTTATTCTGGTTCAGTACTAAACCTCTAAGATTTACTGAATGTTTAATATTAGAACAACTGTTTTGGTTCATTAAATTTTTTAAGAGGTTCTTAACTTTAATCGGTGAGAACTCACTCAAGCTTTTAACTGCAAAAGCAGGCTATTTTAAGGTAATGTGACAACTTTAAAATTTGACAAATTTAAAGCTCTTTTTCACATAGTTTTTCATGGGTGCCCCAGAAATTTTGGATTTTCCTAATGAGATAATGTTTATAAATAGAAGGCCATAAACTCTGGGATATAAGGACTAATAGAAATGAGTTTTAGAAGTCTAAATTTGGTTTGTACTTAGGGTTTTGAGATTATTTTTTAAAAGCTAATGTTTGTTAAGAGCTTTATGGTTTAGTGTTTTCTTCTGTTCTATTTTGTAAACATTTTTATGTCAGTATCTCGAAAGAAATGATTAGAAAATATAACACCGCGTTAACATTCTTAGTATGTCATGAGATATTACACATTGACAAGGAAATGTTGAATGGTTCTATAGGAAAATAGACAAAAGATATAAAGAGAAAGTGCACAAACAAGTCAAAAATATAAATTGTCACTACATCTGTAAAAACCTGAAAAGCTGAACCTCAACAGTAACAACAGCAACAAAAAAGCATCTATTAAAATGGCAAGAACCAAAGAAGACATCACACTGGTCAAATCATTTAAAAAATAACAGTCCTCTTTTTGGTGAGAGTAAAATATGAATTCTGTTACAATGCTACTGAGTTTGCTAATTGGCATAGCCCTTCTGGAAAGGAGAGAGGTAAAATGTACCTCCCCACACCAAATTCAAAAGCATTTATAGTCTCTGATTCATTAGTATCACTTCTGAGAATTCATTCTCAGGAAAATCTATTCACGGTGTTCAAGCATAATGTCTTTGTGAAACACTTGTTATAGTTTGATTTTTTTAAACGCTCATTATTCCCATGTTACAGATGAGAAAGACAAAACCCAGAGACACTGACTTGTACAAAATCCCATAACTAGTCAGTGACAGGCCTGGATCAGACCTTTTAGATGTCAGCTTCATAATTATTGCTCACGCTGAAAATATCTGTTTCAACAAGTTTTTGGAATCTTCTCCATGCTATGCTCAATGTCAGGTTCTGGATCTACAACATTATGTTTACTGAACATTTACTATGGACTAACTTCTTCATATGTGGATTATCTCATCTTATTCTTGAAACAAGCCTTTGGAGTTTCCAACGAGGAAGCTGAGTAACTCTCCAAGTGTCAAATAGCTGAGTTAACAAACCAGCCCAAGCAATCTTACAGAATTCTCTCTCTTAACTATTACACTGAATTATCTCCCCAAGATAAACCACCCATCAATTCTGTCCTCAAAGAGCTCACAGTGTAGTTTCAGAGAGACAGATTTGTTACTGTTAGGAATACATGACAAAAATACTGTGAGGACACAGAGGAGGAAACTAACATAACTATGTTTTGGTCTTCATAGTGCTGATGGGGGTGGGTAGGAGGGTCCTCAGTACTATGGTCATTTGTAAGAACAATTTATATTTGAATTTGCAACTTCAGATAATCACATCCACTGTCTGAAAAGACTCTGTAACAAGATACGTATATTTTTACTTATTGATTGATTGAAAATTCTCTATGTGTTTTAATCCCCCTGTTTAAAAGAAAGCAAACCCACAAATATTCATAGAAAAATAGTAAAATGAAATGCATTAAAATGTTAACAGGATCTATCTACTCTCACCAACAAAAGGATTGTTTTCTTTTCTTTTCTATATGTCTATAGTTGCTTTGCTTTTGTAATCAGACAAATGCTATAATATTAGTTTATTTTTTAACTTACACAATGAATATTAGTGTCACACACTT
Organism: Delphinus delphis; assembly: GCF_949987515.2. Lineage (NCBI taxonomy): Eukaryota > Metazoa > Chordata > Mammalia > Artiodactyla > Delphinidae > Delphinus > Delphinus delphis. Next base: position 28,678,367 of record NC_082688.1, read on the forward strand.
AATTTGCAACCTCTTGGAGGTTATCTCATAGCCCAGCAAGTATTTAGCAAATATATGGGTGTTTAGAGGCAAAAGTCAGGGAGGTGCCATGTGTACTTTTGGTGATTTTCCAAATTCCAGCCTAGGATCCAACTTCATGTACTGGGTAAACGTGTACTTAAAGCTTCAGAGTGCAGTGGCAGGACTGGCCACAGAAACAGCAGAGTAGCCATGAAGCTGAAGTGTTGGTTGTCAAACCAAATAAGAAAATGTATACCATTGTATTTGAAAATATGTAATTGTTATACAAATACAAGATATATTATCAAGGTTTGAAAGCATGAAAAGGAGTCTCATTAGCAGAAAATCCACCAAAGAAATACTGCTATCCAGAGTGTTCCTGGCTTTGATCCCAGCCATGGTATAACCACTGTTAGCCAGTGGTTAGTAGATGCTCTCTTGAAGGTAAATTTTGGGTGAAGTAATTTTCAAGCTCAAATACAAAGAGCAAACATCAGTCGAAACTTCCTTATACTAAAGTGCTTAAGGGCGTTGCTCATTTATTTGAGCCTCCTCACAATAGATTTTTGTTGTCATCACTACAAATGTGGGATAAGAGGCTTAGCTAGGATAAATAACTTGCTCAAGGTCACAATCTTGTGAGTTGCAAAGCCAGGAACGAAACCCAAGCAGAATTGGACTCTTATGCATTACTGGGTGATCTGTTGCACTGAAGAAATAAATTATTAAACATTTGGAAATTTGATAATAACCTCTCCCGTGTCTTTTACTTTTACTACCATCCACCTAGCCTATAACAACTCTTCCAATAAACTGCATAACATATTTTTAAAATGATAATTAATATATAGTTATCATTTAAAGTTTATGAGTTAATTTGGCAGACTTAAACACACCCAGAAGTCCTAGAAAATGAGAATTAAGATTCTCTGGTGTGGATAAAAGAGATAAACTAGCAGATAATACATTCCTTTATCCCCTCTTTATTATATAGTGTTTTGAATAGCTATATGTGATTTTGTAGTTTTTTTCAAGTATGCCCTCAAACTCAGTAATTCACAAGTTCTTCACTTCTCTATTATTCCACTTTGAACTTAGAAAATTTGATAACTCCCACTGTTTACTGAATCCAAATGTGTCTATTATAATTTTAAAGGGAATAATTCTGCACCATTATCTCCATAGAGTGTTCCCTACTCTAGGAGTTGGGCGGCGGGGGGAGTGTTAAAGAGAACAAAGTGTACTTTCTAATTCTGATTATTGCACTAATTATTAACATGAATGTGTAATTAATGCATAAGGTCAAGAGGAGAGTCTCTACCTCATCTTTGGCAGGTATAAGATGTATAGAAGAGTATAAAGGTAGGAGAATCTCCTAGAGGTCATACGTGTCCCTTCTGGAGGTGTGCAAGTCCAACTTTAAGAAATACTGGTAGAAAGTTAAAAGGGGAATTCAGAAAGAATATGATGAAACAACATGGAATAGCGGAAATACGGGAGAATTAAAGTCCCATCTGTGTAATGTATAAACTACATTACCTTAGGAAGTTTAATAAAAATTGCTATTCTTACCTAATCCCATAGGGATATTTTAAGAATTAAATGAGTTTATGCAGAATTCTTACACATGCTAGAACACAGTAGGCACCAAATATGTCAAAGCTTTCATATCCACTCTTAGATTACTAATTTGGGGACAATTATATTTACTGTTAAGGGTTATCATGAGAATTACATGAGTTTCTATGAAGATGAAGTTCGCCACTCTGTACCAGTCAAACTCTGGATGAATCTCTTTGTTCTTGGTTAAGCCTTTGTTGAAACATTAATTCATTTTTAAAACTCGGTTGCAGAATTTACACATTTTCACATGGTATTCTACCTATCCACTCCAGTGAATTTTCTATTCTGTTTGCAATAAACAAGTTTCATTTTTATAATGTGACCTAAATACTAATAAATGTTATTTTGAGGGGGGGGAAAAAATACCTAGTTCTAGGAAAATTTGGCCACAAGGGGGAGGTAGAAGAACTTGCTCGGGAGATCCAGCAGTGTTTTTCTTTGTTTAATTTCTCCTCCTTATTTTCCCCCTCACTTCCTCAGCTCTGTTTGGCATCTTGTACCTGTCTTTCAGGCTTCCTGATTCTAAAAATACCCTTATAGGCTCTATACTTGGATAGTTTATCGAAGTCCACCACCTTTCGATATCAGAGTGATATCTGCAGGATGAGGTAAGTGGTGCCTTGCTGACAATGCTGCCTTCAATTCCAAGTCTGTCCTTATGGATTGTAAAGCAATAACTGCTCACTGCAGCACTGTCCTAGTGTAGTTAATCACCGAGAAGGAATTATCTGTGGACATGGTAAGATGGCTGTATAAGGGCTGGAACAACACCTATATGGGAAGAGGTCCTTTTCAGGTCCTGCTCTCTCAGGGAAGCACTCATTTAGATGGCCTGATTTTAGTTTATAGGATTTCTCTGGAATCTACCTGTTTCGTTACTACTAGGGGCGCTTTGTCTGCACTTGATTATAATTCAAGCTTTAGGCTACACAGATTTGATCAATTGTTTTTGAGGTTACTTATTTAATAAGTATGTATTGTAGGCCATGTATATCATACATTCTTCTAGGCACTGGTTATGGACTCAAATAAGGCAAAGGCTCTGTTCCTGAGGAACCTGTAGTGTAATAGGTTATTTTCTTCTGCTAATATTCGAACTGTATGGATATCTTTATATTCTAAAAGCTTTTGGTTCTCACTTCCTGCAGAGTTAAGTCCAAATCTCACAAAATATAAGGCTCTATGGATTAGGGTCCTTGTAGGAAGATGGTACACTGAAAAGAAACTGTTTACAAAGGTGTGGGGGGGGGAGGGGAAGGAGGAATTCACACTTGGTGGTTAAGCCTTAGCCTCTGTCCCTGAATTGGGAGAGACATGCACCTGTAGGAGATGGTCACTTTGGTAGTTAAATGGCTGGGATGCAGCCTGGAAAGTAGGGAGCCAAGGAGACAAATGTCTCAATTTATCAATCACTCCTGCTGCCTCATAATCTTCTGCTGCATCCACTGGCAGAACCTAATAGGAAGTCAGATGGTAAGAGAACATGGTATATATATGGTCCCCAAAATTTGGCCTCCTGGAACCCAGAGCAGGGTTGATTAAGGTGGAGTGTGCATTGGGAAGGGGTCAAACAGAATATCCAGCACAAGGGCCACTTCCAATCTACTCTATATTAACTTGCCATGTATTCTGGTTCTATCCTTCTATTTGCATTCCTATTTGCTACTATTCCAATTTTTATAAATGTAGATAATTCTGGAGCTAAAATTCTCTTTAACAGCAACATTAAATCAATAAATACTTTTAGAATGCATACTACATGCCAGACATATTTCTAGCAGCTGAAAATGATCTCTGTTCTTCCGGAGCTTTCCTTTGAGTGAGTGATGTCATTACAAAGAGGGTATAGTACAGTGTATGATAAGAGAAAGACACATCAGGGTAACTAATGTGTTATTAGGGGAATTCAGAAGGGTTTTCCAAACATAATAATGACTAGGCTTATTTGTGAAAGACGACACAAGAAGAAAGAGAATGGAAAAGAATGTTCCACACAGAAATGAAAGTTTGACCAAGGACCTGGAAATAAGAGAGAACACAAGCCTTTTGTGGAACTGCAGGCAGTTCATACTGCAGTGTGGAGCTGGAGGTGAAAGATGAGGTAGAGAAGTGAGCAGAGGCAGAGCACAAAGGCCTTGGAAGCCATGTTTGGGAACTGGGCTCTTGGGTAATTGGGAGGCACTGAATATGCTCCATTTTCTGCAAAAATCCTTGTCACAAAAGGGTTGAGAGTTTTTCCTAAGAAAGGAGGCTGTTGGAGGGAAAACCAGAATTTCTCCAATATGTCCTGGTTCTGAAGCCCTTTGATCTGTGGTTGCTCCCTGTGTGGTTCCACTAACAGTCCACCGAGACTAAAACAACCAGGATTAAAAACTGTCCAAATGTTGTCTTGGTGCTTTTTGCCATTACCAGTGGGTCACCTCTAATTCAGCATTACTGAACTTTAATCCCTATGACAATAAAGACCTCCTCAGTGTTTGTCACTGCCTAGGCCGGTGAGTATCAGAGCATCACCTTGTGGAGGTAAAGCCTCTATTCTCTGTAACCCCTGGCCCCCCTACTCCCCTTCCCTTGCCCCAGAGCTGGAAATCAGACTGTCTACATTTAAGTTCAGGCTCTGACTTAAAATAGTTTTGTGACATTCTTTCCAATTTTTCTGAAGCTCACTTTCTCATCTGTGAAATCTTGAGAATTCTAACTTTTGTATTGAAAATTCACTACAGGTTCTTTAAGGATGAAGTGAGACAAATTTTTTTACAAGGAGCTGCTGCTTGAGGTTCCCATGGTCTGGCTGTAGGGGAGGTGCTTCTGGTCCTTAGTACAAGGTACCATAGAAAGAAGCCTTCTGGGCTGAGGTCCATGGTGTTGGAAGGAGGTGGTAGGGAGGCAAGTAAGACAAGTTAAGGCACTGATTAAGTGGTGGGGCAAAGCCCTGGGGATGGGCAGTGGAGCAAATCTAGTTGTTATGGTTCACGATGATTCTACCTCCTTGACAAACATTGTGAGTCTGTTTTTAAATATTTTAGTAGGCAAGACTATCCTTGGGGAGGTAGGAAGCCGGCATAGTCTCTGTGGTTTCCAGGCTATAGGAGGATAACACCTACATGGTTTGTGTCCCTGATGAATATTGAATGGATATCTTGAAGTCCATGCTTCTGTTTCTGCAGAAGGAAGCTGAGTAGCATCATGCCCTTTCCTGAGACTCTCAGAAATGAGCACAGATGTGCCAGTGGAATGCTTGCTTCCCTCTTTGGTGCCTAAACTCAGAGGGCAGACAGCTAGGTTCAGTGCCAGGATTCCACCCTGGAACAGCAAACAACTTAGCATCCGGACTGCTCTTGAATATGCTACACCTGATCCCAGTGACAGTCCAGGATGCCAGCATCTCAGGAGAATATCTGATTCCTTTTCCCAGTTGGAAGCAAAAGGATTAGTATAATTAATTCAGGGCTGCGTTTGAGGCTGGGGGAGGGTATGACCAAAGCAGATAACTGGGTATGCAAAGAGTGAGAGAACGGGTGCCCTCGGTGGATCGGAAGCCATGGAGACATAGGCAAGTCAAGCAAGCACACGGGAAAGAGGTCTGGGTGAAGGTCAGACCTAAATGCTGTTTCCCTCCCACATACCTTTTATAAGGTCTCTGGAAATTGATGGTCAGGCAAGCTGCTTCTTCTCACACGAGTAGTGACAGGATCAATGCTTGAATCTCGGTCCTGCATAGGTGAGCAAGTAATTTAACTTAACACTAATTTTCCTGACCTGTAAATATAATAATATTTCTGACTCAGCTATCTCAAAAGGTATTATGAACTTCAAATGATATTTATCTGATATTCATTTTAATCAATATATAATAAAATCTCTATATATAGCACTATATGTGGAATCTCTCTATGCATCAAATATATGCTACCTAATTTTAATTTTAAAAGATGATTTACTAATTGAAAAGTGCTGGAAAATTATAAAGCTTGTGTGGGTCATTTTTTCCCATTTGATAAAAGCATTGCTATTTAATCAAAATGTTTATTTATAATAATTTCAGATAAGGTAGCCTAAATTTTTACTCTTCATTTTGTGGTTATATTATTGCACATATTTGGTCTCCTAGTAATTTTTCTTGTAAGTGTTCAATTTTCCTTCACCATGTTGAAATCCCAATAGCAGGGGAAATGAGACAGTAAAGCTCAGGTCCACGTGAATCACAGCAAATGTCTTGCATTCTGGCGGTATAGTAGAATATAGTTTTCATTTCTGATTAATTCCGGTAGTCTTGCTTCATCTGCCAGTGCATAAACTTGAAATTGAACTCTACAGATATTACAGAGGCATGTTTTGCCCATTCATTCTTTCACTTATTAATTCCATAGATATCTACTGACTTAACCCCTTATGAGCTGGGCATTAGCTGGTTGCTGGTGATACAAATTAAAATCAGGCATAGTTTCCACTAGAGTCTATGTTCTAGTGGAGGAGATACCTACAGGGAAGAAGAAAGTTGTGATGTAGAATGATATCAGAAATGGAAGCTCGGGGCAATTTGGGAGCATGTTTTCTCATTCTCATAAATATATTTTTTTGACAGCAGAACCCAAACAATTTGATTGCATTTTTAAATTCTTTAAGAACTCCATAATCTGCTTGACAGAGAAAGAAATGCCTTGTATGTACAAATTACTGTGTATACTGACATATAGATTCCTTAGCATCGGCAGTCAAGACAAAGTTGATAATTTGTTTCAGACATTCTACTACCACCATAATTTTCTTGAATCATAATTTTGAGCTTTGTTTGTTTATTCTTATTTCTGTGAAACTTCTTTCATCTCCCCCTGCCCCCCAGTAATGTCTATGGGGTTCCCATTTTTTGAGTCATTTAGAAATAATAATCACAATTTATTTTTTCAGGATGATTTCATAGAAGACAAAATTGTATCAACCACTGGAACAAAACAGCGTCCTAGGTATTCTTTGTAATGTGCCTTATAATCACTAATTTGCATATCAAATAACTTTTTCGTATGTATCATGAACTCAGCAATACTTTAGACATTTATTAATTTTTCCTGTTTCATTTATTCGTTCATCAAAATTTATTGGCACAGCCATTCTGTGTGAGACCTCTGCTGGGAGATTTTATAAATATATTTTATACATATATTATATATATATATATATATATATATATATATATATATATATATAACTGTATATACATGTATACACGGTTGACCCTTAAACAATGCAGGGATTAGGGGCACTGCACAGTTGAAAATCCAAGTATAACTTTACAGTTGGTCCTCAGTATATGCCCTTCTGTGTCTGTGGATTCAACCAACTGTGTAGTAGTACTGTAGTACATATTCTTTGAAAAAAATCTGTGTATAAGTGGACCCATGCATTTCAAACTCTTGTTGTTCAAGAGTCAACTGTATACACATGCCTTCAAGTACCTGCCTTCAAATAATAGTCTAGTGGCTTAAACAGACAAGATCACAGGAGAGGAAATTTTACCTTTGCTAAGTACTAAATGAATTAGATGGTTCATTTAAAAAAAAAAAATAAGGTAGTGAGAGAAGATTCAGAATTCCAGAGATATACATTAATCAAATGAACTTGTCAAAAGCTACACCTAATATAGCATAATCAGATATTACATATGAGCAGTAAAGACTTCCTTTTGCTTTAAGAAAGGAGGGGTTAAAAAAAAGATTTGTCTACAGGCAAGTTAATTTACAAATTTTCTTAGTTGAGGCACTGACAGTCAGGCTCCCACTAGTCTCTAATAGAAATACTATGAAGTAAAAGGCATTCAAAAACTTTTTTGGATACAGAACTGTAAAATATCTCACATTTTTTGTTTTTTTCCTTATTGTTAATTACATAAATTATTTCTTGAAATGGAATTGCCCAAACCCGGGGATACCATGTTCTTCTAGTTACAATTTTGTGGTGTAGCTTTGTAGTTGAAAAAGGAGTTATGTGGCAAATGGCCAAAAGGTCACCAGGGCCTGTGCATTCAATTGCTCAAGGGTCCCTTGGCACACTGGCTTAAAGAGGAAAATAGGCTTATACTGAAAATAAAAGAAACTGATAGAAATACCATGTCCCTAGTGTTCCAAAACAGGTGCTTTTTTAACTCCACAATATGTGGAAGTCCTCAGAGCCATGTCAATGCTGAGTGCCTTCATTTTCTTAAGATTCCTATATACATCTAGACATTATACAAGTAAAACACAACCAAAAAAACAAAACTAAACAAAACCTCTATGAATTTTGTGATATTGTGATTTATAAGAAACATATATTGGTCATTCAGATGACCAAAATATATTTCTCACTGTTTCTAAATTCCTTGAAATTTGCTGTGATAAGAGCAATAAAGATGTCTTTTGTTATGTTAATAAGGTGACTTCTGGAAAGCCCTTAGGTACTCTAGGGATGGGGGGATCTGACTGCTAGAAGAACCAACCAGTGATTAGAGGGTTGGAACTTTTGGTCATCTCTGCGGAGGGAAGAGAGACTGGAGATTGAGTTCAATTGCCAATGGCCAGTGGTTTAATGGATAATGCCTATGTAATGAGCCCTCCATAGAACCGCCAAAGGACAGGGTTTGGAGAGTTTCTGGGTTGGTAAACACTTGGAGATTTGGAGATAGTGGCATGCTCAGAGAGAACTTGGAAGCTCCATGCCCTTTACCCATCCCTTGCTTGATACATCTCTTTCATCTCACTGTGTCTGAGTTATATCCTTTTATAATAAACAAGCAATCTAGTGAGTAAATGGGTTTCCTGAGCTCTGTGAGCCACTCTAGCAAATTAGTTGAACCCAAGGAGGGAGTCTTGGGACCCTCTGATTTATAGCCAGTTGGTCAGAAGTATAGGTAACATCCTGGATTTATAACTGACATCGGAAGCAGGGGAGGGAGAGCAGTCTTGTAGGACTGAACCCTTAACCTGTGGAATCTGACACTATCTTTGGGTAGATAGTGTCAGAATTGAGTTGAATTGTAGGACACTCAGTTGATGTCAGAGAATTCGCTTGACTGGGTGGGAGTGGGGTGGAAGAGGAGTGGCTAACCTCATCCTCATGAATTAAAATTTGCATCTGGACACTTTTAGAGTCCAAATCACTTATAAACTTTTAAAGCATATACATAAGTTATTCTGTCACTTTTGTGCCTTCTCTCATTAGCCCTCTTCAGAGTTAAGTCTTCCTGTAATAACATTGTCCCTGCCCTGGTATAGCTTACCTCTAGTGTAATACCCACGCCCTGTGTTGATTGCTGCTATCATAGCACTAATTGTTGGAGTGGTTCTGCAGATGCATGAGAAAGAAACATAATTACTTAGGTTTATGTTAGAAAGTGTTAAATTATTTCTATCTGTAGGGTTTATGTGTTTTACTTATTTAATGTCTAGAGGTCTTTAAGATGCTTAAGATAAGAAGAGAAGGAACAACAGGAATAGTTGCAGACTGTGTTGATGACACCGAGTATTCTGGGACAACTCTTGGCTCACAGAAAAATCAGAAGTCATAAATAATCTTATATTCACCCAGGAAATTTCTACATATAATTTAAAACTCATTTTTATTAGAAAACTCATCAAATTGTGGAAAATGTCTTTACAATAATAATTACTTCACTAACAAGTTCTTTTCAATTACTTAGTTTTCCAACCAGTAAAACAGCCAAATCATTATGGTATGTTCTTTCAAGCAGTTGCAAAAGTAAATAGGTTTACCTCAGTCTCTTATCAAATTGTTCTTATGTTTAGAATATATTAAAAAGTGTTGGTTGGTGAGATCTCTAAGGGAACTATTTGGTTTCCCCTTTTTGACTCAGATAGATTTGGCCATATCTGCAGCACAGCACTTTTCTAAATGTACTTCTAAATATGAGAGATTTTTTTCCAAGAAGGTTTTGAAACTGATCTTGAAGGCAGTATCAGACAATTTTTCATTTGTTTGTTTGATCAGGTTTTTTTGTTTTGTTCCTAGTCAAGACATTTCTTTTTAGCTCCAAAATTGCTGATGATTTTTCCTTCAAAATTTGCATGCTTGGCTTTTAAATGTTGCTGGAAAAGTGTTTCCTGCAGTAATTGTTCAGTTTCTCTTTTTCACACAACAGATCCTGGAATTGTCTAATTTGCATCTCCCCAATAATAAAGCCTATACTTTAAATAAATATCTCAGTATATCCTGTGTTTTTTTATGTTGATGACTGTTGCTTAGTACCGAGTCACTAATCCTGGCTGAGAAGTAATATCATCTTTGCTTTCAAGTTTTTGTTTTGTTTTTGGGTTTTTTGTTATTTTGTGGGAAGCCTCAGGGACTAGACAAAAATGGCAAGTTTTCTAATCTGTTGCTACAAATAAAATGTCCTACTTTCCAAACTTTCATGATGAAAATATAAGCTTGGCTGACCGAGAAGAGCAAGGTTCTGCTGACTTGTATGCACAGGTGTGTGGTGAAACTTCTTAGGAATACAGAACACAAAACTTATTTTATCCCAAATTCTAAGTAAAATGTTTACTTCTTGAAAACATACCATGCTACACAGACGTAGAAAACAAATTTATGTTTACCAGGGAATAAGCGGGGGAGGGACAAATTGGGAGATTGGGATTGACAATATACACTACAATATATATAACAGATAACAAATAAGAACCTACTGTGTATCACAGGGAACTCTACTCAATACTCTAATGGCATATATGGGAAAAGACTCTATAAAAAGAGTAGATATATGTATCTACTGATTCACTTTGCTGTACACCTGAAACTAACACAACATTGTAAATCAACTATACTACAACAAAAATTTTAAAAAGAATGCTTATCCGGTGCCTTCACTCATACCCTAGCACACCATCTGCTAGGTGGTGAATATATCCTGCTGAGAAGCCTGGTTTACCTTCCTGCCCCAATCTGGCCCTAACCACAGTGAACTTCTCAAACTGCAATTAAAGTGATTTTTTTCTCTTAATTATAATTCTTATAATATCACTCTGCTGCTTAAAATACTTAAAAGGGGTTCTGCTATCTCTGTTTACCTCCAGAATATAAGTCAAAACTCTGAAACCAAGTTTACAAAGCTTTTGATGGTCCATCACAAACAGGTTCATGCCTGCCTCTGCAGCCTCCAAAGTTACAATTTATCTCCTCACATACATTCTAAACTTTTCTCAGTTCCCTGAATTTGTCACATTCTTTTCCTTTGGATCCTCGCCTGTGCTATTCCCTCTGGCCAAATCACTGTCCCAGAACTTCATACTCCCCTCCTTTCTTGGTTAGTTCCGCTTTATCCTTCAGATAAAGACTTTCCCACCTTACCAAGTTTAGGTCAGTTTCTCTCAGAAATGAACATGCAATCTCTACTTCCCTATCATAGCACTTTCCACATTATTTTGATTTCCTGGTTGTCTGTTCTTCCTGTGATCTTCCAAAGGCAGAGACAAACTGTCTTTATTCTGCTTTATTCTTAGTCTTTAACATAGTGCCTTGCAAATGATTGGGATTCAGTAAAAATTAGTTGAAGTAGTGAATGGCCAATGTAATAGGCAACCACCAGTCGAAAGTCAATCAAGAGACAACATTACAAGAGGAACAGCATATCTTTCCCAAGGCTTTAAATTTTACAATGTGCTTTCCATTCTATGATTTGTCCCTCTTCCTCTCCTGCCACCCAGATGAGACCAAAGAGTACATATCTCTTTAGAAGTGCACAACAGGACTCTGATGTGAGGTGGGTTGGACAGGAGATAATAATCTTTCCTGAGGCACATGCACACTCCCAAGGGGGCTTTTGTAATACTTCTTACTCTATATTGTAATAATTCTTTCCTCTAATAGTCTGTAAGGATTTTAAGAGCAGCAAGCTTGTCTGATCTCCAGTGTTGAACCTTGAGTCTAGCATATAGTACTAGAGTTTATCATATAGTACATTTAATGAATGAAAATCAATTTCATCCTATGGAAACCTTGGCCTCAGAAACAGAATAACATATTTGAAGTTCACAACTACTAAATTGTTGTGGAGGCATGAAAGGCATAGAAATCAGAATTTTTGACTCAGAATTTGATCATATTCCAAATTTTTGATTCAGTTAAATAATTATTTAATAGTAATCTGACTCTAAGTTAAAAGACACACCAGACTGGCAAAAACTATGTAATAAATTCCATGCCTCTAATCAGTAAAAGAGGCAACCAGTAGGTAGGGAAACACAGACCTCAACTTCTCTAAAGGTGATGTCAGGCAAAGTGTAATACAGAAGAGAGACAAGTAACCAGGCAGCCTCCTTTCTGAGTCTGAACCATAGGTTCGTCTTCATTATGGTGGACAATTTTATTCCATCTCTCTCTCTCTTTTAAATTTCTCATTGAGGTAAAACATATATAAACAAATGAACACAAATCAAAAGAATAGTGCCAGCACCCCAAATGCCCCCCATTGCACCCCCTCTCAATGACTGCCCCGTTCCTTCCATTCTACTTTCCATCCCTTTTCCAGATGTGTTGCTAGTATACAAGGCATATAAGGAAGAAATGTCACCATCTCTGGAAAGAGGGCTCTCACAATCTATTAGAAGAGGCAATTTTATTCTAATGGATATGAGACCATGCACTAAGAGGCTGGCAATCTGAGCAAATTAAGAAAACTCAAAAGAGGGAATCTTTTGTAGACTGAGATGGGGGAAACAAAAGTCTTCAAAGAGGAGGTGAAAATTTAAAGAGAGTTTTGAAAATTAGTTTCCCAGGTTGGAAAAAGGAGAAAAGTAGAGTATCCCAGCCAGAAGAAAATATCATCATGGTGAAAGGAAAGGGACTAGCTGTTTGAGTGAAGGCTGGTAGTCTAATGTGATGTGGTTAGAGCAGCAGGTTTCAATCTTGGTTTGTGATCAAAATCACCTGTTAGGCTGTTCGTGGGCTACACACTAGACCTACAGAATCATGTACTCCAGGGATACAGGGATAAGGGATACATGTGTGGGTTATTTACAAAGCCTCACAGTTATTTTGGTTTGCAGACAAAATTGTGAATGACTGGACTGGAAGAAAAAGTACCTTAAAGAATGTGAAGTACTATGTAGATGGTGAGTCAGGGTGGATTGGAAATTTTGAATGCCAAGGTATATATTTTGGCTGTATTCTTTATTGTTTCCTAAACATGCCTAATTATAAGAATTCCAAGGATACTGGTAAAAAATCAGCTTTCTTGACCCCACTCCAAACCTACCAAATAAGAATTGACAAGGGAGGGGCCTGGAGATTTCTCTTCCTCCCGTCCTCCCTTCCCTCCCTCTCTCCCTCTTTCTTTCCTTCCTTCCTTCCTTTCTTTTTTCTGTTATAAACTGCATGTTTGTGTTCCTCCCCGCACCATATTTATATGTTGAAACCCTAATCCCCAATGTAATGTTATTTGGAGATGGGGGTCTTTGAGAGATAGTGTTCATGATGGGATTAGTGCCCTCGTAAGAAGAGAGAGCTTGCTTCTCTCATTCTCTGCCATGTAAGGACACGATGAGAAGATGGCCACCTGCAAACCAGGAATAGGTTTGTCACTAGGAACCAAATCTGCTAGCACCTTGATCTTGGACATCCCAGCCTCCAGAACTGTGAGAACAAATATTTGTTGTTTAAGCCAACCAGTCTATGGTAATTTGTTATAGTAATTTGTTATAGCAGCCTGAGTAAAACTCTCCCTTCCTTCCTTCCTTTTTCTCTGTCTTTCAAAAGAACTCAGGCAATTTTCATGATTACTCACATGGGAAACTTTTTGTTTTTCAGCCGGTTGGGAGTCATTTAGACTTTATAAGAGTCAGATCTTTCATAAAGATCATCCTGGTAGAAATTCATTTCTTGAGGAAAAGAAAGATTTAAATGAGGGAGAGGAAATAAAGGCTTGTTATATAATTTTGGGGCTAGCTGATTAGGGGCGACCTTAGTCTTTAGTGTGAGACTATGTGCAACACATACCTGGTGCTCAGAAATGTGTTAATGTACTGTTTTAAAGGGCATTTTAATAGGTGAAATAATGAGGATGTGGTGAGCATTTGAATATGGGGTGGGGAAGAAGAAGCGCTGAGCACGATTTGGAGATTTCTAGCATGAAATGTTTGATGAGTGGTAATGCCATGCAATGAGACCGAATTGAGTGTTACTTCTTAGATTCAAACTTAAGAAAAAGACTGTTCCTTAAAAAGAAGTTATCAGCAAATGACTTTGAACACCACAGAACCTCATATAATTCCTCTCCCCTCTTTATACTTCTGTCAAGTCATAGCCATACCTCCAACACAAATCTCATACTCACACAAGTGATGTGTACTTGCATGGAATAATGGGTTGTGCATTTAAGGTCCACACTTTAGACTGGCAAAGCCAATTTTCACACCCATCAGATCCTCTCCCTTTTGCTCCACTCTCCTTCCTTACTCAGAGCAACTATTTTTTCCTCTATAATAGCTTTCGTACATAAAAAAGAGAGAGAGCATGGCTGACTGAAATGATGGCTGTCTGATTTTGTTATAGTATCTGCTGCAAAATTCCGAGTGAGCAGTGTAACTTGGTGCTAGAATTTGAAACAGAAGGGCAAAACGCTAATTGAATCTAATCTTCAAATAACCAGAGTAATAAAAGAGAAATAAGGGTGGAATTTCATAGAAGTTCAATTTGAGAACTCTTGTAGCTGCTCAATTTGAGAACTCCACATAACAATTACCTGTATATTAGCTGATCATAGGTGAGTCGATTTTTCACCTCAGTGAACATTTTTCTGGCAATAAAACAAGCGGTACTTTCTTCCTTATTACAGTAAAACTGCCACTGGGCTCCATTTAATAAGAATTAACTGTGAATAAATTACAGCATCAAATTATGTACCATGACATAACTTGGTGTGAAAAATCTAAGCAGCTGCAAGACCCCATGAAGTTAATTCAAGCTGAGCTCAGAAGAAAAACCCTTAATTACTTCCTGGAACCTGTGGATCTATTTTCAGTTCCTGGTGTCATTGGGATCACAGTTTAGATGAATTACCAGCAAATGCTCATGAAAGGCATCAGTGGGAATGCACTACAGAAATGGGGGTCAACTCTTTTTTATTCTTGGATTTGCCTCTGGCTTTTATTACTAAGTGTGTCTCTACAAATTGAGAAATCACAGCTGGATTTAGAAGAATCTAGATTTTATATTTGGAAGGAAACATATACTCATTAAGTTCTACCTCCCACAAAGAATAAGCTTCCCTCCTTTGTCATTTCTGAAAGATGGTCAGCCTCTGCTTATAAAAGCTCTATGAGCAGGGCTTATTACCTCCCAAAGCAGCTTATTCTTATGATAGGACAGAGTTTCAGAAATTGTGGTCAAAATCTGATTTTGGTAGTCTTTCTAGGTCTAGTTCTGTGAATGGGAATAGAGTTTCCCAAATTTGTGTGATTAATATCACCCTTTGCACTTGCTAAACCTATAAATTACCTGGCCTTTTCCCTTGGGAAATTCTGAACCAGAAAGTCTGAGTTTGGTTCTGGGAATCTGTATTTTATCACATATATCAGGTGATTATTGCTCTCAGATAAGTTTGGGAAACACTTCTCTAATCACTTCTCAGACACAAAGAATCATCTGGGGATCTTGTTAAAATGCAGATTCTGGTTTAATGAGTCTGGGATGAGACCTGAGATTCTGCATTTCTAAGGAGCTCTCAGGTGATGCCAATTCTTCTGGTAGGTGGACCACACATTGAGTCGCAAGACTCGAATAATGTCAAACATTTCTTTTTAAGATGATGGTTCTTAATATATTATTGAAGACAACAATTTCTCCTTAACTTCTATTTCTCTAATCACCAAGCTAAAAGTCTTTGATTACTTTAGTAATTTCTCATACAGTTTGGATATGCTGTGGTCTCCACACCCTTCATCACATCCTTCATCATCTTGGTTATTTTCTCCTGGCTTCACCCTGTTTTGCTAATATCTCTCTTAAAATATAATGTACACAATTCAATACAATTCTCCTAATATGCTTTGAAATTTGTGCTCCAATCATATTGATTTTGTAATCTGCCAAAATCTTTAAATCTTCCCTGCTTAAACTGCTTCTAAGCATGGTCTTTAGAAGCTGACTTAATTTCATTTTGGTGGGTATATACTGAATCTATATGTTATCTCTGTTAAGTTTCCCATTTCCTTTATTCTTTGAGAAAAATTTGAATGTTATTGTGTCACCTGTAATACTAGCTATCCCTTCCAACTTTATTTCATTTTTCCTAGTTCTTCCTTAATGTCTTTTTCAGAATGCTGAAAAATATACAGTATTTGCTGACATGTTAATGGAGATGACTAATGTAAAGTGACAAGTTGCTGTCTTCTAGTGTGGTTTTTAAACAACTGCAACTCTACCTAAAATTACTATTATCCAGCCATTGACTTTTTAATATGGGCTCTACTGGTATTTTAGTTTCCACAATTCTTTGTTGTGTGGGACTGCCTTGCATATTGCAGTTCATTTACCATCCCTTGACACAACTCTCTAAATGCAAATAGCACTCCCTATACCTATTTCCAAATGCCCCCAGTATACAAGACCTTCCCTGATTGAGAACTATCCAGCCTATATTTTACCTTCTTTCCAGAGTATATCAGAGGAGTCTTTACCCACTACTTCTCTGAAATCCAGTCTCTTTGTGTTGACCTAAGACCATTCCTTGTGTAAGAGCTAAGACCATTGCCTCCACATAATTTAACTATTGGGACTAGCAACTGAGACCATCTGTGTCAATATGATTTAACTGTTTGCTCAGGAAATTTTTCACCAGAAAGATAAACTGGCAAATCAGTAAATAATTTCATTTTTTTGCTTGAATAAATTTTTACAGACTAAAGTACATATCTGAGTGAATGATTTTCACGACAGTTCATTTACATAGACACACAGCTTGCTTATCAGAGCAATAGTTTGATTATCAAGATTTGCTTTAAGATCTTCAACCTGCTGTTGCAACAGTTTTAAATGATATGTCACAAACTTTTCCCAACCCCAGTTAATTTCCTTAAATTACTTTAGCTCAGACTCCAAAGACCAAAACCTTCCCTAATTTCTCCCCTTTAAGACATTATTGAAACTATTAAGGTGGTGATCTCCCGTGCTTCAATAAGCTTGATGAACTCAGTTGGGTTAACAGTTTCTTTGGTGGTCTTGTGAGGGAGCTGACAATGTTTATTCACAAAGACTTTAAAATATTCCTAGTGGTGGGCTTTTGATATCTTGACCTATGAATCCTATGAAGATGCTGAATACTTGCTCCAAGCTTGTTAATGATTGATACATACTTTTGCCATTATTTAGGAGAAGAAAAGAAATGGAAAAAGAAAAGAAGAGGTATTGATGACGTTGATTGAAAGGAAATGATCAAGAAGAGGAGGAGTAGGTAGATGGAGAAGAAAATGAAGACAAAATAAATAATAAAAGGAGAGGGAAAACACTATGGGAAGTATGTAACAACAAAGAGGAATGAGGAAAAAGAAAAACTATGACGAATTACCTTTTCCCTCCTTGTTCTTTTCATCATGGAAATAGGTTGTGACTCCTTATTGTTCCCAGGCAGCATGATTTCAGCTACAAATATGGACAAAAAGAAGAAAGGTAATGAGAATAATCAGGGTATAGGGGACAAATACAAGGACATGACTGGTCACTTCACTCATTTTGCAGATAAGGCATACTCCTTCTTTGCAGAGATAACGCTTCCTACCCAATAATCTATTTGTTGTTGCTTTTGTTGTTGTTTTATTGTAAAATATACATAACATAAAACTGACCGTCTTAACCATCTTTAAGTGTACAGTTCAGTGGCGTTAAATACATTCACATTGTTGTGCAACCATCACTACCATCCATCCCCAGAACGTTTTCATCTTCCCAAACTGAAACTCTATACACATTAAACAATAACTCTCCATTTTTCCCTCCCCCCCAGCCCCTGGAATCCACCATTCTACTTTGTGTCTCTGTGAATTTGACCACTCCAGCTACCTCAGAGAAACAGATTCATACAACGTTTGTCCTTTTGTGTTTGGCTTACTTGACTTAGTGTAATGTCTTCAGGGTGCATCCACGTTATAGCAGGTGCCAAAACTTAATTCTTTCTTAAGGCTGAATAATAGTACAGTGTGTGTATATTTCACATTTTGTTTACCCACTGATGGACAGTCAGTGGACACTTGGCTGTTTATACTTTTCAGTTCTTATGAATAATGCTGCTATAAACATTTGTGTACCAATATCTGTTTGAGTCTCTGACTTCAATTCTTTTGGTTATATACCCAGAAGACCAATTGCTGGTGCATGTGGTAATTTTTGTTTTCCACAGTGGTTTTTTATATTCCCAATGTGCAAGGGTTCCAATTTCTCTACATCCCCATCAACACTTGTTATTTCCTTTTTATTATTATTTTTTATAATAGTCTTTCTAATGGGTGTGAAGTGGTTTTGATTTGAATTTTCCTAATAATTAGTGATGTTGAGCATTTTTCATGTGCTTATTAGCTATCTGTATATCTTCTTTGTAGAAATGTCTATTCAAGTCCTTTGCCCATTCCTATCCAATAATCTATTGAGCAATGCTTGGGGCTAGACCAGATTGGTACCCCCAGAATGTGACACAATGAGTTATAATTAATATTTACTAATCTATTCTACAATTAATTGAGGTTCATTCTTTTTGACTTTTCCTAGACCACTTATGTAGTATTTTAGTTTTTGTTTCATTATAACTAATATATATCTATTTAGGTCCACACTACTGGGATCTATCCATTATCTTTTTAGAAAATTGAGATATTTACCTCTTTCTACTTCTTTTACACATTCCCATATAATAGAGATATCTTAAAAATTATTACTAGTTATTTTTAAATAATATTTTCAAGTGTCTTAAACTCTAAAAGTGTAATCTGCCTAATGATGCCTAATTTGGATGCTTCTAACAAGTAAATTTATGCAGGTGAATAGTGTGTGGCCCAACAGGTTTTGTTAGGAAGTCTAAATGAATAGGTACAAATAACTTGGAAAATAAAACTTTTCTAAAGAACAGTTTAGACTTTTCAATAATGTTCTATAATGCAGCATAATATTCCACTTCTGGGCCTTCTATTTTTCTGGACACAGGAGAGTCAGACATTCATTCTTTGTTGTCTTACATATACATGTTTTCACATTCTTCC
Source organism: Delphinus delphis (assembly GCF_949987515.2). Taxonomy (NCBI): domain Eukaryota; kingdom Metazoa; phylum Chordata; class Mammalia; order Artiodactyla; family Delphinidae; genus Delphinus; species Delphinus delphis. The sequence goes on from NC_082688.1 coordinate 28,697,224, forward strand.
TAAGCCACTGTATTGTAGAGTACCCTATTCCTTCTTACGGAACCCAGGGTGAATTCTTGTACTACGTGTGGAGAACACTGTGGTTCTTTTCATCTAAAATCTTTTATTTGCTGAATATGGAGCATAAGATAGAAGTGAAGAAATTAGTCTCAGTGGAAAACCAGTTTGTTAACCTAAGCAAACTACTTCATAAGAAGTAGAAGCCACAACTTCCCCCATTGCATGAATTTTATGCTAAATGAGCTGTTATAAAGCAACCAAGAGTGACTTAAACTGTAGGCCTGGGCTGCATTATTGACACGAGGAGCTCTTCCAAGAATGGAAAGCCAGTAACCAGATGGATGTGAGCTGGAAACAGTTTATGTGGATTTGAGAGTACAACCAAGACAAGGTGCAAGCATAAGGTGAGGAAGGAGTGAATGGCTGTGTAAATCCAGTATCATAAAACTCAGGGACACTGGCTAAACTCAAATCTAATCTAGGTAGACATCAGTTCCAAAAAATTCTGTTCTAAACAGGGCAGGCATTTTGTGTGACCTTATGAATTTGAGAACAACAGAGGAGACATTTGTGAGAAGGATGGGGAATGACCGCAAACTAAGGTCAGAGACTCAGTATTCCCAGCCTATCAGAGGGAGTTTAGTTTGTAGTTAGTCAAGTGGAGATACTGCACAGCATTGGTGTAGGTCAAAAAGTTTCAGCACGATGCTCTCACAGGCATCTGGGGTTCTGGACACCTCCAGAAACTCATTCATCAGGCATTGATGGCAGCTGTGAACTATTTCCATATTCCACTTGCTAGGAAGGAAACCATTAATACATTTTTGACTAGTGTCCATACTAGTTGGGGTTTAGCCTGCAGGGGTGCATAAATCATTCCCCAGATGGGGTTAAATAAGCCATAACTTAATGCTGAGATATGCGGGTGATATGGGGTAGAGGTTGGAGAGTGGTAAAGAGTAGCCAGCTTCCCTCTGTGGGTATCCTGGTGGAGAGACCATCATTCCTTCCTCATAGTTTATATTTCTAGGTCTAAAAGGAAACTGTTAACAACAATCAAATATTTCTTGTCATGATTGCTACCTTGTTATAAACCAGATTATGATCAGAGCCTTCTTTTATGGTGTTTAATTAAATTATCCCATCAACTATGTGAACTACATATTATCAGTTTTCATAGATCAATAAATATGAGGTAGAGTGGTAAAAAACTTTCCTTCATCTGACTTCAACTTCTGTGCTTCTCTTCTACATATCTTACTTTGGAGACATTCTTTTTATATCTCCCATATCACACAAAGCATCTGTATAAATTGACTTCAGAAATAACCCTTGGTAACATAGATTAATCCAAGCTGATTAGGCAAATTAAGCACAAAACAAGGTCCTGTCTTCTTACATATTGATACCTTGAGGAAAGATAATTTCTGAGACTACTTCCATAAACCTGGCCAACGATAGTAGTATATATCATTGCAAAACATGATAGCATGATGCGGTTGTATGATTCCATGTAGATCAGAAATCAGTTTTATGAAGTAATTTGTATTTTTATAAGTGCCATCCTCCTAGATGAAACAACAGCAGCAGTCATATTTTCTTAAATCATTATAGCTTCTTGTGCTGTAGTGTTTTTCATAACTTACAATAGGTCTTAATCCAGCACTAACATTTAGCAGACCATAGCAATATCTCTTCTGTGCCCTGTTTAATGCAAATAGATAACTAGTGCCAAGGCAGGCCCCAGTTGCTATTGTTCAGCAGTGTTTGCTCTGCAGCAGTTTTCTGAGCTCTTCAAGCACATCTTCCATCTGGCAGCTGCATATGTTTTAAATTTTTCTCTGTATAAAGCCCTTAGGCAATGCCATTTCATATATTTTGCTATTCAGGCCAAGTGAATAGCCAATCAGAATCTTCTGAAGAAGCCCTAGTGATCAGTATTGTTGATGAACTACAGGAAAATTATATGCATGTATTTGAATATTCTTCACGCATTAAAAGAATCTTTGAAAAAATCCTTAAATGCAAACTGTATGCTTGTTCAAAAAATTATTTTTTATTCTTCTCCTTGTTAATGGTGCATAGTCATCCATTGCCTTTCCCAGTCTTATAGTTAAGGTATCACTTGTTACCTTGCGCCTCTAAACTCAACTGTAATCTGAGGTCAAGTTGGTTAAGTCAACCACCTCTACTTCACCATCTACCCAGTCCTGGAATTTATGTTGATTCTTGCAGACTCAGTATGCAGTGTGCCATGGATGAAATTCCAGTCCATCTGAGCTGTCAGTGTTGCAGTATCTCCCATTCTTGGTTTCACATACCACATTGACTCATTTCACAGATGGACTCCTGCTTTGGATTTCCCCTCTACATGAAAACAGGTCTATTTGTTTTTGATATTTATACCTGCCTATCTCATTCCAGATGACTTCCCCAGAAAAAAAGCCATGTGCTTATCTACTATAAGTGATTCAAATAGCTTTTTTTTTTTTTTTTTTTACAGATAGGGCTTTAAAAGTACTGGTTTAGTTTACTAAGAATAATACAGACTTGGATGTCAAAACCTTGGCCTTTGATCCAGTTCTATCTCTAATTAATGATTTTCTTTTTAAGCAACCACCAAACTAACCCTAGATCTCAGTTTTCACATCTGTAAAATGAGGATAGTGGGCCTTCAGTGTCTATTTGGAAGAGGCAGAAAAGTTTATCTACTCAGACACTTACCACCCAAGAATGAAAAAAACAGTCCTCCAGTATCTGAGAAGATATTTCTCCTTAACTCTTGTACCCAGATTCATAGAGGAAATGCATCATACAGTGAAAAACCCCACAGTGTTCTCCACAGGTAGTACAAGAATTCACCCTGGGTTCCTTAAGAAGGAATAGGGTACTCTACAATACAATGGCTTAGGAAGAATGTGGTCTAATTCACTGCTCAGCATCCATTAGGTAATCAAAAAATATTTAGTGTATTGAATAAAGAAAATGATGTGCTGCTTTATGCGTGGTCATAACCTTTGCTGGCTCTTAATCTTTATTCTTTAGTCAATAGATTAATTAATTATTCCTTGTTACTTAATTTTCATGAAGTTTAAACAGTTTTCTCAAAAATTAGCCTTTTTTTTTTTTAGTCATTTCCTAGTATCAATATACTTCCCTTTTCTTCAGTATCCTTTCTTTTCTTTGGCTGTCAGTCAAAGTAATCCTCAGTTTCTAATTTAACAATAGAGAAAATGATTATTTATAAGCACTTTCACCCCGACAGCCCTGAAAAAGAAGTCTTATAATTTCTAGTCATCTGTTTCTTAAAGCCTAAAAACATTAGTCTTAAATTCAATACTGTCACCTTCTTATCTGGCATCTGTCTCTTTCATTAGCTTAGATGCTTTTTGTTTATCTGTTTGGACCAGTTTACTTCCCTAATCTATGAAAGGAGAAATTTTATTTGCTTCAGTGGTTTTTATCGCAACAGAGATTTGAAAGCTTATTTTCTGTAGGGTGATGTTAGCAGTGATTTCTGAAATTTTCATTCACATATACCAGATTGGCTTGTGTCTACAAATCTCATCTCAAAAAATAAATATTACAAATATGTTGAGCTAATTTAAAATTATATATCTATTTCCATATACACCTATATGTATATTCTAACATATATACATTAAATATTATATATTGGTACAAACTTTCCAGACAAAAGAATTGTCCATTTGAATAAAAAATCTTAAAAAATGAAAAATATAACTCCTCTCATTAATTATCCTAAGGGCATCATCTGATAGAGTTAAAGATAAGGTTTTATTCACAAAGATGGTCATTGCAACATTATTTCTAGAGACTAGAATATTCAAAAACCTTAAATATCCATTATTAAGAAGTTTAAGTAATTTTAAAATATTTAGAAGACTCAATTAACATTAAAAATGTATACATGAAAATATTTAGTGAAAAGCAGAAGTTTTGAAGAAACTACTTTGAAATATCATGAATGATTATATTTGGGAGAGAAAGCTCTTTTAATTAGTTTTTTATTTAACAATATTATCTAAGACTTGTTTTTGTGTCTCTGTAAAATAGAAATAATAAATGTAGCTTTCTGATACAGTTTTTTTCCCCAAGACTTAGTGAGATAATGGACACAAATTGCTCATCACAGTGACTTATGCATAGTAAATGTGTCACTAGAAATAGCTATTGGGGTGAGATTAATAATGTGGAGCTTTACAATGGGATCTAAATTAAGTTGTTATTAACTTAAAATAGACTGTTATAGATATAAGTTGTTATATGTGAGCCTCATGGTAACCACAAAGCAAAACCTATATTATATAAACAAAAGAAAGGAAAAAGAAATATAAGCACATAACTAAAAAAAAGTCATAAAATCACAGAGGAAGAGAGCAAGAGAAGAAAGGAACAGAGAACTACAAAAATAGCCAAAAAATAATTAATAAAACAGAAATAAGTATATGCCTATCAATAATTACTTTAAATGTAAATGGACTAAATTCTCCCATCAAAAGACATAATGTACATGAATAGATTAAATAAAAAACAAGACCCATCTATATACCACCTACAAGAAACTCACTTTAGATGTAAGGACACAAGCAGACTGAAAGTGAAGGGATGGCTAAAGATATTCCATGGAAATAGAAACTAAAAGAAAGCTGGAGTAGCTATACTTATATCAGACAAAATAGACTTTAAAACAAAGACTGTAACAAGAGATAAAGAAGGGCATTACATAATGATAAAGGAGTCAATCCAACGAGAGGATATAACATTAGTAAAAATGTATGCATCCAACATAGGAGTACCTGCATATATAAAGCAAATATTAATAGCAATATGATAACAGTAGAAGACTTTAATACTCCACTTACATCAATAAATAGATCATCCAGACAGAAAATCAATAAGAAAACATTCCCCTTAAATGACACATAAAACCTGACGGGCATAACAGATATTTACAGAATATTCCATCCACAAGCAACAAAATATACATTCTTCTCAAGTGCACATGGAACCTTTTCCAAGATAGATCATATATTAGACCACAAAACAAGTCTTAATAAATTTAAGAGGACTGAAATAATATCAAGGAACTTTTCTGACAACAAAGTTATGAAACTAGAAATTAATTACATGGAGAAAACTGGAAAATTCACAAATACATGGAGATTAGTAATGTGCTACTGAACAACCAATGGATCAAAAAACAAATACAAAACACCTTAAGACAAATGAAAATGGAAATGTAACATACCGAAATCTATGGGATATAACAAGAGCAGTTCTTAGAGGGAAATTCATAGTGTAAAGCCTATCTCAAGAAACAGAAAGTCTCAAACAACCTTATTTTACACCAGAAGGAATTAGAAAAAGAAGAACAAATGAAGCTCAAAGTTAGTAGAAGGAAGGAAATAATAAATATTAGAGCAGAAATAAATGAAATAGAGACTAAAAAGAGAATAGAAGATCAGTGAACCTAAGATCTGGTTCTTTGAAAAACTAAACATAATTGACAAGCCTTTAGCTAGATTCCCAAATAAAAGAGCAAGAGTGAGAGTGAGAGCAAAAGAGAGAGAACTCAAATAAATAAAATCAGAAATGAAAGAGGAGGTATTAGGACTGATACCACAGAAATACAAAAGATTATGAGACTACTATGAACATTTATATGAGAACAAATTGGAAACTCAGGAGAATGAATAAATTCCTAGAAAGATACAACTTACCAAGACTGGATCATAATGAAATAGAAAATCTGAATAGACCAATTACTATTAAGGAGACTGAATGGGTAGTCCCAAACCTCCCAACAAACAAAAGTCCAGGATCAGATTGCTTCGCTGATGAATTCTACCAAACATTCAAAGAAGAATTAATACCAATCCTTTTCAAACTCTTCCAAATAATAGAAGAGGATGGAACTCTTTCAAACTCATTTTATGAGTCCAGCATCATCCTGTTACCAAAAGAGACAAGGACACCACAAGAACAGAAAATTAAATGACATTATCCCTAATAAACACAGATGCAAAAATCCTCAACAAAATATTAGCACACTGAATTCAATAATACATTAAAAAGATCATACACCACGATCAAGTGGTATTAATCCAGGGATGCCAAAATTGTTCAACATTCATAAATTAGTCAATGAGATACACTGCGTTAACAAAATGAAGGATAAAAATCATATCATTTTCTCAATCAATGCAGAAAAAGCATTTGACAAATTCAACACTTATTTATGATGAAAACTGTCAAGAAAGTGAGCATAGAGGTAATATTTTTCAATATAATAAAGAACATATTTGACAAGCCCACAGCCAACATTAAACTTAGTGTGAAAACCTGAAAGCCCTTCCTCTCCAGTAAGATCATAAACAGGACAAGGATGGCCACTCTCTTCACTTCTTTTTAACATAGTATTGAAAGTCCTAGCCAGAGCAATTAGGCAAGAAATTGAAATAAAATGCATCCAAATAAGAAGAAAGAAGTAAAATTGAAACTATTTGCAGATGACATGATAGTATATATAGAAAGCCCTAAAGACTCCATCAAAAAACTGTTACAACTAAAAATTAAGTAAAGTTGCAAGATACAAAATCAATATGCAAAAACATGTTGAATTTCTATATACTAATGATAAATTATTTAAAAAATAAATTAAAATAAATAAATAAATAAAAATTTAAAAATAACATTTACAATTGCTTCAAAAATAATAAAATATCTAGGAATACATTTAACCAAGGAGGTTAAAGAAAGGTATAGTGAAAACTACACGACATTAATGAAAGAAATTAAAGAAGGCACAAATAAATAGACTGATATTCCATCCTTATGGATTGGAATAATGAATATTGTTAAAATGTCCATACTACCCAAAGCAATCTACAGGTTCAATACAATCCTTATCAAAATTCCAATAGCATTTCTCACATAAATAGAACAAACAATCCTAAAATTTGTATGGAACCATATAAGACCCAAATAGCCAAAGAAATCTTGAGAAAAAACAACAAAGCTGGAGGCATCACACTCCTGATTTCAAACCATATTACAAAGCTATAGTAATTAAAACAGTATGGTATTGACATAAAAACAGACACATAGATCAATGGGACAGAATAGAAAGCCCAGAAATAAATCCATGCATAGATGGTCAATTAATTTTTGACAAAGGAGCCAAGAATATACAATGGGAAAAGGATAGTCTCTTCAATACATGGTGTTGGGAAAATGGGATAGCCATATGCAAAAGAATGGAACTAGACCACTATCTTACCCCATACACAGAAATTAACTCAAAACTGATTAAAGATTTCAATGTTAAGATCAGAAACCATAAAATCCTAGAAGAAAACATAGGTAGTAAGCTCCTTGACATTTAGCTTGATGATGAGCTTTTTTGATCTGACCCCAAAACACAAGCAAGAAAAGCAAAAATAATTAAGTGGAATTACAAAGTTCTAAAAAGTTTCTGCACAGCAAAGGAAATCATCAAAAAAATGAAAAAGTAACCTACTGAATGGGAGAAAATATTTGCAAATCATGTATCTGGTAAGGAGCTATGTCCAAAATACATAAAGAACTCATACAACTCAATAGCAAAAAAACCCTAAACGTTCCAATTTTAAAATGGGCAGGAGATCTGAATAGACATTTTTCCAAAGAAGACATACAGATGGGCAACAGGTACATGAAAAGATGCTTTCCATTATTAATCATCAGGGAAATGCAAATCAAAATCACAATGAGATATCATCTCACTCCTGTCAGAATGGCTATTATTAAAAAGACAAGAAATAACAGGTCTTGTTGAGAATGTGAAGAAAAGGGAACCCTTGTGTACTGTTGGTGAGAATGTAAACTGGTGCAAACAATATGGAAAACAGCATGGAGGTTACTCAAAAGATTAAGAATAGAACTATCATATGATTCAGTAATTCCTCTTCTGGGTATTTATCCAAAGAAAACAAAAACACTAACTTGAAATGATATATGCACCCCCTTGTTCACTGCAGCATTATTTACAATAGCCAAGATATGGACACAACCAATATGTCTGTCAATGGATGAATGGGTAAAGAAAATGTGATGTATATATATACAATGCAATATTATTCAGCCATAAAATAGTATGTAATCTTGCCATTTGTGACAACTTGGATGGAGCTTGAAGGCCTTATGCTAAGTGAAATATGCCAGACTGAGAAAGACAAATATTCAATGATCTCTCTTGTTATGTGGAAAAGAAAGAAAGAAAGAGGGCTTCCCTGGTGGCACAGTGGTTGAGAGTCCGCCTGCCAATGCAGGGGACACGGGTTCGTGCCCCGGTCCGGGAAGATCCCACATGCCGTGGAGTGGCTGGGCCCATGAGCCATGGCCGCCATGGCCGCTGGGCCTGCGCGTCCGGAGCCTGTGCTCCACAACGGGAGAGGCCACAACAGTGAGAGGCCCACGTACCGGGAAAAAAAAAAAGAAAGAAGTACATAAATAACCAAGCTTATAGATAACAGACAACTGATTGGCGGTTATCAGAGGCAGGGGGTGGGTGTATGTGAAAAATGGGTAAACTCTTTTTATATTTGTTTTTGTTTAAGTAATTTGAAAATAAACAAAGAAAATATAGCTGTTATTATTAGATAGACTAATTATTTCTTTAATTTTTAAAAATATCTATCATTGCCTAAAAACCAATGATGTGCTTGGTGTCATGCTAACTCCTCTTCCCTCCAGCATTATTTTCCAAAGTCAGAAACTTATTCAGATAACTAGTTCAAAGTCATTCTAGTTTTGAGACTAGAGTCAGATTTAAATGCAAGCCTCTCTACTTGCAAAGCCCATGCCCTTAACTGCTCTAGAAGATTACCTCTATAGGCATCACATACATAATTGTAAAAAACAACATAAAAAATTTTTTAATAAAGGAAAAATAAAAGATTTGCAATTTCTATGTGTACTACTTTCCATGATTCCAGTGGTACAGATAACTCTGTTTTTGTTTTCAAAACTAAATTCCTTGAAGTCATTCCAATGTGTACAATATTTTCCATAAATCATCACAGGAAGATGAATACCTACTCCTTCTCTCCAAATCTTTATACGGTTAAATAAAGAGATTTTTCTATATTTCCCAAATTTTATATACTATGATGCACTCATAATAATTTTCTGATTTTATCATAACCTATACTCACTATGTATGTAGTAGCCTTTAAGATTTAGTGAGACATAATTTGGACTAAAAAAAGAGTAGATCTACATGGATAAGTAAAATGTTTGATATTTGTTATATTGCTAAAGGAAATATGGTTTTATTTCTTTCAAGTACACTTACTTATTTGAAAAGTATAGGTACTTAGAAGATTGTATTAATCTGAGAATAAGAAATTTAAAAAATTACCATATCAATCATACCTACGAGCAGATGCTTCTAAAGTGATTCTAAAGTTATTACATTTCTTCAATACAATTTTAAAATTAGTTTAAATAGAAATATTTCTCATATTTTACACCTTTGATAATATGAAGTTAAAATATATAAGCTTTTGAAAGCATATGTTGTGCCTTGAAAATAAAGTCTCATTTAATCTCAATGACTCTATTAGATAGGTATTATTATGTCTATTTTCCATTAAGGAAACTGGTGTTCAGTCAAGGAAATTGGTACATCCTTCTATGACTTGATTTTTTAAAAAAAAATAGTATTTATATTTGTGAATTTATCCATGTTGAGATATAGTTTAGGTATATTCATCTTAAATGCTGTATCCTATTCTATTATATAAATATACCACAATTTTTTTCTTCCGTCTGTGGATTTGTTTCTGTGTTTTGTTATAATCAACAATGTTCCCAATGCATGGCTTCTTGGTAAATGTGGAGGAATTTCTCAAGGGAATATACCTACAATTAAAATTTCATTTAATATGCATACTTTCGACTTTACTAGGTAATGCCAAAGGGTTTTCCAAAGTGGTTTACGATATGAAGTCCAGCTAGTAGTGTATAAGTGTCTCCATGCATCAAAACTTTACTTCTTGGTATAGTCAAACTTTTTACTTTTTACCAGTGAAATATAAAATATAATGATATTTTACTGTGCTTTTGATTTGTGATTGTGTATTTAGCAATAACCATACACACTTGCATATGCCTGTTTGCTTCATTTGTAAAATATGTATTTTTTTACAACCTTGATCCTACCTCCTCTTTTTCAAATAGCTTATTTGATTTTTTCCTTTTGATATATTTTCTTATATGGGAAACAAAATCTAACAAAAATTGGTTTGCAAAACAATAATAATAACCAATTTATGCAGCTTCAAAAAAAGATTAAACTTAAATATTGGCCATAAAAAGAAGAGAAAAGTGATGATCAGGTTATGGTTTTTAATATCCTCATATATATATTGGTCACAATTCTGTCAGTAATAATAGTTGTAATTATTGGCTACTACTTTGAGATTTGCCTTTTTAAAATTTCCTCTGTTGTATTATTTTATGAGTAGGAAGTTTTAAATTTGTTACTGCAGTCAAATTTTATTTATTGTTTATACTTACTGAGCTTTTATAATTCTTCCCTATACTAGTCATAAACATCTCTCCTATACTTTTGTCACAAGTTTTAAAAATATTGTCCTTGAATCTGGCATGAAGCAATAATTCTGTTTCATTTTTTCACATTTTAATTACCAAATTATAACAACATATTGAATACTGCATATTTTTACTGCTGATTTGCAGTGCCAGATACATTAGACACCGTATTTTCTTATGTGCGTGAGTGTGTTTCTGGTCTCTTTTATTGGGCTGTTTATTTTCCCTATGCCTATGCAATATTGTCTCACTGACTACAGTCTAATAAGTCTTGATATCTGATAGCATAAATTTCACACATTGTTCTTCTTCTTTAGGAAAGTCTTGGTGCTCTTGAATATAATTTTTAGGTTGCTTTGGCCAAGTATAAATACATAATATTTCTATCAATATTCATTAAATAGACTTACTGCTCTCAGTGCCTCCTTTATTAAAAAACATGTCCACATATATGTTAGTCAGTCTTTGGACTCTAGTTTTTTTCTTATTAGTCTTTTGTTTATACTTATCTGTATTGTTATCTTTTAGAGCAAGTGTTTCCATTTGATTTTTCTTTCTAAAGAGTGTTGCCTTAGAGTTCAGAAGAAGTGGACTGGGAAACTGGCATAGGAGTAAGGAAACAGAACAAGAAAAAAATGGGGAAGGAGAGGTGCATAGAAGATAGCTTTAGTCTGAAAACACAGGGTAAAACTTTGCATTAAAATTTATTCTTCAGAATTTTGGGGACCCAGGGCAAAAAACAAGGTCACATTATGACTGTGAGCCTTAGGTACTTTTACCACCATAAACCCCTTTCTCTATTAAAAATTGTTTAAATTTATATTTTTATGGCTGCATTAGTAGAAAGATGAATACAGTCCAGGCCAGATTTATTATTACATATTCACATAATTATATTAATGTTATTCTTCTGATTTTAAAATGAAATTAAAACATTTTTGCAGACCCCTAAAATTATTGTGGGCCCTTGGCACTGTGCCTACTGTGTCTTATGGATGTCAGCATTGGCAATGAATCTGGTCTTTCATGCTACTACAGTTTTTGTCACTGCTTAATGGCTGCCCTGACTCTCTTGTTCTATGGGTACTGGGACAAGAAAAGTCTTCTAAGAATTGCAGTTGCTGGCTAGTGGAAATGAAAGTGAACTTGAGGAACCAAGGGATTCACAAAAATAGAAAAAAGGATCCTAAGGGATTCCAACATTATCCACTAAATATTCTTAACTATTTTGGGCTCTTTATATTTCCATATAAAATTAGAATCAGTTTGTTATGTTTCACAAATTACTGTGGGTGTTTTAATTGGAAGTGTCTTAATTCTATAGACCAATTTGGAGAGGAGACATCTTTAAAATACTAAATCTCCTATGAAAATATTATCTCTATTTATTTATGCTTCACGATAAAGTTTTATAATTTTTTCAAAGATTTTATGCACCTTTTTATCAGATATATTCCCAAGTATTCAATATTTTTGATTCTATTGTAAATAAGCCACATTTAAAATTTTTATCTTATGTTTGTTGCTGGTATATAGAAATACAATTGTTTTTTCATGCTGATTTTGATCCACAAACTTCTACATAGTATTATTAATTTGAATAATTTCTTAGTAGATTCTTTTATATTTTCTTTCTATAAATTCTATCATCTGAAAATGACAGTTTTGTCTACTCCTTTCCAAGTTTTTATACCTTTTATTTATTTTTCTTTGCTTATTACACTGGAAAGAACTTCCAGAATAATATTAAATAGAATCAGTAAAAGAAAATATTTTTATCTCCAAAATTTAAAGGAAAATTTCTATTACATTACTGTTAAATATAATGTTTAATCTAGGTTTTCCAAATACCTGTTATCACATTAAGATAATCCATTCTTTTCAGTTTTAATTTCCAAGTTTACGTTTCCCCATGAATTATGTTGTTTTCTTACTGTCATATAATTTTCAACTTGGTCATGCTAATGATCTACTATTAATTTTTATATTACTGAATTCAATGTGCTAATATTTTGTTTAAATGTTTTTGTATTGGTATTTATAAGTGAGGTAGCCTTGTAATTTTCTTTTCTCTCATTGTTTTTGTCTGGTTTGGGCATTAGAGGTCATGTTAAATATATTGTTTTAGGGAATAACACTCTGGAATTTTCTATCATCTGGACTATATCATATATGACTGAAATAATTTCTTGAGTGTTTGATAGGCCTGACCAGTAAAGCCATCTAAGCTTGAGGTTTTCTCTGTGGAAAAGTGATTATTTTTTCATTACTTTCAGTGGCAGTGTAACTATTAAAGTTTTTAATTTCCTCCTGAATTAGTTTTAGTAATGTGTATCTCAAGGAAGTTGCCTATCTCATCAATTTTAAAGCTTAATGGATAAAGTTGTTCATAGAATTATCATACTAGTTTCAGTAATTTAATGATTAATGTCCATACTACTCAAAGCAGTTTACAGACTGAATGCAATCCCTATCAAAATTCCAGTGGCATTTTTCACAGAAATAGAAAAAACGATCCTAAAATTCATGTGGAAACAGTGAAGACTCTGAATAGCCAGAGCACTCTTGAACAAAAAGAACAAAGCTTGGGGCATCACACTACCTGATTTCAAAATGTACTACAAAGCTATTGTAATAAAAACAGCATAGTACTGGCATAAAAATAGACATATATAGGCCAATGGAACACACCAGTGATGCCAGAAATAAATTCCTGCCTTTACGGTCAATTAATCTTTGACAAAGATACCAAGAACATACAATGGGGAAAGGACAGTCTCTTCAATAAATGATGTTGAGGGACTTCCCTGGTGATATAGTGGTTAAGAATCCACCCGCCAATGCAGAGGACACAGGCTCGATCCCTGGTCCAGGAAGATCCCACATGCCGCGGAGCAACTAAGCCCATCCGCCATGACTACTGAGCCTGCGCTCTAGAGCCTGTGAGCCAAAACTGTTGAGCCTGTGTGCCACAACTACTGAAGCCCATGTACCCTAGAGCCTGTGAGCCACAACTACTGACCCCACACGTTGCAACTACTGAAGCCTGCATGGTCTAGGGCCTGCATGCCACAACTACTGAGCCCACTTGCTGCAACTACTGAAGCCTGCATGCCTAAAGCCTGTGCTCCACAACAAGAGAAGCCACCGCAATGAGAAGCCTACACACTGCAATGAAGAGTAGCCCCCATTCGCCACAATGAGAGGAAGCCTGTGTGCAGCAATGAAGACCCAAAGCAGCCAAGAAAAATAAATAAATAAATTTTTAAAAAATAAATAAATGATGCTGAGGAAGGGTTCAAAAACATACTTGATGAAATAATGGCTGAAAAGCCCCTTAACCTGGGGAAACAGATATTTAGGCCCAGGAAGCACAGAGAATCACAAATAAGATGCCAAAGAGATCTACACCAAGACATATCATAATCAAAATGGTAAAAGTTAAAGAGAGAATTGTGAAGGCACCAAAAACAAACAAAAATAAAAAACAAAGAGTCACATACAAGGGAGCACCCCTCCACAAGGCTATCAGCTGATTTTTCAGCAGAAACTTTGCAGGCTATAAGGAGATGGCATGATATATTTAAAGTGCAGAAAAAAACCCTCTACAACCAAGGATACTCTACCTGGCAAGGTTATCATTTAGAATTTAAGGAGAAATAAAGAATATCTGAGACCAACAAAAAGTTTAAAAGTTCATCACTACTAAACCAGTTTTACAAGAAATGTTAAAGGGTCTTCTTTAAGTGAAAAAGAAAAGGTTGTAACAAGGAATAAGAAAATATATGAAGGAAAAATTCTCACTGATTAAAGGCAAATATATGTTAAAGGCAGTAGATTGACTACTGTAAAGAGCTAGTAGGAAAGTTAAAAGACAAAAGTCATAAAATCAAGTATAACTACAATAAACAGTTAAAGGATACACATAAAGATGCAAAATAAGACATCATAAACATAAATATAAACATAAACATAAAATGTGGAGAGAGGAGTAAAAAGTGAAGAGCTTTTAGAATGTGTTTGAACTTAAAAATGACTATCAGCTTAAAACTAATATATATGTGTATATATAGATATGTATATCTACACACACACACACACACACACACACACACACACACACACACACACACATATATACATATATATATATAAAATCTAGCTCATGGTAGCCAAACACCAAAATCCTACAATATATACTCAAAAAGCAAAAAGAAAAAACGTGAATATAATACTAAAGAAAATCACCAAAATACCAGGAAAGAGACTAAAAGAAGAGGAAGGTCACAGAGAACTATAAAAACAACCAGAAAAACCAGTAACAAAATGGCAATAAGTACATACCTATCAATAATCATTTTAAATGGAGATGGACTAAATGCCCAATCAAAAGATATAGGATAGTTGAACGAGTGAAAACAATAAGACCCATCTATATGCTGCCTATAAGAGACTCCCTTCAGAGCTAACAACTTAGGGACTGAAAGCGAAGGGATCAAAAAAGATATTCCATGCAAATGCAAACAAAAAGAAAGCTTGGGCATCAATACTCCTGTCAGACAAAATAGACTTTAAAACATAGTCTATAAAAAAGACAAAGAAGGACATTACTTAATGATAAAGGTATCAATCCAAAAAGAGGATATAACATTTATAAACATTTGCACCTAACCTATATATAACCTAAATATATAACCTAAATGTTAACAGAAAAAAGGGAGAAATTAACAGTAATAAAATAACAGTAGAGTATTTTAACACCTCATTTACATCAATGGACAGATTACCCAGACAGAAAATCAGTAAGGAACACTGGACTTAATTGACGCATTGCACCAGATTGACTTAAGAGATATATATAGAACATTCCATGCAATGTACACATTTTTTTCAAGTGCACATGAAACATTCTCCAGGAAAGATCACATACATGCTAGGCCACATTAATTAGTTAACTAGTCTGAATTTAAAATAAGGATTTGATTTGATATTAACTCTAAAAGGTACTATTTCATCAAAACTCTTTATTTTATTAAAATTTTTATATTTATAAGTATTAAAACTTTTATATGTGATGCATTAGGCTCTGTACAGCCTGTTATGATCAATCCTTTTTTTTTTTTTTTTTTGTGGTACGCAGGCCTCTCACTGTTGTGGCCTCTCCCGTTGCGGAGAACAGGCTCCAGACACACAGGCTCAGTGGCCACGGCCCATGGGCCCAGCCACTCCGTGGCATGCGGGATATTCCCAGACTGGGGCACGAACCTGTGTCCCCTGCATCAGCAGGTGGACTCTCAACCACTGTGCCACCAGGGAAGCCCTGATCAATCCTTTTTAGGCACTGTGAAATAAGGGACTAGTGATTGATTTGCTCTCAGATTGGTCCCCATTACATAGTAGTAAACAATTGTGTATATGTGATGATTATTCATTACTTATCATTAATTCTTCATTACTGCATAACCTATGGCCAGTGTAGTAATATTACTTTAGTGATTTCTTAAGAAATCATACTTAAAACCTTGATAGTAGAAAACTGATGTGAAATACTAAAAATATAAAATTATTGTTTTGAGACTTCAGGCATATGTGGCTATCAGTATAAGAAGATTTAAGGCCCCTACTGGGTTTCTAACATCTGTCAGAATTTCACCCTTGATAGGCATACAGTCATTGTAACCATCTCCGTGTGTGGTGCGGCAAACTAGGGAAGACTTGGAAAGCAACGCCACATATCATTTGCCAAATATTGAGTCCCATAAACTATTTTTCACTAGATTGTAACTTTTATTAAATTTGTGGGTTAGAGTGATCCTTACCATCAATTGAACTCACACATGTATGGGATTGATTCAGATGTAAGTGACTTATGAAAACTCACCAACTAAGTTAGGTCAGAACTGGTAATATAACCCATGTCTTCTAACTGCCCCCTTTCTATAGGCAACTACTTTTTATTTATTTGGTGATGCCATGCAGCATGTGGGGGTCTTAGTTCCCCGACCAAGGATTTAACCCGTGGCCCCTGCAGTGGAAGTGTGGAGCCCTAACCATTGGACTGCCAGGGAATTCCCCTATAGGCAACTACTTTAGCAGATAACCATAGTGAATACATTCTTTCAGAGGTTAATTTAGCAAAAGGCACATGCTCACATCTGGCTCAAAGTGTTTAAAAGTAAAAGGCTGTTATCCCAAATATACAAAGAACTCTTAAACTCAAAAGTAAGAAAATGAACAACCCATTTGAAAAATGGGCAAACTGTGAACAGCTTTATGCTCTTTATAACCCAGATGAACAGACCAATTCCTATAAAGACAAAATCTACCAAACCTCACACAAAAGAAGAAATATACAATCTGAATAGACCTATATCTAATAAAGAATTGAATCAATAATTAATAACTTTATAAATAGAAAGCACCAGGTCCAGGTGCTCACTGATAAATTCTAAAATACGCTTAAGAAAAGAATTATACCAACTCTCTACAATCTTTTTCAGAAGATAGTTGAGGGAATACTTCCTAAGTTGTTCTAGGAGGCCAGCATTACCCTAATACTAAAACCAGACAAAGACATTACAAAAAAACTACAGACAAATATCTCTCATGAACATGCATGCAAACATCCTCAACAAAGTATTAGCAAACTGAATCCAACAATGTACAAAAAGAATGATACACCATGTCTAAGTGGGATTTATCCCAGATATGCAAATCTATTTCAACATTTAAAAATCAATTCATGTGATCCATCAATCAATAAGAAAAATCACATGATTGTATCAATAGAGGTACAAAAAGATTTTTACAAATTCCAACACTATTCATGATTAAAAACTCCCAGTAAACTAGGAATAGAGGGAATTTCCTTAACTTGATAAAGAATATCTACAGAAAGACAGCTAACATCATACTTAAAGATGAAAAGCTTGAATATTTCCCTGTAAGATCAGGAAGAAGGCAAATATGTCCCCTCTCACCACTGCTTTTCAACATTGTACTACAAGTTCTAGAAAATGCAGTAAGACAAGAAAAGAAAATATAAGGAATACAAATTGGGAAGGAAGAAATAAAACTGTCTTTGTTTTCAAATAACATGATCATTTATGTAGAAAGTCCCAAAGAATCAAAAACAACAACAACAAAAGTCCTGGAACTAATAAGCAATTATAGCAAGGTTGGAGGATATAAGACTAACATACAAAAGCCAAATGCTTTGCCTGTATACCAGCAATGAACAAGTACAACTTGGAATGAAAAATGCAATGTCATTGACAGTAGCACTCCAAAAAATGAAATACTTAAGTGTAAAGCTAATAAAATATGTACAAAATCTGTATGAGGAACACTACAAAACTCTGATGAAAGAAATCAATAACTAATGAATGGAAAGATATTTCATGCTCATGGATAGGAAGACTCAATAGGGTCAAGATGTCAGTTCTTCCCAAATTGATCTATAGACTCAATGAAATCTCAGTGAAAATCCCACTAAGTTATTTTGTGAACATCAACCAACTGATCCTAAACTTCATATGGAGAGGCAAAAGATCCAGAATGGCCAACACAACATTGAAGGAGAAGAACAAAGTTGGAGGACTGACCCTATTTGACTTCAAGACTCACTGTAAAGCTACAGTAATTAAGACAGTGTGGTATTGGCAAAGAATAAACAAACTGACCATTGGAACAGAATAGAGCCCAGAAATAGACCTACACAAATACAGTCAAGTGATCTTTGACAAAGGAACAAAGGAAATACAATGGAGCAAAGATAATCTTTTCAACAAATGGTGCCAGAACAACTGGACATAACACACACACAAATGAATCCAGACACAGACCTTATACACATTACAAAAATTAACTCATAGTGATTTATAGAATCCAAACTCCTATAAGATAACATAGGAGAAAATATATATGACCTTGGGTTTGGCAATGACTTTTATATATTTATTTTTTATTTTTTAATTTTTTTTCGGTATGCGGGCCTCTCACTGCTGTGGCCTCTCCCGTTGCAGAGCACAGGCTCCGGACGCGCAGGCTCAGCGGCCATGGCTCACTGGCCCAGCCACTCCGCGGCACGTGGGATCTTCCCGGACCGGGGCACTAACCCGCGTCCCCTGCATCGGCAAGCGGACTCTCAACCACTGCGCCACCTGGGAAGCCCGGCAATGACTTTTAGATACAATGCCAAAGTCATGATCCATGAAAGAAAGAACTGATAATTTGGACTCCATCAAAATTAAAGATTTCTTGCCTGTGAGAGACACTGTCCAAGAGAATGAAAATATGCACCACAGGCTAGGGGAAAATACTTGCAAAAGCCATATCTGGTAAAGGGCTGTTATCCAAAATATACAAATAACTCTTAAAACTCAACAAGAATGTGAACAATCCAATTGAAAAATGGACCAAAGGCCTTAACAGGCACCTCACAAAGGAGACATACAGATGGCAGATAATCATATGAAAAAATGTCCCACATCACATGACTTAAGGGAATTGCACATTAAAACAATGAGATGCCACCTCACACCTCTTCGAATGGCCAAAATCCAGAACACTGACAAAACCAAATGCTGGTTAGAATGTGAAGCAACAAGAACTCTCTTTCATTGCTGGTGGTAATGCAAAATGGTACATACACTTTGGAAGACAGTTTGGTGGTTTCTTACAAAACTAAACATACTCTTACCATATGATCCAACAATCATGCTCCTTGATATTTACCCCAAAGAGCTGAAAACTTATATCCACACAAAAACCTGCACATGGATATTTATAGCAGCTTTATTCATAATTGCCCAAACTTAGAAGCAACCAAGGTGTCCCTCAGTAAGTGAATAGATAGATAAATTGTGGTACATTCATACAATGGAATATTATTCATTGCTAAAAGAAATGAGCTATAAAACCATGAAAAGGCATAGAGGAACATTAAATGCATATTACTAAGTGAAAGTAGCCAATATGAAAAGGCTATATACAGTATGATTCCAACTATTTGAAATTCTGGAAAAGGCAAAAGCATGGAGACACTGAAACGATCAGAGTTTTTGTGGTTGCGGCT
This sequence comes from Delphinus delphis, assembly GCF_949987515.2. NCBI lineage: Eukaryota > Metazoa > Chordata > Mammalia > Artiodactyla > Delphinidae > Delphinus > Delphinus delphis. The sequence continues at coordinate 28,716,920 of NC_082688.1, forward strand.
TTATCTTATGCATCTCTTCCATTGGCTGTTCCTGAGTTGTATCCTTCATAATAAACCGGTCAGTGTAAAAGAAAAGAAAAAAAGATTGATGGCTGCCAGAGCTTAGATGGGCAGGGTGTGGGGGTGGGGAGGATTGAATATGCAGAACGCATAATGTGAGGGGCACTGAAACTATTCTGTATAATGTTTTATTGGTGGAAACATGTCATTATACATTTGTTAAAATTCATAGAATATATAGCACGAAGAGTGAACCCCAATGTAAACTATGGACTTTGGGTGATAATGATGTGTTAATGTAGGTTCACAGATTATAATAAATGTACCACTCTGGTAGGAAATGTTGATACTGGGGGAGACTGCGAATGTGGGGGCAGAGGGTATAGGTATAAGAGAACTCTCTGTACTTTCTGCTCAGTTTTGCTGTGAACCTTAAGCTGCTCTAAAAAATAAAGTTTATTTTTAAAAATCTTTAAAAGTGTTTCAGCTTTCTGAATGTGATGTGGCTTTTCACCTTGGATGTATTATTGCTGTTTATATTTTCATTGCTGTGACCACGATTGTTACTAATAATAAAATGCAATGAAAAAATGAAAAGCAATTACCCTCTTTCTATCCTAATGTAGCAGGTGTTTTTCATTATTGCTTATTATTTTCCTGTTGTTATTTGCAAATAGCTTATTTTACATAATTGATGTCAAATATAAATTACAACCTATGGTTTCTTTTTTGCAACTTGAAATTGTATTACAAACAGTTGTCTTCTCTTTGTTTTTATAATCGTCATTTTTCATAGCTGTGTAATATCCCATTGTGTCAATGTACCATAATTTAGTAAGCCTTTCCCTATTATTGAACATTTATTCTATTATAGATAATGCTGCACTGAATATTCTTTGAGCACATACCTTCTTGCTTTTGTTGAATTATTCCCTTAGGAGAAATTTCCTAGTGAGGAATTACTGTAGCAAAACTCATGAAAATCTTTGCTTTTTGCAACATATTATCATATTCCTTTCAGAAGTATTACATTACATTAATTTATACTGACATGAGCAAAGTATGAATGCATTGAATTAACTACTTTTTTTGGCCTGAGTACTATCATCTCTAATGAACATAATATCATGGGAATATTTTAAACTAATTTAATCATTTTGTTAAAAATTTGGCTTCAATAATTATGTATATATAGTATTACAGTATACAGTATTACTGTACTTCCTGGTAGTATTTCTTTTTTTTTTTTTTTTTTTTTTCCTGGTAGTATTTCTATCCTTACCTATGTGTGAACATCAGTCTTACAAGGAAGGAAATAAATATTTTAGACAAGTTGATTGATTGGCAATTATAACTTACATGCAAAAATATATGGTATAGGAAGTATATAAAGTATATGTTGCTGGTCAAAGGTACTTGACCAAGCTGTGCTTGTCCAAGCAGCCTATTATATTGTTAATAGCTCCCAGTAGTTGAGGATGTGTCAAGACCTGTCTGTGTTCCTAAGGGGAGGATCTCAGGACCTAAATTCAGGCTGTTTGGAAGCCAGACCCTCAGGCAGCATCTTTTTAAAGTATACAAGTATATACAGTCCTGTTAGTCCACAAACATAAACCCTGCTCGCCAGGGCAATCTGGCGGTATTCCCTGGGTGGCAGCTGCAAAAATTGAGGCTCCAGATGAGTGTATAGCTCTTTTTTTGGGAGCTACTGGCAAGCTGGAGCAAGAGCCAAGATGGCATCCACAGCCTAACTTTCTTGAGAGCAGCTCTGTAGTCCCTTAGATGTATCATAGACCTGAAGTCTTCCCCTCCTGCTGAAGCTCCAGGACAAGTGGAGAGGCCTCCTTCACAGAGAGAATGGGGGATGTGCCTCATCTGCTGTCTGCAAAGTGCCATGGGGGTGGCAGCCTGCCAAAGACTGTCTCTTCAATTGCCAGAATTCCATAGGACCCAGGAGTGTAAGCCCTCCTGGTTTGCCAGGTGATGAAGGGGTGTCCCCTGGTCAACATTTGAAAATACTGGGGAGCAAGATGTAAAAACCAGGGTACCAACCACGTGTAAAACTCCCCTCCAGGAGACACTGGCACACTAGAACATAGCAGACGGAGAGGGTGAAGATACCACTCACACTCCAAGATCTCTGGAAAGGATTATAGTTATCCTATAGATATAACTTTAATTTTAGAAGCCTGCCCCCCAGGCCACAGTCATGCTGATTAGCTATTCAGCTTCCTACACAGGAAGACCTGTCTCCTCAACCTGTTGCCTTTTGCTGTACCCTGGGGGTGGTAGCTATTTAAGAACTCTTCTCCATTGATTACAGTCCTGTGGAACCCATGGGCGTAAGCCCCACTGGCCATGAGACCCAGGCAATATAGAGGTGTCCCCTGGTAGTAACTTTAAAAATCGGGATAGATCACCAGACAGGGTACAAGCTCCTTTCTGGGTGACAACTATTATTACAGTCCCATGGGACCAGGAATGCAAACTCCCCTGGTCTCCAGAACCAGGCACTCAAGAGGCATCCCCTGGATGGCAGCTGCAGAGATAAGGCTCAAGATGCATATAAAAGTTCCCTTCTGAGAGATACTGGTGTTCTGGAGGAGGGCAAAGGGTGAATGTGAAAATGGCCCTTGCCAGTCTCTGTCTCCAGAGAGTGTTCCAGAACCCTCCTAGATGTGTGTGTTAAATAGGTTGCCTGCCCTTTAGGCTGCCACTTTAATACAAGCAGCTGAGTCTTCTTCATTTTAATTCTAGGTGCAATGGGCTACCTCTGAGATGGGATCTGGGGTGGATAAGTCTGAGCACATGAGCACTTAAGAACTGTCTCACAGGTCACTACAATCTTACTGGTCTTGGAATGAAAGCCCCATTCATTTTCAAGTTATATGATTTGGGGCTCAATCCTGAGGTGCAGGTCCCAAAAGTTGAAGTGTCTCCTGTGTAGTTTGAACCTTCTGTTCCTCAGGGAGAGGCTCTGGGTTTTGTTTTCTCCCAATTATGGATCATTTGGTGGAGACAGGATTTATGGCAAGATTGTGTCCAGGGAAGTAATAAATCTGGAAAGGCAAATATACGCTAAAGGTGGTAGATTAATCACTTATAAAGCTATTATGAAATTAAAAGAAAAAAGTCATAAAAATAACTATGACTACAATAACTGGTTAAGGGATACAAAAGTAAAATATTACACCAAAAAGATAAAATATTGAGGGGAGAGTAAAAATGTTGAGCTTTAGAAAGGGATCAAAGTTAAGTTGTTACCAACTTAAAATAGACTGTTATAGAAGTAAGTTGTTTTATGTAAACCTCATGACAACCACAAAGCAAAACCTATAGAAAATACACACAAGGTAAAGAGAAAAGAATATCAATATACCATGAAAGAAAGTCATAAAATCACAAAGGAAAAGAACAAGAGAAGAAGAAAAGAATGGAGAGGAAACACAAAAATAGCCAAAAAACAATTAACAAAATGGAAATAAGTACATGCCTATCAATAATTACTTTAAATGTAAATGGACTAAATTCTACCATCAAAAGGCATAGTGTGCCTGAATGAATAAAAAACCAAGACCCATCTCTATGCTGCCTACAGGAGGCTCACTTTAGATGTAAGGACACAGACAGACTGAAAATTGAGAGATGGAGAAAGATATTCCATGTAAACAGAAAACAAAAGAAAACTGGAGCAGCTATATTTATATCAGACAAAATAGACTTTAAAACAAAGACTGTAACAAGAGACAAAAATGGGTGTTATATAGTGAAAAAAGAGTCAGTCCAATGAGAGGACACAGTATTTGTAAGTATTTATGCACCCAATATAGGAGCACCTAAATATATCAAACAAATATTAACAGACCTAAAAGAAGAAATAGACAGCAATACAAAAAGACTAGCATATTTTAATGCTCCACTTACATCAATGGATAGATCATTTAGACAGAAAATCAATAAGAAAACATTAGCCTTAAATGACACATCAGATCTGATGGGCTTAACAGTTGTTTACAGATAATTCCATCCACAAGCAACAGAAAACACATTCTTCTCAAGCGCACATGGAACATTTTCCAAGATAGATTATACATTAAGCCACAAAACAAGTCTTAATAAATGTAAGAGGATTGAAATAATGTCATAGATCTTTTCTGATGACAATGTAATGAAACTCAAAATTAATTACACAAAGAAAACTGTAAAATTCACAAATATGTGGATATTAGCAATATGCTACTGAATAATCAATGGATCAAAGATGTGATACACCACATTGACAAAATGAAGGAAAAAATTATATGATTACCTCAGTAAGTGCAGAAAAGGCAGTGACAAAATTCAACATCCATGATACAAACTCTCAACAAAGTGGGTATAGAGGGAATGTACCTCCACATAATTAAAACCATATATAATAAGCTCACAACTAACATCATACTCATTGATGAAGAGACGAAAGTCTTTCCTCTAAGGTCACAAAAAGACAAGGATGTCCACTCTCCCCACTTCTACTCAACATAGTATTGGAAGTCCTAGCCAGAGCAATAAGGCAAGTAAAGGAAGAAAAGGCATCCAAATTGGAAAAAAAGAAGTAAAATTGTCACTATTTGCAGATGACATAAAATTACATATTGTAAACCCTAAAACTCTATCAAAAACTGTTGCAACTAATAAATGAATTCAGTAAAGTTGCAGGATACAAAATCAATACACAAAATTCTGTTGCATTTCTATATACTAATGGTGAACTATCAGAAGGGAAATTCTTAAAATCCCATTTACAATTCCTTCAAAAAGAATGAAATACCTAGAAATAAATTTAACCAAGGAAGTAAAAGTCCTCTATATTGAAAACTATAAGACATTAAGAAAGGAATTAGACACAAATAAATGGAAAGATAACTGTGCTCATGGATTGGAAGAATCAACATTGTTAAAATGTCCATACTACCCAAACCAATATACAGGTACAATGCCATCTCTATCAAAATTCCAATGGAATTTTTCAAAGAAATGGAGCAAATAATCCTAAAATTTGTATGGAACCACAAAAAAGAACACACAAATATCCCAAGTGATCTTGAGAAAGAACAACAAAGCTGGAGGCATCACACTCACTGATTTCAAGTTTTATTACATAGCTATACTAATTAAAAGAGTATGGTATTGGCATAAAGACAGACATAGATCAATGGAACAGAATAGAAAACCCAGAAATAAATCCACATATATATGGTCTATTAATATATGACAAAGGAGCCAAAAATATACAATGGGGAAAGGAGAGTCTCTTCAATAAATGGTGTTGGGAAAACTGGACAGCCACATGCAAAAGAATGAAACTGTACCACCATCTTACCCCATACACAAAAACTAACTTAAAATGGATTAAAGACTTGAACACTAATACCTGAAACCATAAAATGTCTAGAAGAAAACATAGGTGGTAAGTTCTTTGACATAGGTCTTGATGATGATTTCTTTAATCTGACACCAAAAAGAAGAGCAACTAAAGCAAAAAGAAATGTGGGATTGCATCATACAAAAAAACTTCTGCACAGCAAAGGAAACTGTCAACAAAATGAAAAGCCAACCTACTGAATGGGAGAAAATATTTGCAAATCATACATCTGATAAAGGGCTAATATCCAAAATATACAAAGAATTCATACAACTCAACAGTAAAAAACAAACAATCTGATTAATGAACAGACAGAAGATCTGAGTAGGCATTTTTCCAAAGAAGACATTGTAAAGGTGGCCAACAAGTACATGAAAAGATGCTCTACATTATTAATCACCATTATTAATCAAAACTACAATGAGATATCACCTCATACCTGTTAGAATGGCTATTACCAAAGAAAACAAGAAATAACAATTGTTGATGAGTATGTGGAGAAAAAGGAACCCTGTGCACTATTGGTATCAATGTAAATTGGTGCAGCCACTATAGAAGAGAGTAAGGAGTTTCCTCAAAAAATTAAAAACAGAACTATCATATGATCCAGCAATTCCACTTCTGGGTATTCCTGAAGAAAACGAAAATACTAACTTGAAAAGATAAAATTACTCACATGTTCATTATAGCATTATTTATAATAGCCAAAATATGGAAACTACCTACGTGTCCATCAATGAATGAATGGATAAAGTGTAAGATGTATGTATAATATATATATATTATATATGACAGAATATTTTTCAGCTATAAAAAAGAACATAGTCTTGCCATTTGCAACAACATAGATGGACTTTGAGGGCATTATGCCAAGTGAAATAAGTCAGAGAAAGGCAAATACCATATCTCACTTATACGTGGACGTTAAAAAACAAAAACCAAAAAACAAACAACAACAAAAACCCCACAAAAGCAAGCTCATAGATACAGAGAACAGATTGGTGGTTGCCAGAGGTGGGAGGTGGAGGAATGGTAGAAGTGAGTGAAGAGGTCATAAATTTATTAAAAATTTTTTTAAATTTAAAGAATCTGTTACAGATATATGACATAACTTCACTGAAGAGAGTGGGGGAAATAAATCTGTATTGTACACTTTAACATTGCTAAGAGAGTAAACCTTAAAAGTTCTATAAGAAAAAAATCTCTATATGTGGTGATTGATGTTAATTAGACTTACTGTGGTGATCATTTTGCAATATATGCAAATATCAGATCATTATGTTGAACAGCTGAAACTAATATAATATTAAATGTCAATTATATCTCAATTTTTAAAAGTATATGGTTTAGAAAGTTTGAAAATAACTTTATTTCTTAAGTATAATAATTTGAACACTTATCTTAGTAATTGTGTTAAAATAATTGGTCTGTTTTGCAGATCTTTTCATAGGTATTGCCAACCTTAAGACATTCTCTGTTTAATCAGGCAAATTACAAATTCAGAGGTTTGAATTTAACATTACATTAGTAAGCGTGACGGACGAGGGCAGGAACAGACCTTTTAATTTTTTAATCATGTATTTTAGCTTTTCTTTGTTCTAATATAGACACGGCTTTGAGAATGCAGATTGAACAGACTGTCTCAGCAATGCCAGAGTAGATTTAGTATCTACAGTTCAGTCAAATACCAAAAGGCCGTAAGGTTTTCTTCTGGACTAAAATAGCAAATCCTAGTACACTAGAAATCAGGAGAATAGAGTAACTCAGCATCTTACTCATACTATTCCTTAATGTTTTCATGGATAGCATTGTCTTTCACAGTTGTTTTGCAGATTAGATTAATCTTCAGTACATTTTTGACTATGCTTAATAATATTGAACTGATAAAAATTTGTTGATCAAAGTTAATATATTTCTACTGATTTAGGCAATTTCTAAATGTATTCTCCAAATAGTCATTCATAAACATTGGTCTGGCCTGCATCTTTCTAACAAATGTAGGGATTTCATAATAAATTAAATCAGAATTTCTTTTTACTCTCCAAGATTAAGTCGTTGATTGCCTTAAAGGAATAACAATTTATCAGTTGTTTTCGATTTTTGTTTTTTCTGGACTAAGCATTTTTAAGTTTCTGTAGAGATGTTCTGAGATAGGTAGGTGAAAATGACCTTCTTGTGGTGTTCGTAAGTGGGGAAATTCAACCTTTTTATTTCTCTCAGGCTAACCAAAGTCCATAGTGAATATTTCTACAGGGAAGAATAAATGTGTGAAATTGATGAACACATTTTCTCATAAAAATCAGCTCTTTTCATAGATAATTAATACTTATGGATTCAGAAAACTTAAGATAAATCATCAGGGAGATATACTATCTGCTCTGTCCCTAGAAATAAGTAAATTTTATTATCAAATATTTGACCAGCAGCAAGGCTAGAATTAAAGATAAAATTATTCATTTAAAACTAAAATGAGTTTTTAATTTCAATTTCATGCACATAAACAAAATACCACATTGTATTACAAATTGGAAACAGCTTTGGAGAAAAACATATTATGGTAAAACATAAGCGATATTCTTTTGTAGAAGAAATTTCCTTTACTCTTTTAAGGCTTTGATTATATAATTGGACAATACATGTTAATTTTGTCAACATATTAGAGAAAAACTGTTTAAAATGTGCATTAAATGTCTACCCATTTGTTTATGGATTAAAGAGAGCCCAGTTGTTATAATTTTTCTTTCCAAATTATTATACTATAGGACCTCTATGGTGTTTTTTTCATGGAAGCACTGAGCAAAGTGTTTTGGTCAAACCCACGTACACACATACACACATATACAAACACACACACAATTTAAAAATATTTAAATAAGTGGTAATTATTTTGTGATATAAAATTTAGGTGTTTAGTTAGAAAGTTACGCTTTTTTACTCTTCTTAATTATTAGAGAGAAGAAAATATTACATTTAGAAATTTGCTTGCTAAGTGAGGGTTTATAGCAAGTAGAATGAGTTATTGATTTTAAGACTATATGAGGTTCAATCTCTAGCATAGAGATTTATCTCCCATGTGAACCACATATCCATGTTCATGGTCTTGCTGAACTTTTTGTCATCAGCCATCCCTTCACTCTGGCATGTGAATTATTTTGCAGCTTGGGGAAGCACTTGGGCACAATTAAATACACACTGTAAAGACTGGTGCTACTGTTCTGTTTCTACTTTGAATAATTTCCTCTCTTCCTCCCTCTCCATTTCCTCCTCTTCTTCTTGGCAATTAGGTAATGATAGAGTGGTGATTCAGACTACCTCACTTCAAATCTTTGTTTCTCCACATTATTTAATATTTCTAAGACTCAGTTTCATCAACAGTAAAATAGAGATGATAATTATAGTACCAACTTCACACAGTTGTTGAAACTTTTAAATGAATTAATGAATATGATATGTTTAGAGAAGTACCTCAAATATGGTAAGTTTTCTATGAGTGTTACCTCTTACCATCACCATCAGAGCTAACAACTTAATTTTACTCATGTGTAAAATGAAAGACACATAATATAATTTTCTTTCCATAAAAAGGATAGTACCGAGTTTACTTCATGGTCTTTGCTGCCTCTCTCCCCTAAACCCTGCATTGTACTAGAAGCTGTAAATGTATTTGTAAGAAAGATATCATTTTGGAGTTGAATAGAAAATATTATTCAAGTATGAAACAAAGGATTGAGGTCAGTGCTGAAGAGAAAATAAATCTTTAAAATGCTTTGAGATTTAGGTCCAATGATCAAAAGAATAAAAAGATTTCCATAGGAGATTAAGCAAATGAACTAGATCTCAAATATGTTAAAATGAATTCTCAGAGAAGTGAATCTAAATCTTGTTATCTGATTGATGTAGCTTCATTTTACTTATTTTTAAAACATGAAATACATAAGTTCCAAGTTTTTTGGCAGTTATATACCTGTGGTGAACCTTGTTATAGCTATGAATTTATGCTATGATAATAATATACCCCTGCACTAGAGAAAGAATATTTTAGCCAATAAAAGATGCTGGGATAAATAGCAATTCATTTAAACAAAAATGAAAAATCATGGCCTATATTCAAAAGTAAAAGCAATCAATGGAAACCAACCTTGATGTGACATAGGATGTTGGAACTAGCATATAAAGATTTAAATATCAGCTCCTATAACTACATATAAGAATGCAAAGGAAAATATGCTTGTAATGAGTGAAAATGCAGACAATCTCAACACAGAAATAGAAACCATAAAATATAACCAAATTAAAATTCTAGACCTAAGAAGTAATACCTGAAAAAAATAGAAGTAAACTTGGAGGTCTTAACATAAGATTGGGGATTACAGAAGTAAGAGTCAGTGAAGTTGAAAATAAATCAATAGAAATTATACAAACAGAACAAGAGAGAGCTAAAAGAGTGGGAAAGGAGTGAATTTTCAGTGATCTGTGGGACAGTATCAAATGCCTAACGTATGTATAATTGAAGCCCTAGAAATAGGAAAGAGAGGATAGGGAAAATATTTAGAAAAATAATGGCCCAAATTTTCCCAGTTAATGAAAAACATTAATTCACAGATTTAGTATAAACTTTAAACTATAAGCAGTACAAAGGAAGAAAACTACACCACCCAGGCACGTGAAAGACAAATTGCTGAAAACCAAAGATAAACACAAAATCTAAAGAGCAGATCTTATATATAGGGAAATAACAATAAAAATGACCTCTGATTTGTCATGGGAAACAGTTGCAGCCAGAAGACAGAATTTTATACACTGTAAAATATCTTTCAAGAATATATGTAAAATAAATATATTTTTAGATAAATTAAAATTAACAGAATTTGCCATCAGCAGATCTACTTTACAAGAAATGCTCAAGAAAGTTTTTCAGGCTGTAGGGAAATAATACCAGATAAAAATTTGCTCTTCAGGAAGGAATAGTAACATAAATGGTAAATATATGGGTTAACATAAAGGACTATTTTTCTATTTATTTAATTAAAATATATATGATTATTTAAAACAACATTATAACATGTGTTTAGTAACATACATAGATGTAATACATATAGTAACCATAGCACAAAGTGGGTGATTTCAAGGTTCTTTCATTTTATATGAAGAGGTCTAATGTTAACTTTAATTACTTTGGGAAACATTACAGAAAGAAATCACTAAAAATTAATAGCAAAGAGTGAAAAGGTAACTTAAAAGGAAATTCTAAAAAAAATTCAATTAACATGAAAGAAAGTTAGAAATGAGTCACAGAGGAACAAAAAGATAGTACAAACATAAAACAATTATTATAATGGGAAACATAAATACAACCATATCTATAATTATATAAATCTATTCATATCTATAATTACATAAATGTAAATGCACTATTTACTATAATTATCAGGTAGATATGAGTAGAAAGGAAAAACAAACCCAGCAAGGACTAATATACACTGTTTAGAAGTTATGTACTTTAAGTATAAAGACACACAGAGATTGAAATTAAGAGGAGGCAAAAAGAAATATCAAGTAAATAATAAGGATAATATCAGATGATGAAGACAAAATCTATTACTAGAGATAAAGAGAGATATTTCTAAATGATAAACAGATTAATTCAGCAGAAAAACAAAACAATAAAAAATGTGTATGTACCTAAAAACACAGGTTCAAAATATATAAAGTAAATATTGACAAATATAAAGAGAAAAAATAGATAAATGCACATCATATTTTGGGATATTAATTCACTTCTTTCAGTAATTGAGAGAACAGTCAGATAAAATATCAGTAAAGGCACAGAACATCTTTAACCATTTTGACCAAATTGACATTCTTTAGAAGCATACATTCAACAAGATTATGACATATGCTAGGCCATAGAAACAATCTCAAAAAGTTATAAAAGATTGAAAACTGAGACAGTGCATCTGTGATCACATGAACTTAAAATCAATAAGAATGATATATCTAGAACCTCCCCTAGATATTTGGAAATTTTAGAACTTCAAGAGAAACCATGGTGAAAGGAGGAATCAAAAAGGTAATTTAACAAATTTCAAAATTAATGATGACGAAATTATCCTCAGTCTTCAAGGCTTAAAATATTTACTATTTTAATGAAAATGAAAATTGTACTCAGCCATGACCTAAAGTTCTATTTTAAGAAGCTAGAAAAAGAAGAGCTAAGTAAAATCAAAGTAGAAGAACAGAAATAGTAAAGATGAGAGCAGAAATCTGTGAAATATAAAACAATGGAGAAAATTGACAAAGTGAAAATTTGGATCTTTAAAAAAAGATCAACAAAATTCATAACCCTCTACTACACTGATCAAGAAAAATGAGGAAGGGCAAAAATTGCCAATATGAGAAATTAAAAAGCAGATATTATTAGAGATCCAATAGATGTTAAAAGATTAAAAGGTAATATTATGAACGACTATATGTTAACAAATGTAATTAAAATAAAAGGACATATTAAAAAAAATGAACAAATACTTTGTAAAGCACAACTTACCATAACTGACACAAGATGGAATAGAAACTGAATGGCTCTATATTGATTAAAATAATTGAGTTTGTTACTAAAGAAAGAACACACACACACACACACACACACACACACACACACACACACAGAAAGCTCCAGGGCCACATGGGTTCATTGATTAACTCCTTGAAAGATACCTGCAATTCATCTCTCTAGTCATCTTCCTCCATCATTCATGTGCTTCTTCATTTCATGTATGAGGCTTCTCTTAGAGACTGGTCCCCACCCTCAAAATTTCCATGCTGTTCCCTGAAAGGAACTCCAGTTGTGGCTCTATCTTTTGTCCCACTCCTTTTTTCTCCCTTTACCCACATCAACGCAGCAGAGTCTTTCCAGTTATCTGTTATATGTCAAAACCCTGCTGTCTTCATGGAAACCACAACAGTGGAGTGGAGGCCAGAGATAAATAGATTGGCACATGAGGGAAGATCAAAAAATATGACCTCCTTTAAAGTGATGTGTTTATATATAGCTTTATTCTGTGGTTAGCGATAATATTATAGATTGCCAATATAAAGAGCCCTTAAGGGCCAACAGATAACATAAATATGTGAATCAAGCCAGATTTAAGATTAAAAAAAAAATGATGGAGATTCTGGCATCATGGTGAGTACATTCTCACATTCCCTATGCAAGGGCATTTAAAATTTCATTTTGTTTTTGTCTCTTTAGTACATTCAACTTTGAATAAGTCTGGTTGACTATAAGTTTGTTACCTACAATTTAGTTAAATTTTTGTCATCTTGGATTGGTCCATTTTACCTATTTAAAAATACACAAGTGTGCTAAATTCTAAGAGGAATTTAAAAAGTCACTGAGTCTCCCTCAGACAAAACTTAGTGAAGCAAATGAGCAAAATCACCTGTGAAAAGTTGAATGAACTGAGTGCATATAAAAACACAAATACTATTAAAGTATATATTACCGAGTATTTAACTTTTGACAAGTAACAAAACAGGGCCACTAGATGCACTGTTTCTTAATCTTGACAGCAACGCTGACCTAGACAAGGTCATATTTGTTAATTTATTTTTTATATTCTACTTTGTTATGAAAAGGATTTAGAATGGCTACGATTAAGTAAATAAAGAAATATAAAAATATTTAAGTAACAGATGAGACTTAAGGCTTGGAAATAAAATAGATTTGAAGATGACATTAGTATTCAGTGTATATACCGTAAATTTACACATATTTGCTAAAAATGGATGACTTTAAATTAGTGAACAACTATTAATACTATAACTCATAGTGTCCATAAGATAAAAAAAAAAAACCATCCAAATGTTTAGGATGAATCTATTTCTGGAGGAGAAATCAGAAATGAATTTCTCTTATTGGTCCTCATAGAGAGCATAGGGGTAATCTGTTGAGGAGTGTTCTCAATAACAACTGATCAGCACATGTTGTGATACCCATGATGAACTATTTTTATGAAGTTCCTTCAATATAAACTAATGTCACAAAGTCATAACACTTTTACAAGGGGGCTGAGAGGAGGTATGTACCCCTATTTGGCAGAGATAAAATTGGAAAGAATAGAGTAGGCTCTTAAAAAAAGAGGGAACTGAGCTGAGGCTTCAGTAATAATCAATTTATTGCTATATTATACATAATCTGTATAAATTATTTCCAGGTTCTCCATTATAATCCACATTTCTCAGTTGATAAAAATTGTATTAGAGATGACATTACTTGACCATAACCTACATCTAATTAGTGAGAGAGCCAAGATTTAAACGGATCTAGCCAGATCCAAAACACAAACTCCTTCCTTTACACCTTGTCTATTAGGTAGATAAAGGGGCAGATGCAATTAACCAGATGAAGAATTTTGCAACTATTTTATTATTTTAAAATACTGATTTGAATACCTAAGGTGAGGTGTTAATGAATCCTGAGCTATTTCACTGTACAAAGCTCTCCATTATAGAAGCCTAATGTGGTATCCATTGCATGATGGAGCCAAAGCTCTCCATTATAAAGTATTAAAAATAAAAATCTTAAAATTGTTTTTTTGTTTGTTTTTAGTAGTAACTTTCAGAGAATTTTATATCCCTATAAACGTATATTCCTATAAATCTTATGTTCAGCGACCACTTCTGGTCAGGAGGAAGACATTGCACTGAAATCTACCTTACAGAGTTAGTAATGTTGCAGCCTAATGGCATTAAAGATGAAAGTTTTGTGATCTTACAGCCTGAGGGTATCAGAAGTGATGTATGGTACACCAGCCTTATTAATACTTTTTTTAAAATTTAAAGTTAAAAAAAACCCAATCGAAAGGGTCTGGCATTTGAAAGCAAGTAGGTTTTTATCCATTATTAATTCACATAAGAAAAACAGTTACAATGGCAAAGGCCAGATACTTATACACAGGCTATAAATATGGATGAATAATTCATTTTTCTATTAATTTTGAATTTATAGCCCAATGGTTGAACTTTATTTTTTTCTTTTCCTAGAAGGGCATGTACCAACAAAATACTGCACTGTCAGCAGTCAGGACATAAAGCACCATGGCGAGCAAAATGAGATTTACTATACACATATTTACTTATTCGAGTGATTCCCCTATTCACAGACCTCATATTATAACTCACTGAAAGGTTCTGGAAAATCATATCTTTTCTACAGATAACCTTAAGTATGAGGGGACATTTGCTAGAAGGTCCATGTGTTCCAAAATATTGTCCTCCATAATATGTTACTGAGTCCATAATTCAGGGCATTTTCTTCTGAAATTCTTTATTACAATTCAAATGTATCTTCCTGTCTCTCAACTTCTCACTATAAGTCAGACAACAAAACTGATGGTCAAAACTTGGAATTCATTTACCATACTAGGAAGTCCTTGACTATCTCTTCTGAGATTATCTAATTTGGGGACTCTCAGAGGGGCTCATTCCAATCAAAATGTTCTTCCTATAACAAATATTTACTGACCAGTTGCTGTAACCTGCAAAGAAGAGGCCAATCAGCTTGGTGCTACCCCTGTTGCCCATTGGGTGCATGCTTGTACCAAACATAGAAATGAGTACATCATACACACACAGCTTGCCTAAGGCAGATTATATATCAGCTATGAAAAATTGCCTGACACAGGAAAAAAAAAACAAAACAAAAGCAACAACAATCTACCTCCCAACTGCACAGATGCTCCACACCTTTAAATCCATCTTTCTTTCTCTACTCCCACGTACTCTGATGCTGGGTACCATAGGTTATATTCATACTGCAATATCATTTTGATCCTGGATCTTCATGATACAACCTGGATTAGCTGACACAGTGGACAGTAGGAATATTTCTGGATTCCGTTTCTACACAAAACAGCTAGTAATACCTTAACTATAAACAGAAGTGGCTCTGAATTACTTATATATACCAACAAATCCAAACTAAATATATCTCTGATTCAACTCCTTTTAGCCAAACTCTACAATTTTTCTGGTTATTCCAGAGACAGGGAGGTTTGGAATGGAAAGAAATAGCACTTGAACTGGAATTATTATCTGTAGGTATAAGTAGGTTAGAATATCCTGCTTTTGCAAAATTTGCAAAAAATACATGACCATATGAATCCAATGCTAGGACCCTTGAAGGACCCCTTTATCTGAGGGGACCTGAGGTTTAAGTTTCATTAACTTTTTGTAGGTTGACCCTGTGTCCTATGATAACATTTCAGATGAAGGAGCGTTAGGAAAGCTTGATGCCATATCCCTTGGATGAACAATAACAGCAAGGACAAAGGCATACCTACAGTTTCAAATAAAAATCCCAAATCATTATAAAGCTTGCCAGATACTAAAAAGCCAGTTAGTATGATGACAGTAATAATGAAAACTCTTAACAAAATACATAGAACGGAAAGCTATGTGTCTTTTCTCAAAGATATAACTGCACTAGAAATTATTAAATATCTTAAATCAACTCAGTTGATTTAATACATAATTCATTTTCAGTAAGGTCTCTTTTCAAAAATATAAAGGCTTTCAGGGAATGATTTACACTATGATTAGATAAGTATCAGCTTAAGCTTTATATGGCCATCTTTCATGACCTTTTCATAAGGCAGTTTTATCTGTGCTTTTTAATTCCTTAAAAGAAAGTAATTTTTAAAATGATTTCAGGGACTTCCCTGGTGGCGCAGTGGTTAAGAATCCGCCTGCCAATGCAGGGGACACGGGTTCGATCCCTGGTCCAGGAAGATCCCACTCTGCAGTTACTGCTGCGGAGTAACTAAGCCCGTGTGCCACAACTGCTGAAGCCCGTGCACCTAGAGCCCGAGCTCTGCAACAAGAGAAGCCACTGCAATGAGAAGCCCGCGCACCGCAACGAAGAGTCGCCCCCACTCGCAGCAACGAAGACCAAACGCGCCAAAAATAAATAAATAAATAATGGTTTCAGTAATTGTTTAATAAGACGTTTAAAACGCTTCTTAAAGATATTGTCTTTTCCATAGTTCCATTGTATTAATGTGTAATTCACTACTGAAAATACCTCTAATTCCGAAGCTACTGTATATTCATCAGGTTGCATTTTTGTCTAGGAGAATTGGTGAATAAAAGAAGCAGATAACTGGACGTTAGGATGGGACTTGTAAAGTTCATTAACCATACTATTCTGCCTTTAGTCATATTTCACACGATTCCAGATAAAATCCATGTTACTTTTAACCACCTGAAAAGAGGACTCCATTTCTTACTTCCTATACTGCCTTTTATTATTCTCCTACTGTGTGCCAGTTACTATAGTTATCAAAAATGAACAGAACTCTGAAAGGTTATCAAATCATTGTGAGGAGTATCATTGTTTTATTTACTATCGCATTCCTTGAGTCTAGCACAGCATCTGATAATCAGATACTCATTACATTTGTTGTTGGGGTAATAAAATTATATGGAAGCTCATTTTAGAACAACTACATAGAGATTTTTATTTCATAAAATACCTTGATGACAATTGTAACAGTAGCATGATAGTTCTAACGATATAGTTAGGAGGAAGCCAAAGAGCTATATGAGCAAAAGTTTGGGGGCTTGGAGGGTGCTTCGACCAGGGAGGATAAATAATGAAATCAAGAAAGAGAGGACACACAATATTAAGGCAGGAGGTTGGACCTCACTGGAAAGGATGACCAATGGAAATTCTGTAGAAGTAGTGGGAGTGATCCAGGGACTATGAAGAATTTGTTTTTTAAAATATTCACATGTTAACATTTGTGGTAAATCCATATAATATTCATTTCCCCAATTATCTGGTGAAGTGACTGCATATAGACTTGAAACAGTATGCTTTGGGGAGTAAAGTGGCCAGAGCAGTGTCTAGTACGGTGTAGTGCTGCAATTGGGAAGCATGAACTGGAGGAGAAAGGTAGAAAAGAGATGGAGAACTCAATGCAAAGAGAAAATCAGAACAGATGCTAAGAAGAGAGATAAGCTCTACCCCCACCCCAAAAATCCTTCCAGGGAGATGCTGACTTTAGTTTTTCATTGTAGAGCACCGATTTTATTTAAAGTAACAAGGACAAGTTGATTCCGACAAACCAGAGGATCTGAGGACATTTCACGTGTTGAAATAGGGGTTAGAAATATTTAGAATTGATTGAACGGAGGACATTTTCTCAGCCTTGAAACAGCATAAAGGCTGATGATTGAGAGATGCCCACAGGCATTTTCATGAATTCTGCAGTAGAGGTTTGATCAACGTGCAGTGAGAACACAGACAGAATGGGTGTTAAACTTTACCTCCTTGGGGGAGACATCAGGAAGACTATGCAGAAGAAGTAAGGCATGAGTGGAGTCTGAAGGATAATGCAGAGTTTCTTAGAAGGGAAAGTGGAGAAAGGCATTCTGGGGATAAGAAAACAGAGAAAGTGCAAATCATGGAAATATAAAATGTGCATTGGGGAACTGAAAGCAGAAAAAAGGCTGAAAATGAAGACAGGCCCAGCTTGGAAAGGGCTGTATATGCCATTCTAAGGAGGAAACATGATCCTATACAAATGAGGGAATTCCATTAGAGTTTTTTTTCAACCAGGGAAGTAGCATATACCTCAATATCTATCTGTTTTGTTTCATCATGTTTCTTTTAATTTTAATAGATCTTTATTGGAGTATAATTGCTTCACAATACTGTGTTAGTTTCTGTTGCACAACAAAGAGAATCAGCCATATGCATACACATGTCCCCATATGCCCTCCCTCTTGAGCCTCTCTTCCATCATCCATATCCAACCCCCTAGGTCATTGCAGAGAACCAAGCTGAACTCCCTGTGCTATGCTGCTGCTTCCCACCATCCAACTATTTTACATTCCGTAGTGTATATATGTAGATGCTACTCTCTCACTTTGCCCCAGCTTCCCCCTCCCACCCCATGTCCTCAAGTCCATTCTCTATGTCTAACTCTTTATTCCTGCCCTGCAACTAGTTCATCAGTACCATTTTTTTTTTTTTTTTTTAGATTCCATATATATGCATTAGCATATGGTATTTGTTTTTCTCTTTCTGACATACTTCACTCTGTATGACAGACTCTAGGTCCATCCACCTCACTACAAACAACTCAGTTTCATTTCTTTTTATGGCTGAGCAATATTCCACTGTATATATGTGCCACATCTTTATCCATTCATCTGTCGATGGACATTTAGGTTGCTTCCATGTCCTGGCTATTGTAAATAGTGATGCAATGAACATTGTGGTGGATGTCTCTTTTTGAATTATGGTTTTCTCAGGGTATATGCCCAGTGGTGGGATTGCTGGGTCATATGGTGGTTCTATTTTTAGTTTAGTTTTTTTTTTTTAACATCTTTATTGGAGTATAATTGCTTTACAATGGTGTGTTAGTTTCTGCTTTATAACAAAGTGAATCAGTTATACATATACATATGTTCCCATATCTCTTCTCTCTTGCATCTCCCTCCCTCCCACCCTCCCTATCCCACCCCTCTAGGTGGTCATAAAGCACCGAGCTGATCTCCCTGTGCTATGCGTCTGCTTCCCACTAGCTAGCTATTTTACGTTTGGTAGTGTATATATGTCCATGCCACTCTCTCACTTTGTCACAGCTTATCCTTCCCCCTCCCCATAGCCTCAAGTCCATTCTCTAGTAGGTCTGTGTCTTTATTCCTGTCTTACCCCTAGGTTCTTCATGACCTTTTTTTTTTTTTTTCTTAGACTCCATATATATGTGTTAGCATACGGTATTTGTTTTTCTCTTTCTGACTTACTTCACTCTGTATGACAGACTCTAGGTCTATCCACCTCACTACAAATAACTCAATTTCGTTTCTTTTTATGGCTGAGTAATATTACATTGTATATATGTGCCACATCTTTATCCATACAACTGTTAATGGACACTTAGGTTGCTTCCATGTCCTGGCTATTGTAAATACTGCTTCAATGAACATTGTGGTACATGTCCCGTTTTGAATTATGGTTTCCTCAGGGTATATGCCCAGTAGTGGGATTGTTGGGTCTTATGGTAGTTCTATTTTTAGTTTTTTAAGGAACCTCCATACTGTTTTCCATAGTGGTTGTATCAATTTACATTCCCACCAACAGTGCAGGAGGGTTCCCTTTCCACCACACCCTTTCCAGCATTTATTGTTTCTAGATTTTTTGATAACAGTCATTCTAACTGGCGTGAGGTGATACCTCATTGTAGTTTTGATTTGCATTTCTCTAATAATTAGTGATATTGAGCAGCTTTTCATGTGCCTCTTGGCCATCTGTATATCTTCCTTGGTGAAATGTCTATTTAGGTCTTCTGCCCATTTTTTAACCGGGTTTGCTTTTTTGGTATTGAGCTCCATGAGCTGTTTGCATATTTTGGAGATTAATCCTTTGTCTGTTGTTTCATTTGCAAATATTTTCTCCCAGTCTGAGCATTGTCTTTTTGTCTTGTTTATGGTTTCCTTTGCTGTGCAAAAGCTTTTAAGTTTAATTAAGTCCCATTTGTTTATTTTTGTTTTTATTTCCGTTACTCCAGGAGGTGGGTCAAAAAAGATCTTGCTGTGGTTTATGTCAAAGAGTGTTTTTGGGCTTCCCTGGTGGCGCAGTGGTTGAGAGTCTGCCTGCCGATGCAGGGGACACGGGTTCATGCCCCGGTCCGGGAAGATCCCACATGCCGCGGAGTGGCTGGGCCTGTGAGCCATGGCCTCGGAGCCTGCGTGTCCGGAGCCTGTGCTCCGCAACGGGAGAGGCCACGACAGTGAGAGGCCCGCGTACCGCAAAAAAAAAAAAAAAAAAAAAAAGAGTGTTTTTGCTATGTTTTCCTCTAAGAGTTTTATAGTGTCTGGTGTTACATTTAAGTCTTTAATGCATTTAGAGTTTATTTTTGTGTATGGTGTTAAGTAGTGTTCTAATTGCATTCTTTTACATGTACCTGTCCAGTTTTCCCAGCACCATTTGTTGAAGAGGCTGTCTTTTCTCCATTGTATGTTCTTGCCTACTTTGTCATAAATTAGGTGCCCATATGTATGTGGGTTTATCTCTGGGCATTCTATCCTGTACCATTGATCTATATTTCTGTTTTTGTGCCAGTACCATTCTGTCTTGATTACTGTAGTTTTGTGGTATAGTTTGAAGTCTGAGAGCCTGATTCTTTGAACTCCATTTTTCTTTCTCAAGATTGCTTTGGCTATTCAGGGTCTTTCATGTTTCCATACAAATTGTAAAATTTTTTCTTCTAATTCTGTGAAGAATGCCATAGGTAGTTTGATAGGGATTGCATTGAATCTGTAGATTGCTTTGGGTAGTATAGTCATTTTCACAACATTGATTCTTCCAATCCAAGAACATGGTATATTTCTCCATCTATTTATGTCATCTTTGATTTCTTTCACTAGTGTGTTATAGTTTTCTGAGTACAAGTCTTTTGCCTCCCTAGGCAAGTTTATTCCTAGGTATTTTATTCTTTTTGTTGCATTGGTAAATGGGAGTGTTTCCTTATTTTCTCTTTCTGATTTTTCAATGTTGGTGTATAGGAATGCCAGAGATTTCTGTGTATTAATTTTTTATCCTGCAACCTTACCAAAATCATTGGTTAATTACCATAGTTTTCTGGTGGCATCTTTAGGAGTTTCTATGTATAGTATCATGTCATCTGCAAAGAGTGACAGTTTTATTTCTTCTTTTCCAATTTGTATTTCTTTTATTTCTTTTTCTTCTCTGATGGCTGTGGCTAGGACTTCCAAAACTATATTGAATAGGAGTGGTGAGAGTGGACATCCTTGTCTTCTTCCTGATCTTAGTGGAAATGCTTTCAGTTTTTCACCATTGAGTATGATGCTTTCTGTGGGTTTGTCATATATGGTCTTTATATGTTGAGGTAGGTTCCCTCTATGCCCATTTTCTGGAGAGTTTTTATCATAACTGGGTGTTGAATTTTGTCAAAAGCTTTTTCTTCATCTGTTGAGATGATGATATGGTTTTTATTCCTTAATTTGTTAATGTGGTGTATCATATTGATTAATTTGCATATATTGAACAATCCTTGCATCCCTGGGATAAATCCCACTTGATCATAGTGTATGATCCTTTTAATGTGTTGTTGGATTCTGTTTGTTAGTATTTTGTTGAGGATTTTTGCATCTATATTTATCAGTGGTATTGTTTTATAATATTCTTTTTTTGTAATATCTTTTTCTGGTTTTGGTGTCAGGGTGATGCTGGCTTCGTAGAATGAATTTGGGAGTGTTTCTCCCTCTGCAATTTTTTGGAAGAGTTTGAGAAGGATAGGTGTTAGCTCTTCTCTAAATGTTTGATAGAATTCACCTGTGAAGTCATCCTGTCCTGGACTTTTGTTTGTTGGAAGATTTTTAATCACAGTTTCAATTCCAGTGCTTGTGATTGGTCTATTTATATGTTCTATTTCTTCCTGGTTCAGTCTCAGAAGGTTGTGCTTTTCTAAGAATTTGTCCATTTCTTCTAGCTTTTCCATTTTATTGGCATATAGTTGCTTGTGGTAATATCTCATGATCCTTTGCATTTCTGCAGTGTCAGTTGTTACTTCTCCTTTTTCATTTCTAATTCAATTGATTTGAGATGTCTGCCTTTTTTTCTTGATGAGTCTGGCTAATGGTTTATCAATATTGTTCATCTTCTCAAAGAACCAGCTTTTAGTTTTATTGATCTTTGCTATTGTTTCTTTGTTTCTATTTCATTTATTTCTGCTCTGATCTTTACGATTTCTTTCCTTCTGCTAACTTTGAGGGTTTGTTTTCGTTCTTCTTTCTCTAATTGCTTTAGGTGTAAGGTTAGGTTGTTTATTTGAGATTTTTCTTGTTTCTTGAGGTAGGTAGTATTGTTATAAACTTCCCTCTTAGAACTGCTTTTGCTGCATCCCATAGGTTTTGGGTTGTCGTGTTTTCATTGTCATTTGTTTCTTGGTATTTTTTGATTTCTTCAGTGATCTCTTGGTTATTTAGTAGCACACTGTTTAGCCTCCATGTGTTTGTGTTTTTTACAATTTTTTTTCCTGTAATTTATTTCCAATTTCATAGCGTTGTGTTCAGAAAAGATGTTT
The DNA here is from genome assembly GCF_949987515.2 of Delphinus delphis. Taxonomy (NCBI): domain Eukaryota; kingdom Metazoa; phylum Chordata; class Mammalia; order Artiodactyla; family Delphinidae; genus Delphinus; species Delphinus delphis. The sequence continues at coordinate 28,739,438 of NC_082688.1, forward strand.
GATAGAATTTCAATTTTCTTAAATTTTCCGAGGCTTGATTTGTGACCCAAGATGTGATGTATCCTGGAAAATGTTCCATGTGCACTTGAGACGAAAGTGTATTCTGCCACTTTTGTGTGGAATGTTCTATAAATATCAATTAAATCTATCTAGTCTATTGTGTCATTTAAAGCTGTTGTTTCCTTATTTATTTTCTGTTTGGATGCTCTGTCCATTGGTGTAAATCAGGTGTTAAAATCCCCTACTGTTACTGTGTTACTGTTGATTTCTCCTTTCATGGTTGTTAGCATTTGCCTTATGTATTGAGGTGCTCCTATGGTGGTTGCACAAACATTTGTAATTGTTATATCTTCTTCTTGGATTGATCCTTTGGTCATTATGTAGTGTTCCTCCTTATCTCTTGTAACAGTCTTTATTTTAAAGTCTATTTTATCTGATACAAGTATTGCTACTCCAGGTTTCTTTTGATTTCCATTTGCATGGAATATCTTTGTCCATCCCTTCATTTTCAGTCTGCATGTGCCCCTACGTCTGAAATGGCTCTCTTGTAGACAGCATATATATGGGTATTGTTTTTGTATCCATTCAGTCAGTCTGTGTCTTTTGGTTGGGGCATTTAATCCATTTACATTCAAGGTTATTATTGCTATGTATGTTCCTATTACCATTTTCTTAATTGTTTTGGGTTTGTTTTGGCGGGTCTTTTTCTTCTCTTGTGTTTCCCACCTAAAGAAGTTTGTTTAGCATTTGTTGTAAAGCTGGTTTGGTGGTGCTGAATTCTTTTAGGTTTGCTTGTCTGAAAAGCTTTTGACTTCTCCATGGAATCTGAATGAAATCCTTGCTGGGTAGAATAATCTTGGTTGTAGGTTTTTCTCTTTCATCATCTTAAGTATATCCTGCCACTCCCTACTTGTCTGAGGAGTTTCTGCCGAAAAATCAGCTGATAAGCTTATGGGGATTCCTTTGTATGTTAATTTTTGTTTTTCCCTTGATGCTTTTAATATTTTACCTTTGAATTTAATTTTTGTTATTTTGATTAATATGTGTCTTGGTGTGTTTTTCCTAAGGTTTATCCTGTATGGGACTCTCTGTGCTTCCTGGACTTGGGTGACTATTTCCTTTCCCATGTTAGGGAAGTTTTCAACTATAATCTCTTCAAATATTTTCTCAGACACTTTCTCCTTTCTCTTCTTCTTCTGGGACCCCTACAATTCAAATGTTGGTGAGTTTAGTGTTGTCCCAGAGGTCTCTGAGATTGCCTTCAATTCTTTTCATTCTTTTTTTCTTTATGCTGCTCCTCAGCAGTTATTTCCACCATTTTGTCTTCCATCTCACTTATTCATTCTTCTCCCTCATTTATTCTGTTATTGATTCCTTCTAGTGTATTTTTCATTTCAGTTATTGTGTTGTTCATCTCTGTTTGTTCTTTAGTTCTAGATCTTTGTTAAACATTTCTTGTATTTTCTGAATCTTTGCCTCCATCCTATTTCTGAGATTCTGGATCATCTTTACTATCAGTACTCTGAATTCTTTTTCAGGTGGTTTGCCTGTTTCTTCTTCATTTATTTGGCCTTGTAGGTTTTTACCCTGCTCTTTCATCTGTGATACAGTTTTTGCTGCCGTATTATTATTATTTTTATGAGTGGGATTGTGTTCCTGTTTTACTGGTTGTTTGGCCTGAGGCTTACAACACTGGAGTTTGTAGGTTACTGGGTAGAGCTGGGTCTTGGTGCTGAGATGAGGAACTCAGTAAGACCTCACTCCAATGAATATTCCTTGGGTCTGAGGTTCTCTGTTAATGCAGGTTCGGACTCAGAGCTCCCACTGCAGGAGCTCCAGCCCAAACCCCAGCTTGTGAACGAAGATCCTGCAAGCTGCGTGGGGTGGCAAAAAATAATAATAATAATAACAAACTAAAAAGTAAAATTAGACCAGGGAACTAACAGATATGTTAGAAAGAATATAAAAATAAAAATATAGACGAATCAACAACTGGAAGGTACATTGGTACCACAATAGTAAAAAAGAGGAGGAGTGAAAAGAAGAAAAAAAAGGAGGGGGGGGAAGGCCTTGGCTGTGGAGGGCAGGGCCTAAGCAAAGGTGAGGTTTGGGCAGTGGGTAGGGCCAATGCTTAGGACCCATAGGGCTGGAAAAGGCCCTGGGTGATCTGGGGGGTGGGGCTTAAGCTCAAGGAACAGAAGGGGCCCAGGCGTGGCCCCCACCCCTGGTCTCAGAGGGCAGGGACATCACCTGGGAGCCCAGGAGGCTTCCTAGTCTCGAGTGGGTGGGGCAAACGCCCTCCTCTCCTCTCCTGCTCCTCTGGCCTGTGAGGGCCCTCCCACCTGCCTCACCTGATCTCCCCGGACTCCCTCTCAAGCCTGCAGGACCCATGTGGGCTGGATGGGGCTTTGGAGTGGGGAACCAGCCTGGGAGCTCAGCAGGTTCCCCAGCCTGAGTGGGCCAGGCAATTGCCCACCACTCCTCTCCCACTCTTCCTGGAGAGTCCCTGCTGCCTGCCTCTCCTGACCTCCCTGGCCTCAGGTGCACTGATCCTGTCTGGCCTCCACTTCTCCTCTGCCATGAGTCCCTGTACGTCCTACCAGTTCACTTTGGGGTTCCTCCTATCTCCTTGGGTGTCAGAGTCCCCCACCAGCTGCCGGCAGGTGCCCTAGTTGTGGGGAGATGCTAACTCTGCATCTTCCCACACCACCATCTTGACTCCGCCTCCATTAACATGTTTTTAATACTTCCCTTAGGGAAAAATAAGACAAAACATTTAGAATATCAGATGACATCAAGTAAGAAGGTGAAGACGTTGGAGAGATGACTAATTACGATTGTCTGCACTCAGATGGAAAAATGAAATCCTCTTATTTCCATTTCTTGATTCTTTTCCCAAAAAGGCATTGGATGTCTCTTTTGCAATGCATTTTGTAAACTGACCCAATTTGCACATTACTTTTTGGGGGCTTTGTCTGTTTTATATCAATGTTTCATTCACAAAAGGACACAATGACAGATTATTTTCACTTGTCCATCCATTCCTGGAGCTACAGGCAGATATATATTCCACTTTATGCTCTAGCAAATGAAATAAAGATACAGTGAAACGGCATATGCAGAGAATGTTACAGGAAATCTATAATGCTAATAAAACTACATGTTTAGCAGAAATCAGACGATTGAGAGTTTTTATTTTGTTATTATTTTTCCTGGCAAAACTTATTGTTGCAGAACTAGGACAAACCTCAAACAACGTGAATGAAATGATGCAAGTTTTATTGAATCTTGTCTAGCCAGTCAGGTTTAAAATATACTTTTTTGTTCTTCTAGGGAGGGATTCTGAGACACACTGAAGGAGGGTACACATTTTAAACTCTTTTTTTCAACTAGTAAATCTCATATTTTATCTGTGGGCACAAAATTAAATTCATTCTTCATGAACTATCTCCACTACCACCTCTTCTGTGAAGCCCTACCTGATTCTATTCTACTCCATGTAGTTCTATATTGCTGATCAGATAACCCAGCTTTTATTGAGAAAATTGAGATTCTAGGAATTTTTATTAGAAGCTGAAAAGCTTTCTGAGAGACAGGTAAGAGAGAATGAAGGTACAGAAATTTGGTCTGAGTCACTGGGCCAGTTTTGGATGGTAGAAAATAGAGTACATGATTCTGAATATGTCACAGCTTGCATGGATTCATAATTAAAACCTAGGGTGAGGATTAAAATACCTGAGTGAGAATGTTTAGGGAAAAAAGTAGCTCTAAAATGAGAGGCTACTGTTTAACAGTATCGATACCAAGTTTTCATTAATGAAATAAATTCAGGATATAGAGCCCATGGTTCAGATATTCGTGTGTTCTACATCCAGCAACAAGAGGCTCAGATTTGATACTGCCTTCTCCTGACATCAGAAGAAACATGTAACCCTTTGCATGTTTCCCTCCCTCCCTCCCCTCCCTCTTTCTTTCTTTCTCTCTACCTTCCTTCCTTCCTTTTTTGCTGATGAAAGAGAAACAAACCCAATTTGAATTATCATAGGAAAGTTAATCAAATGATCCCAGTGAAGAATTAAGTAATTGCAAGAAAGGCAGAAGTGAAGCTGGACACTTGCCAAGGAAGTTTAATGAGGCCAGAGATCTCTCTACATCTCTTCTGTCCTCCTCTTTCTCTATTATTACATCATTCTCTACTGCTGGAAATTGGAAATCTTCCACATGGCAGACAATATGCTGTTGAAATCTTTGGGGCCTCATCACCTATTTCTTGGGAAAAGCTGACCCTTGCTTAATCTAGTGTCAAGTTGTAAAATCCAGGTAGAACATTAACTTGAGTTGGTACCCAATGCCAAGCTAATCATGTAGATGGTGGTTGGGGTATGGGGAAATAGGGATGCTTTTAAGAATATGTAATCTTTCAGAACTCATGCTTAGTTCTGGGGGAGGAGCATTTCTTTGTGGAAGAGAATGTTTCCAAAATAAAAAGAAAGCGTTGATGAGCAGACACAAGAACCACCAGAGCAAGCACAAAACAGGCTGTGACATTTTTATCCTCAACACACAGGCTCTTAACTTCTGTCATTGGCTACCTCAAGACAAACATCTAGAACTTTTGTTGGCATTGGTATCAGCAGACGTCAGTAACAGGGCTCATGCCTTTTGAATCATTATTGACAGGGCATAGCACCATGGTCAGCTAGATAAGAGGAGGAAACAGTACATGTTACTGCAGTTAACAAGAAGATTACTGGGACTTCCTGAACCACAAGGTAAGTGTTTTAGTGTAGATTAGATTCCCATGGAGCAGACGGAGATGAAGCCAGAGAAATAGTTTTGGTAACATGACCCTATTTATACTTTAGGTTGCTATGGATTGGGAAATATGAACTTTGTATCTTTATAGGCTATATGGATGTCTCCTCTGTCAGATGTGGATCCTAGCACTGTGCATAGGTAGTCAAAAAGGGGAATATAGTGCTGTATTGTTGTATGGATTACACCCACCTCAAGTTGTCGATTTCTTACATACCTGTCTTCCTCCTGTGTCTTTTAAAAGTAGTTTAGGGACTTCCCTCATGGTGCAGTGGTTAAGAATCCTCCTGCCAATGCAGGGGACACGGGTTCCATCCCTGGTCCAGGATGATCCCACATGCCACAGAGCAACTAAGCCTGTGCACCACAACTACTGAGCCTGAGCTCTAGAGCCCGTGAGCCACAACTCCTGAGCCTGCATGCCACAACTACTGAAGCCCGTGCGCCTAGAGCTTGTGCTCCGCAACAAGAGTAGCCACCGCAATGAGAAGCCTACACACTGCAATGAAGAGTAGCCCCCGCTCGCCAAGACTAGAAAGCCCGTGCACAGCAACGAGGACCCAACGCAGCAAAATCTTTTAAATTTTTTTTAAAAATTAAAAAAAAAGAAGTAGTTTAGCCATTCAATTGTAGAATGAAGTCATGGACTGAGTCAGTTCAAAACATGGGTACATAGCTACACAGGAATAGTGACTGGAGGTAATGGTTAGCTGATTACGAATGTCTAAATTGTCATAAAATTCTCAGGTACAAATCCAGCACCAGTAGTACTGTTAGGAGAAAGCACTATAGCAGAGAATAAAGGTGGGATCACTACTTGAGATTTAAGAAGTTTATGTGCATGAGTCCATTCTCACCATGACCCAATGTGGAGGCTGGGACATTGGAATGGACAGCATCTTAAAAAGGTATGTGTCTGGGCACGGCAGAACATATAGTCTTAGAGAGAGTAATTAGAGCAGCAGGCAGTATATAGCTGGAAATTATTCAGCTTAGAGTACTTAGCTTGAAATTAGGAGGAAGGACTAGGGCAGAACTTTAGCCTCGTAATTAAAGCAACAAAAGGAAAAGCGAGCTCTGACTTAGAGGGCAAATAAGATCTCAGGGGTTACCTGGGGGGACATTCATCCTAAATTTCATTGCTAGTGAAAATACCTAAAGAGCAATGTGGTAAGCCAGCAACCTTGGCTGGCACATTGAATTCTGACTCTCAGTGAGTGTTAAATTCAAGCTACAACAGAGCAGACCAGGAAAGGGATGGTGGGAGATTGAGGGTACTGATCTACTTCTTACATACGTCAGGATTAGCACAGAAATTGCAACAGAAAAGAGTCTGCAGGCACGTGGGGACACCAGTAGATTGAGCGATGAAGACCTGATACAGATGCAGAGAAAAACAAGACAAGATTGACAGATAACCTTTTGAATCGAAAGGAAGCTGTTGTTTAATGCTGTAGTCCCCTTCTTAAATTTTTAATTGCTTCATAGGAATGAATTCAAACATTGCTCAATAACTATTTATTGATTAGATTTTAGAGGATGAACATGATCTAATTCTATAGGGCTATATAGGCATGTGGTTCGAAGAGATGAGTTTTGATATGTGAATCTTTTATAGAAGATTTACATTAGGTTCTAGGAGATCAGAGTTTACTTTCCCCTTAGAGTAACAGGTTGCTGTCGCTTTTACTGCAGCGTTGTCCTGGAAGCATGCAACCAGAAGCACTCAGAAACATGTGGTGCCCTTTGTGGGCAGCTCCCCTTGGTGTGGTGCAAGAGTTGTATTCAATCAAACTGTCAGAATGATGACAGCTGCGAGAAGGGCCCATAAAGCTATTCATTAAGCTCTGAAACAGCTAGCACTTTACTTGTCTGGAGTTATTTATTAGTGGTTGATGATAATACAGTTGACCAAGGCAGAGGCTTATGAGGCATCTTGGCTCTCTATTTTGGTGAGAAGGTCATTTTGAAAGGGAGAACTTTAAGTTCTTTAGTATACTCAAGTCTACCCTTTTATTAATATGGTAAAACAATAAAATAGAAAAAAAGCATTTTTAGAAGGAGTGTAGGCTGCACTGTTATAAAAACTTGGATTCTGTATCAGTCGGAGTTCAGTCAGAAAAGCAGAAGCAACAGACTATATAAAGCATTACAACACAACGAGAAGAACTTATAGAAACACATCTTAAACCTTGCTACTAATTAGGTGTATCTTTGGGTAAAGAACTTAAAATCTTCATCCTGAGTCATCATCTGTAAATACTGAGATTTGGCAAGGTATTTTTTTAAACGTTTCTTTTCTGTTTTAGCTATATGTGATTCTCTGTGTGTATTAACTTTATCTTTCCACCAGGGTTGTGAAATCCCTGTAGGTCAGGCACCCTGACAAATTCTTCTTCTAAATCTTTTTCAGAATGTAGAATATTCAGCATAGACTAGCTACCTACTAGAAAAAGAGATCCTTGAATAGAGATTTATAGAAGAATAATTGATGGATACATCTACTCTCAGTTTATTGTGCCATTATTATGTAGATAATTAGTAAACAGGACTTGATTAAATGTAATATTTTAAAATATGTTCTGAATGGCTATAATATAGGTTTCTTGGAGAATCTTGCTTCTGTTGGCATGTTTTAAGCCAAAAACCATTATACCTAGAAACTTGATTTTAAGTCCAGGTCAGTTTGAATTTCCATTTTTTTAATATATGAAATCTATGACCCAAGCTTCTAAGGTTTTAATTTAAAAAATCTGGGCTTCCCTGGTGGCATAGTGGTTGAGAGTCCGCCTGCCGATGCAGGGGACACTGGTTCGTGCCCCGGTCCGGGAGGATCCCACATGCTGTGGAGCGGCTGGGCCCGTGAGCCATGGCCGCTGAGCCTGCACGTCCGGAGCCTGTGTTCCGCAACGGGAGAGGCCACAACAGTGAGAGGCCCGCGTACCGCAAAAAAAAAAAAAAAAAAAAAAAAAAAATCTTATCATCTTCAAATTTGGTTTTATCTAGTGAGAATAAAATATTGTGTATTTCTTTTAGCTAATAGCCATCTGCTACAGAAACATTCAAAAGTCAGCTCATCAGAATTTAAAAGGACTTCCTGAACAGAAGTTCACTGAAATTTAAGAAACTTTAATGGAACTTCTGTTACAAAATGATGCTGTTTTGGCTTTAGGCTAATCCCCCAAACACACCTACAAATTCATCTCCCCAAACGTCTGCCACAGAGAAGGAACTGGATCAGTTTTACAATTTTTATGGCAAAGGTTAAAATAAGTAATTTCCACAACAGCTGTCGACACACAGTCTGTCTTTGGAAGCTACTTTCCCTAGAGAATTTTATTTCTTCAAATGTCATAATTAGAATTTCATCTCTAGTGACTACTCAAGGAAATCTGGCAGCAGGAGACAGCATGGGTCACATTTTAATTATGAATGCATCCTTCCTGTCTGACGGCCAGGAGCTTGTTGCTAGTCACCTCACAGGAATCTCCATGAACTGTGAATAATTAAGTGTACTTTTCAGTGGATAGCAGTTGTTTTCTTAAAATTCAGCAAGATTTATCAGAGCATTACCAGATTTCTCTGTCCTACCAAAAACTGATGGGGTGCGAAGAAGTAGATTTCCGGGCAATTAGAGCAATGAGTTGTATTCATGTATTATTTACGGTGGGTGCATATCAACAGGAGGGCACTTTCATTCATTCATTTATTTATTTTCTTTCTTTCATTAAACACACGTTTATTGACTGTCTACTTTGGTATTGATCAATGAACTTACAGGTGAGGAAACAAACTTGAACAACACTATCTTTTTGCATAATAGAGATGTACCTGAATTTGGTCATAAATTGTTATTAAATGAGTGATACAGTAGAGTTATATACAAGGTGCTTTGAGGACACCAAGACAAAAGTAATTAATTCTGCTTAGAGAGATCGGGAAAGATAGGACAGGGAATGCGATATCTCAGCTGAGCTGTAAAGGAAAAGCAGGAAGGAGTTTGACAGACTGACAATGGAGGGGAGGGAATTCCTGACAAATGGAGCTGCGTCTGTAGAAAAAAGGATATTTGGAGGCATCCGTAGTCGGTTCAGTGAGGTGTCAAGGCAGAATGCTTTTGAATAAGTAGTAGAAGACAGGCATACAATACAGGATCAGGGTGTCTTTGAACACAGGCAGAAATGTAGACATTATGGACAAGGTATTTATCTTCACAAAAGGGTTATAGGTTATAGGTATGACAAGATATTGATTTCCTCAGCTCTCAGAACAGCCAGACAGGATTTCTGAATATCTTTGTCCTTTTATCCCAATTGCCTGAGAAAGCTTTATGATTTGCCTTTTTATTAATGATGTGAAAAAGGTTGGTACATCCGTACAATGAATTACGACTTAATAATACAATTCTAGAATAGGCAAAACTATAGTGATAGAAAGAAGATTGGCAGCTGCCAGGACCCAGAGGTTGGGCAAAAGATACTGACTACAAAGAGGCATGGGGGTACTTTTTGGTGTGATGGAAATGACTATTTCATTGTCGTGGTGGTGGTTACAAGACTCATCAAATTATACACTTAAAATTGGTGAGTTTTGTTGTTTGTAAATTATAGTTCAATAAAGCGACAAAAGTGAGGTACAGCAGAGACTCTGGGCTGGAACGAATTAACTTCAAAGGTACTAAAGCCCTGTAAGCCAGAAGCAAAAGCCTTCCCAATAAAAATGTCTAGGATGAGGTCACTAAATGGACCTCCTCAAGCACCTAAAGATTGAAAACCATGTTAGCTGACACTGAGCAGAATAAGAAATTGGTGGGGTCGGGGGGATGGGGGTGGAGGAAGGAGTGGGTTTTTTTCCCCTTAAATGTAAATTTGGGACTTTACAAGTACAATGATAAATAATAATTAATTTTTATAAAGCACTTCTTAGCTGCCAGAGATATCTTTAAAAGCTTTATAAATATTAATTAACTTAATTCTCAGAAGAATTCTGTGAGTAAATATTATTATTATTCCCATTTGTCAGATGAGAAAACTGAGGCAAACGGAGGTTAGTTAAATTTGCCAGGATCACAAACCTAGTTAGTATAAGAACTGAGATTTGAAGTCAGGCAGTCTGGTTCAGGATCTGTGCACTTAACCACAGAGGCATTATATTTGAATTTAAATGTTCCCAGAAACTTAATAATGAGAGGAGTTTATATTCAACCTTGGGACATCTTAATGTTGTTATATTTTATTATTGGAGTATATTGTCATTTTATATCACTGCAGAGCCTGATAACTTTTATAAGACAGTGTGGCTGGACATAATTAGAGTAGAGAGTGAATTTTCAACTTCAAATACAGCATGATATTGAAGTTAATTATTATGTTCTCATCCATTTTAGTGCCTTCTGGTAGGCAAAATCTATACTGGCCATAAGAGGTATAAAGAATATCCACAAAAGAGCAATGGTTGATACTGGAGAATTGGCTACATGAAGGTGGAAACAAGGCTTTCCTTATCCCTACCAAGGAAGATAGCCAGGCATGTATGATCGCAGGTTTCATGAATAAACTCAATAGATTAGATGAAGAAAAATCACTGAAGAGTTTTAGGGGGATGCACTATAATATATTATACATATTTTCCATGTGTTGGGACCTGTTCTGAAGAAACTCTTCTGGAATAAGCTATTAGATTATTGGGTGACACCAATGGTCCACATTTCCCAACTGAGTGGAGACTATTTGTAAGCACTGGGAATCTGGTCTCTCTTCTTCATTTTAAAATTTTGTACCAGTACAAGGAAGAAATCCTCAGTAGTTATGTCTGCCCTGAAAACCAAACTTTTCCTCAGTTAAGGTGTCCCAAGGTCTAGTCTGGGAGAGTGAGCAGAGAGCATTAGTAAGTCAGTCTGGTCATACCCTTTAGTCACAACCTCTAATCTAGCCTTTATCAGTAATAAAAGTCCTATTTTGATATCCAAATGTCTTACTTTTGTGTCTACTTCTCAACTGATTTGAAATTAGATGGTGAAGAAAGGGGTGTTATTAAAGGACCTAAACAACAGTCAACAGTGCTGATGCTATTTTTTTTTTTTTTTTTTTCTGATTCACAGTGAAGGCAGAAGGAAGGGGCTATATTGGAAATAGGGGCCATATGAAGATCAGGACAATACCAACACGAGTAAGAAAAATAGAGCAAAACTAGCAAAAGCAAAGCCTCTCAGCCTCTCACTGTCCTTCACCCATTGCACATAACTTTCTTCTGCTTTTCTTCCTACCATGGCCAACACACACACATTACCTCCCAACCCACCCCATCCCACCAAACAACAGCAACAAGAACTTCTGTGTACCAATAATTTTCCCATAGTTTTTGTGTTTGTTTTATTAAAGCCTGGTGCCCAAAGGCCACCAAGAGCACACTTGTAGTCAAAAACGTTTAGGTTTACTAACTTGCTGTAGCAAGGAAAACTGAATCCTACGGGAATAATAATCCTAGTGAGATGGAACTAGGATAGTTTTGTATAGAGTTTGGGTTTACACTGGGTGATTTAAGGGTCTGTTTTTGACTAGATTTTCAAAAAGGAGGCTATTTGGTCACTGAATATATTAATAATTTAAATTTCGGAGGTGGGAGAAATAAAGCAGTGCTGTCACTGGTAAAGAAGCGTTAGTCACCCACATTAGTTTTGAGACGAGAAGGTGGTTGCACAGGGTCCTTGTTTTTGTCTTGTTCCATCAGGATCACAAAATAACCTTATCTGCTGTTTATATTCTGTGAAATTGTCCATGTTCAGGAAGGAACACTACAACCTGGCTGTTGGTTGCCAGGCCAGCTAACAGTTGTCAGCTATCACAGATCATTTTGGGTTTTTTTCTCCTTCTTTCTCAGTTTCTTGCATCCATCTACTCACCACTCTGTCTGAGGCAGCTTGAAAGTTTATTTTCAGAAGAGAAAAAAAAAACAATTTGTGTTAGTTACCATCTTATCAACCATGACTGAATTTTAGAGTAGAAATCCTGAGAGAAAGAAAGAGAAAAATATTTACCTTTTAATGAACCGTTTATGCATAAAAATGGAAGTGTAGTGACTGTGTATGTGCATGTGACTAATTTATCAGAAGTACAAATTCAATTCATACAAGTGTTTATAGCTGCATTACATTTATAGCCACTAATAAGACCAAGTTATTTGATGTAAACAAACATATTACCAAAGTTTCATATATATATATATAGTTTGGTTGTGTTAAGCTGGCTGTAATTATGCTTTTAAAGACATAAAAAAATAATGCAAGGAAAAGGTTATATGAAAGATATCAGTAGATTGAGATATTTTAATTCACTTTTTCATAGATGGAATATTAACAGTTGAGGAAAGTATTATACTTCATGCATAATATAGCTAATCCTCAAATGAAAATTTCATTAGGCTTATTTCTAATAGCAGATTGAGAGCACTGAGGATTTGCTTTGTATACATAAACCTAATGTAGAATTTTCAGTATTTCACTAATTCTCTTTAAAGAAAATTAAATTTTTTTAAATATAAATTCCTTTATAATGTTGGCTTTCTGGTTTGGACTTTTTATCTATTTTTAAAGTATATTATGTTATTTGCTTTACCTATATGTTACCTATAGAAATAGTTATGGATGTGACCTGCTTCTTAAAAGTGCATTTTGGCCATTTTTTCACTTTCTCATGCATTAATTCATCTATATATGAATGCCTATCTATCTATGAATGGATATTACAGGGAAGGAGCCAATGGTGAAGGAACTTCTCAATTTTCACTACATTTGATCAGGATAAGTGTTTTCTTCCTCCACGCAATTTTTTTCATTCAAAGACCCTGAATTGCCCCCTCTGAACAATGCTGTCCTTATTTCTCAATTCATCTCATCTAAAGAAATGAGTCATGGAAGCCACTATGGAAGAATTGGTGGAAATGGTGGATAAAAGGAAGGCAATGAAAAAAGAAGACTAATATCAGGGTCTTTTTCCTTGTTGTGTCCAGGCACAATTGTGACTAGGAAATAATCTATTGAAATATACAAACTGAAGCTTCTGAGCCTCTTTTTCCATTTGAAATAACCAAAATTGGTGGATTACTATGAACTGAACTCCAGACATTATTTGTATTTCACCAGATATTCCATTAATGTCCACTTTATGTTTCAGAATCCAATTCAGGGTACCACGTTGCATGTTTTCCCAGTCTCCTCTATTATATGAGAGTTTCTCTCTTTCCTGGTTTTTGTGACTTTCACAGTCTTGAAGCTTAGTAGCATCTAGTTGAATGTCCCCTAGTCTGTATTTGTCTGATACTTTTCTCATGATTAGACTTGAGTTAAGAATTTGGGGGCTTCCCTGGTGGCGCAGTCATTGGGAGTCCGCCTGCCGATGCAGGGGACGCGGGTTTGTGCCCCGGTCTGGGAAGATCCCACATGCCGCGGAGCGCCCGTGAGCCATGGCTGCTGAGCCTGCGCGTCCGGAGCCTGTGCTCTGCAACGGGAGAGGCCACAACAGTGAGAGGCCCGCGTACGGAAAAAAAAAAAAAAAAAAAAGAATTTGGGAAAAAATACCCCAGAGATGTAGTGTTCTTCTATATATGATATCAGGGAGTACATATCTGTGTGACTTCACCGATGATGTCAACCTTGATGACTTGGTTAAATCATCAAGTATTTGTGTTTGTCAGGTTTCTCCACTGAAAAGTTGTTATTTCTTCTTTCTCTATTCTGTTCTTTTGGAAGACGTCCACCTTTTGGAAATCTAGCCCACTCTTGGGGGTAAGGGTGAGATTTAAGTTCCACTCTTGGAAGAGGGAATATCTATTGATACATATATTATTATTATTATTTTTGGCTGCATTTGGTCTTCGTTGCCGCACACCGGCTTTCTCTAGTTGCGGCAAGTGGGGGCCCCTCTTCTTTGTGGTGTGAGCGAGCTTCTAATTGCAGTGGCTTTTCTTGTTGTGGAGCATGGGTTCTAAGTGTGCAGGCTTCAGTAGTTGTGGCGTGTGGGCTCAGCAGTTGTGGTCACAGGCTCTAGAGCACAGGCTCAGTAGCTGTGGCGCACGGGCTTAGTTGCTCTGCGGCATGTGGGATCTTCCTGGACCAGGGATCGAACCCGTGTCCCCTGCATTGGCAGGCGGATTCTTAACCACTGTGCCACCAGGGAACTCCCACATATATTATTTTGGAATTCTTTTGTAAGGAAGAGTCATCTCTTCTCCACTTATTTATTTATTCAATCATTTGTTTATGTCATATAGATTCATAGATATTTATTTTATATTTTGTGCTATCATCCAACATTATATTGTTTATTTCATTGTTAATTATTCCATTTTGGCCATTAGGTGCTCTTCCAGGTTGAATCCTGTACTCCTGTGATATGTCTCTATTCTTTTTTTTTTTTTTTTTTAGCCCTTCTCGTACTACAAGATGACCTACACCCATCTTTTATTTTCCCTGGGCCAGTCCTAGAATTGGCTATTTTTCCAAGCAAACCTATTTCCATTTTATTGGGGAATGGAATCTGGAAACCAATATATGGACATTGGGAATGTTCTTTGTTACTGGCATCAATTTAGGCTTCTCAGCTTACCAAGTTAGATAATTTATATTATTCATTTTGTTTGGTAAAAATTGAAATTATACTTCAGATAATCTTGTGTAAACTTCTACTGCAGCTAAATCTTATCTACTCACTTTTAAATATAATACATTCATATGATCTAAAAGTCAAATCTCTTTTGTCAGCCACACATATCTTCTCCCTTAAAGACAACCAATGTTATAATATTTGTATTTGCTCCCAGTGGTATTCTATGAATAAACGTATATGTATTCTTCCCCTAATATACTTGCATATAAAGGCAACATACTATACACACTGTCCTGTGCCTTGATTTTTTTCCACCCAACAATATATCTTAGAGAGTTTTGCAGATCTGTTTATGAAGAACTTCCTCAGCCTTTTTAATGGCTACATTGATATTCATTGTATGGATATATGTACAATAATTTATTTAAGTAATCTTCTATTAATAAATATTTATATTGCTTCTATTCTTTTATTATTATAATCAATGCTGCAATATAAAATTTTGTACATACATAATTTCTTACATGGCTGAAAATATCTGTAGAATAAATTCTTTTTTTTTTTAACATTTTAAGGTATGTTTTTTTTATTTTTATGAGCAGAAATAATTATTTTTAAAATGGAATCATGATATAATACTACTTTTTTATAATCTGCTTTTTCATGAGCTTCCTGATCTTATTAAGTATTTTAGGATAAATTTTTTAGAAACAAAATTATTAGGTCAAATGGTATTTATACTTATCATCTTAATAGATATTATTATTTTCTACAAATGTTTAACAATTTATATGCTTTCAATGATCTTTGGAGAATTTCTGTTTCTTCACACTGTCACTAATACATTAGTATACTTCCAAAATTTTTATTTTTGCCAAACTGAAAAATTGCATCTCAGTGTAGTTTTTATTTACATTTCTCTTAATATAAATAAGCTTAAACGTTTTTTTTTATCATGTTTAAGATTGAAGGGGAGCAGAATTTGCACCCCCCAAAATGCCTCTTTGATATAAGATTATTTTGGGTTGGTTATTTTTACAGAAGTGCAGATCCACAAGAAGCTCTGAAAATCAATTAAAAGTTACCCTTTTGTAAGAGGAATTTATATTTATAATGGAAAACTCCTTTTGTGTGGGTATCTCCCTCTCTGTACCAAGAAGAGGAGAATGACTAAATCTTTAGAAACTTATCAATGGAGAAGGCAAAGACATACCTGCATAACAACCCATAGCCTTGTTTACTGTGCTTTTCTTGATAACCTCCCATAACTGGCTACCCCCCCACCAACATCTTCTTTTGTCTTTAGCTGGAGATGGTATTTAAGGTGGTGGTTTGGGCCATTTCTGGGAGTACAGATGGTATACATGTTAATAAACTTCTGTTTGTTTTTCTCCTGCTAATCTGTCTTTTATTACAAGAGTGGGGGTCTCAGTTGTAAAAAATTAATAAACAAAAACCTCAGTTAATTAGAGTTGGGAGACCAGAAAGGGGAGCTCCCATGCATTGTGATGACAGCAGAGCCCAACAGGAAGAAGACAGACTGCTCTTCATTTGTGGCAAGAACTCAGCTAGTGAAAAGCCACAGGCTCTTTGTGGACGGCAGCCCTCCCAACTTCCTTTTCCCTTCATAAAGGTGTTCTCCTCCCCTTGCAGGGACTTGTACATGGCTTGGTATGTTTGCAGACCCCAAATTCTCTGCTGATCCAGAATTAAGCCCATTTTTTTTCTGGAGAAATATCTGGCCGTCTATTTGTTTTATATCAACATCTCAGTGGCCTGTACAGGGACTAGAGAAGCTCCGGGGCTCTTGAGCAAAACAGGTGAGGTACCCACAATGGAGCCTATTGTTGTTCTCTGCTTCCGTCACTAACCCTGGAGTTTGAAGGTATGTTTTCTTCTGGATCTGAGATTATGCCCTTTTTGTGTTTGAAAACAAAAAAGTCTCCAGGCTTTATTCAGGATCTATTTAAAGGCTTCATCTTTTGGTTAAGGCCTTATTCTGTATGACAGTATTCGTTGGCACTTTGGTCTGATTTTGAGATCAGACAGTTTTAATGAAGCTGACTAACCTTGACCCATTCCTTAGGAAGAGGGGTTGTTTCTTTGAAACCGTGCTGGGTTTTTCAGCCTTCAGCTGATGTCTTTGGAAGGGCTGTCTTCTGGAGACTGGCCAAAAAAAAAAAGGCTTTGGCCTGACTCTTCTGGGACCAAGCTATCCTCTTAAGACTGGGTGGGATTGGCTTGCAAGCTGTTTGAATTGAGGTACTTGTGCTGTAAGCTGTTTAAACTGTTTGAAAATTGTTCTTTACTCTAGGGGAAAATCCTCTAAAAAGTGGGATCCCCGTTATGGAAATATTTTGAGGCTGTGCCCCATAGCGTCTATGGTGGATTTGATTTTATGTTTAAAAATCAAGGTTCTTTCTCATGCTCATTTCTAACAAAATGGACCAACCTGACCAAAGGCTATTTAGAATATCAATGGCCATTATGGAGAACTTTTGAAATTCCCAGACTAATTTCCCTAAAACTGAATTGGACTATAATAGCTCAAAAATTTCCAAAACTGAGTGCAATGCTTATTTTGATTGGTATTTTGAAGCTTCCCAAAGTTACCAGCAGTTTAAAATTGCCTCTCTGCACAGTAAGACTTTAAGATTAATTAAGGCAAACAAATGATTGAAGAAAGATAAAATGGCTCCTGAAGCCTCAGGCTCTGCCTCTGATGCTCTCTGGTCTCTCCCTTGGCTCCTTGTAGCCTGATTCTGCCTCCGGCACCATCTTCCTATTTCTTGTCTGTGTAGCCCACGTCGCCACTAGACCCTCAGTTCCTCCACAAAAATTTTATTGCCAAACTCCCACTTTTCTCCAAAACTCTCCCCACTCCATTTTCCTCTGAATTGTCAGAACCTGTCTCTTTAAAATTAAGCCTTCTGAGAATCCAGAGCCTAAACTCTTAATTTCTTATACTCCCTGTATTAAAGCTGAACTGTGAGCCATAGTCAAAGATTTTCCCACAGCACCCGACGATCCTCATAGATTTGGTGAGGAATTTAATATAGTCATTCAAACTCATCAACCTGGTTTCTCTGATGTATATCAGCTAGTTCATATGCTTGTGGCCAAAGGGTAGGCCCAGCATTGAATGAAAACCACTAATTGGGAAAGTCCTGAAAGGTCTCTAGAATTACAACCAGGAGACCAGCCCACTACCTTATTATATGATCAGGCTCAGGCAAACATAGCCAACTTCATTGAACAATTCCTAGGGATTTTCCAAAGCCTACTGATTGGAAGAAATTTCAGATTTGCACACGAATATCTGACAAACCTGTTCATGACTATAACAATCAACTTCAGATTATTTTTAAAGAAAATTCTGGTCTTGCTTAAGATGTTGATTCCACCTGAGTAGCTTTTAATCTATGTTTATTAATGAGCTGAACCAGGACATTTTCCGTCTAGTAAAAAGGACCAGCATGGAATGGGAAACTATGTCCACTCCAGATTTAGTCAATCTGCAAACCAGCTCTCACACTCCAAATGAGTCACCTCAAAGACTGCCAACATTCTTAATCTTCAACTCCAGAAAATAAAGTTTCCTAAATGAAACCAAAATCCTCCTAGTTTCTGCTATTATTGCAAAGAGCCAAAATATTGGAAAAGAGATTATTACAAATTTCAGCACTTTAGGCAACTTCTGCCCTCTAATCAGTCTTTCCAATGTCCTCCCAATTCTCAATGACAGGGCTACTAAGACCTACAGGGATTCTTCTCAATCTTCCCTCTTAACTGGCTTGGAGAAACGTTCCTCAATATTGGGGGTAAATCTTTTCCCACATTCTTCATGCTCAACCTCACTACTATAAAACAGCCCCTGCCTTGGCATACTATAACAGTTCAAATAGTGGGGATCTCTAAGGTACCTCAAGAGGTTTCTGTCTCTAAACCTACTCCTTTTTATTTAGGCTCTTTGAGAGATGCACACCCTTTTCTCCTCAGTTCCTCTGTCCCATCCATTTATTAGGCTGAGACCCCTTAGAGAAGTATCATGCTGGACTTTCTCCAAACAGGAGGATATAAATCTAGAAACTGACAATATCAAAGTAACCTACCAAGTGAATTAAATGACCCTTTGACATCTTTTATTTGTTCTATCACCGATGGTACTAGAGCAGATTTTGGAAATACAGATCATTTGTCCCTATTGAATCAGCTATCACCTTCCTTATGGGCAAAATCTCCAACTGATGTTGGCAAAATTCACAGCGTACCTCCCATCAAGATTCTAACAGACCTCTCAAAAACCTCTTCTGAGAATTAATCAGTACACTATAAGTAAAGAAGCCCTTCGAGACATAAAGCCCATAATAGAAGATTACAGGTTCAAGGCCTCATTACTCCTTGCACCTGTATCACTCCCATTTTAGGAGTGAGGAAACCTAATGGCTAATGTCGGAGGTTTGTCCAGGATTTCCAAGCAATAAACAACACTGTTATCCCTTGACACCCTGTTGTTCCTAACCTTCACACGTTACTAACATGCATTCCCACTGGAAGTAAATTGTTTACTGTAATTGATTTATACAGTGCATTATTCAGTACTCCAGTTGACGAAGCTAGCCAATACCGCTTTGCCTTCCCTTGGGAAACAATTCACCTGGACAGTAATGCCTCAGGGTTATACAGAAAGACCTTATTTTTCACCAATCCTGAAGGTTGATCTAGATGATAAAAAGTTCCTGAGGGTTTCTACATTGTTGCAATTTGTGGATAATTTGCTTTTTGCTTTCCTTCTCAATCAAGCCTCCTCATAGGAAAACAGCATCTACTTCTAAAGCTTTTAGCTTTAAAGCGACATAAGATCACCAAAGAAAAACTGAAGTTTTCCCTAACCCAGGTTTGATATTTGGGGCATATGATATCAGAACAAGAGCTATACCTAGATCCAGATAGACTTCATGGTGTCCTAAGTTTCCCAAAACCCCAAACTAAGCACCAAGTGCGAAGCTTTTTCAGGCTAGTTGGTTATTGTCAAAATTGGATTCTAAATTTCTCTCTTATGGACAAACCTCTATGTATTTTACTCAACAATAACAACCCCAACTCAGTTTTATGGGGAGAACCAGACAACATAGCCTTCAAGTTTGATGAACCCAACTACCCTTGGGCAACCCAATTATCAGATTCCCTTTTTACTTTCTGTATATGAAAGGAAGGAAATGCTCCTGGGGTACTCACCCCAAAACACAGGGACCACCACTGACCCACAGGGTATAATAGCCAGCAACTGGACCCTGTGGCATGGAATTACCCCTTATCTTAGAGCCATTATGGCCAGTGCCCTCCTGGTGAAGGGTCACTGAGAAAGTTGTGGGATCCCCTTTAACCATTTTTTACCTCTTGCATTAGAAGTTCACTTGTTTTCTCATCGCATTCAACATTTCTCAGCCAGCTGCTTCACCTCCTATGAAGTCCTTTTGTTAACTGCCCCTCACATAACTCTTACGTTGTAATAACCTTAACCCTGCTACTCTTCTCCCCTCCATCACTGACAAAGCACCTCATGACTGCTTAACACTGACAACCATCTCCCGACTGTGGGATGATCTACAGGAAATTCCACTGGGTAAGGCTAATGTCTCATTATTCACTGATGGCTTTTAATTAAAAGGGGCAATGGCAAATATTGTGCTGGGCATGCAATTACAGGACCTTTTGATGCTGTTGAGGCAACATCTTTACCTATAGCTACTCAGCCCAACAGGCTGAATTATACACTCTGACAAGGGTTTGTACTTTGGCCAAGGTCAAAACTGCAAATATTTTTACTGATATTAGATATGCTTTTGGCATAGCTCATGATTTTGGAATAGTGTGGAAGCAATGTGGCTTCCTTAATCCCAGAGGAAATAAAATTTAAAATGGCTCCTATGTTCCAGAATTATTGAAAGAAATACTTTTACCTGCCTCTGTAGCTATTATTAAGATTCCAGGGCATTCTAAATTTGACCTTCTGGAAGCTAAAGGAAATCATCATGTTGATATTTCTTCAAGGAATGCCACTCTTGAAGGGACCAACAACAGCCAAACCTCTGCACGGTCCAAAGGGATATTTCCTCAAATGATAATTTAGAAAAACTGGCTAAAGAAGCCCAACAACTGATGTCAGAAAAGGAAAAAAAAAGATTGGAAATTCAACAATTGTGGGCTTGATAAAAAGAGAAAGCTCTGGTTTGGACCAAATAACAACTCAGTCCTACCAGAGACTCTAAAGTTCCCATTCCTCACCACTGCACATGCATTAAACCACTGGTCTACAGACGAAATGATAGTATTCACTTACAAACATTGGTGAGAAACATTAATAAGACCACAAAGAGTGCCCACCTCACCTGTCCTACTTGTGTAAAGTACAATCCAGGGAAGCCTGACTGGACCGCTCCTAGGCATTTTAAACTGCCTAATGGACAATTTGAGGTCTAGCAAATGGATTTCATACAACTTTCTCCTCTATTGGATATAAATATGTTTTAGTCATGGTATGCATGTTTTAACATTGTACTGCTGACTTCCCTGGAAGAGAGGCTACTGCCTCTTCTGTGGCTAAAGTCCTTTAGGAAAAGATTATCCCTACCTGGGGAACTCCACTTGATCTTCCTAGTGATCGAGGAACCTATTTTACTGGCCAGGTGCTTCAAGAGGTCTGTGTCATTTGGCTGATTCTACAACACTTCCACTGGCCTTACCATCTTTAATCCTCTAGTTTAGTCAAATGCACTAATGGTATTATTAAGACTTATACTCAGGACATGGAAGCAACCTAAATGCCCATGGACAGAGGAATGGATAAAGAACATGTGGTACATATATACAATGGAATATTACTCAGCCATTAAAAATGAATGAAATAATGCCATGTGCAGCAACATGGGTGGACCTAGAGACTGTCATATTGAGTAAAGTAAGTCAGACAGAGAAAGACAAATATATGATATCGCTTATATGTGGAATCTAAAAAAATGGTACAAATGAACCTATTTACAAAACAGAAACAGAGCCACAGATGTAGAAAACAATCTTTTGGTTACCAGGGGGAAGTGGGGGAGGGATAAACTGGGAGATTGGGATTGACATATATACACTACTATATATAAAATAGATAACAAATAAGAACCTACTGTATAGCACAGGGAACTCTATTCAATACTCTGTAATGACCTATATGGGAAAAGAATCTAAAAAACACTGGGTATATGTTTATGTATAACTGATTCACTCTGCTGTATAGCAGAAACTAACACAACATTGTGTATCAACTATAGTCCAGTAAAAATTAAAAAATAAAAAAGACCCAACTGGCAAAACTTGTAGAGGCCCTCCAGATACCTTGGCCAAAAGCACTGCCCTTCATCCTTCTAAATCTCAGGTTCACTCCTTTTGGAACTCATAAACTCTCACCCTTTGAGATAGTCACAGAATGCACAATGCACTTGGCTCAATGCACCCACAACTGAAAAAAGGAGAGATACTTCAATATTTCAAAGGCCTAATTGCTTCTATTAAAAATAACCATGTTTTGGTAGAGCCATCTTTTCACAGTGTGCCCTCAGGAGATATAGACTTTCAGCATTACACCTTTCAACCTGAAGATTTTGTCTATTGGAAAAGTTACCTCCAGAAGAACTCTCTTAAACCTCACTGGAAAGGCCCCTATCAAGTATTGCTAACCAAACCTTATGCTGCCAAAGTCCAAGGAATAAACCCTTGGATTACATGACATGCTTCAAGGAAGTGCCAAACCTTGACTGGACCTGCACATCATCTGGTGTCCTGAAAGTAAAGATTTATCAGAACTGAAGCAGGCAACATCTGATAAGACAGCATTCCCGAGATATCCAGACCAGGCCTGTTGGAAGATTTTGCCAAAATTTTGATGATGACATATGCTTCAGATGATCTCATATGTCTATGATATTAATAACACATGAACTTTAGATGAAAAGTGCCCAAGATTTCTCCCTCCTACCCCTCCTTGTTACTTGCATGTGACCTCAATAGGTCTCCAATCTGTGCACTTTGCCTGGGATGTGAGACACTACACTCAGGAAAGGTCCTTCCTGACTCTGAGGGACAAAAAGCTGCTGAAACTAGAAAACCTGACTCTTGATTAGTGATATTTTCAGAAAAAGATCTTGATCAAAAGGAGGAAATGTAAAAATTAATAAACAGAAATCTCTAATAGAGTTGAGAGACCAGAAGAGGGAGCTCTTATGCCCTGTGACAATAGCAGAGCCCAAAAGGAAGAAGAAAGACTCCTTTCCTGGCAAAGACTCAGCCAACGAAAAGCCATGGGCCCTTGGTTTGCTATAGCCCTCCTATCTTCCTAAAAGTGTTCTCTTTCCCTTATCGTGTGGAGACTTGCACGTAACTTGCCATGGTTGCAGACACCAAATTGCAATTCTCTGCTGATCCCAAATAAACCCATCCTTGCTGGAGAAATTCTGGCAGTCTATTTGTTTCAGGTCAACACAGCCAAAAACCTAGAAGATTAAAGAGAATATTGATTTTCCTCTCTGAAAAGATGCATTTGTATATTTTCTTCCTTGAACTTAACACATCTTTTGTCTTTTTTCTTGTAGGTTGTTTGTATCTTGTTGACATGAAGAAGTTATTTACACAAATGGAAAATTATCCCTGTGTCTAATAAAATCTGCAAATATTCTCCCCAGTTTGTCATTTTTGTTTTTGAAATGCTTATGTTGGGCTTTCCCATGGAGTAATTCTATTTTTTTTGTATAAATTATTGAATTTTTATGTAATTAAATTTAAGGTTTCTGAGTTTTATGTCATATTTCAAAAAGGCTTATCATTCTAAGATTACTTAATATTTTTCTCATGGCTTTTCTAGCATTTTTGTTATTGGTTTCACGGAGTTTCGTAAATAAGTTTTGAAGTAACCAAATATAGAGTTTTTAAGACTTAATTTACACAGTTTTTCATTGTGGGATGTACTATACTTTGTTTGAAAGTTCTCTCTTGCTGGACCCTTAGGTTTTCATTTTGCTTTGATTGGATTTTTGCAAAACTACAAATTTTAAAATTTTATAGCATGCTCAGTATATTCCAAATTATATTTTCAGGGGGACTCTCAAAAACATACTGTCCAAGGTTCCCAATACTATTTATATACTTACAAATGTATATATAATCATATTCACTAGAACAAACATATTGATGAAAGTCCACTCTGTGCCAGATACTGTGTTGAACTCTGGAAGCACTATACAAAGAGGAATGCTAATACTGTAATCTTTATATTATATAGAATTAGGAGTGGGCCTATATCCTATTTTACCCCCTTAGCAGTAAAACAATTTACTTTTTGTGAATTTTAGAGAAGAACTAAACTAAGTAAATTCTTATACTTGCATCCCAGCATCAGTCAATGAAGGTGTTCTTTAGAAATTTCTGAGAATATATACATTTCTTTATTCATAACATATTATTTCCAGAAGCTAGCTATATAAAAAGCGTCAAACATGGTATTACCAATTACTAGCAGACATTATAGAGGTGAGAAAAGATGGTGAATGGATTAAAAATAGCTTCAAGCTAGTGGCACAGATATGCAATATGCCACACTGGGATGATTAAAGGAAGAAGAGTGAAAGTAGGCCTTTCTTAACTAGACTTTGTATCAGGTGCTTTCATTGCTCATGCTTTCCCACAGTGGACCATATTCTAGATGTGTCTTCACTGACCCACCTGTCATCAAATTAAAAGCTCTATGTTTCAAAGGGCACTCAAGAAAGTAAAAAGACAACACACCCACTGGATGAAAATATTTGACAATTATATATCTGATAAAGGACTTGCATCAAAAATATGCAAAGAACAATTACAACTGAACGATAAAAAGACAGCACAATCAAAAATTGGGCAAAAGATTTCAATAGGCATTTCTCTAAATAAGATATACAATAGCCAATAAATGCATGAAAAGATGCTAAACATTATTATTTGTTGGGACAAATATAAATCAAAATGACAATAAGATAACACTTCACGCTCACCAGGACGGCTACAAATTTTTAAAAATTCAAAAAGAGACAATCACAAGTGTTGATTAGATGTGGCAAAATTGGAACCCTCATATTGCTGGTGGTACTGTAAAATGTTTTGAGCACTTTGGAGGAAAGTTTAGCAGTTCCTCAAAAATTTAAAGTTGGATTTACCATATGACTCAGCTTTTCTACTCTTCAGCATATACCCAAGAAAACTGAAAATACGTGTCCACAGAAAAACTTGTGCACAAATATTCACAGCAGCATTATTCATAATAGCCAAAAAGTGGAAACAACTCATATGCCTATGAACTGATGAATAGATAAACAAAACCATAGAGACAGAAGTAGATTAGTGATTGCCAGATGCTGGGGGAAGGGAGGAATCAGGAGTGACTGCTAACAGGTATGTTGTTTCTTTTTGGTCATGAAGATTTACTCCTATGTTTCAAGAGTCTAATAATTTCAGTTCCTATAAGCTTCTGCTTGAGATGGCCATTCAAGCTATATCCCCAACACGTTCTATGTTGCAGCAACAAGAAACTACCTTAATTGTAAGACTCAATTCCTGAAAATAGGTGTTTCTCAGTATTGGTATGTATGTTTAATTTGGTAAAATTTTTACTTTCCTCAAAAGCCATTATAAAACTATTAAAAATTATAATCAAAGACCACTTAAAATTTAAATGTATATATTTATATGTATATAGGTATGTGCATATAATATACAATAAATACATATGCAATATATATGTGTGTACATGTACGTGTGTACACACATATATACTGGTCTGTTTTACCAGAGAGCCCTATTACACTATGTTTTTAGAGGAAAAAAGGATTTTAAGTTATTTTTAGTAGGCTTATATTCAGCTGACTTAAGAGCAATTGGTTTTCTGAAGTGAGCTTTAATACAGTGCGACAACCATTATTACTATAAATGAAGGTTGCTGTCAGGGAAGATCAGCTAGTTGTCCTCAGTTATTCCACGGGATGGCATTAACTTATAGAATTAACTATGGTTCAAGTAGTCATGCTCGGTTCTACTTTTCCAGAAAAATCAGACTTGTACATTACAGTATGGAGAGAGTTCAGGAAGAAGAACTGACTCTAAAACAAGACCGTTTCACTAGACTTCTGCATAAATCCAGCCAAGGGACTTCAACAGACAGTCGTCTCCTCCATCACTGCAATCTCTCTTGACCGAGAAATCTCTAAATATGTCCAGAGATTTTGTAGCTCGCAGTTGGTGAGGAAGAGGGGCAAGTTACGTTACTTATAATAATATAAATAAGTTATATTTAGGCAATTATGGGTGGCTAAGGGCTCTCTATATCTCATAGATACAGATATCCTATCTCTATTTCTCCTCACCCACCCACCATTCCTCTCCAGAGCTGACTGAGCATTGACAACCCTTTCCCTTCACAAATGTTTAATGAGTGTTTATGTGTCAGCAATCTTTTGAGTATGGCATCATGGTGAAAAATGCAAGCGTCTGCTCTATTGTAAATGGCAGGTAATACATAAACATGAAAAAAACAGGTAATGAAAATTATCTAAGAAATCAGGATGATATGATGCAGTGACTAGAAGGCATCATTACATTGGCCTTCCTCATTCTGTAGGTCTTAGTTGAGTACAGGTCCAATATAGATGTACTAACATTGACCATGTCAGTGTTAGCGTACTTTCTAGGGATGGCCCCAAACATATTCTTTTGCTGAAGCACTAACACTAGTAAACTTAGGGATATCACTCTTATATGCGACATTCAGGAAAGGTCTTCCAAATAAAAACTGCACTTATTTACTTATTCAATTGTTTGCTTATCTATGTGTTTATCTATCTATCTATATATGTTTATATAGATAGATTTAAGTTTAAAGCTTTGGCAGTAGCAATTTTATACAAAAAAAGTAGTAAGCATATTAAAAAATAAATGCTTTTGTGGCAGGATTAGGAGATGATAGAGAAAAAAATTATTTTTCCTTCTCCAGGCCAACTATGCAAAATGAATAGATTTCTTCTTTAACACCAATCTGCCCTTCCACCATTCAAGCTTGCAGTGGCCCTCTCTGCTGATTATGTCGTAGAGTGACAGCATTGAGGGTGCTAAAATATATACCTCCAATAATAAACAATTCTATCACTATTTCAATATTTATTTCTTAGGATCTAGGACTGAGCTCTCCATCCAGAGGAGACAGAACTATCACTGGAATGTGTACTAGCTTCAGATCAAAGAGATTTGCTATTATCAAGGTCACCCAATTTCCAAATAACTGCTTGATTCTGGTGAAACTTTGTGTATCAAATGGTACATTATCAGTATATAGTAAATCTGGTATAATTCCAGGGCCCACAAAATATTCTTTGCACAAGGACAGGTAACATGTTGAGTAAGCCTGGGATACCCACAGAATTTACACAAAATATGCTTACTGAGAGAAACAGGTTACACCATTTCCTGACACCTCTTTATGCAGTCAGCATGAAGATCAAAGTCTAAGTCTGTTTCCTTATCTCTCTTCTTCAGTGGTCTATTTTAAGTTTAATGAAGTATTTCTTGGCTTGTTCTGTAATATAAGCTTTAACAATTCTAGCCATTTACGTACCTGATCCTGAAAATGATGTAAATTTTCAGCCTTACTGAAAAAATAATCATCAAAACAAAAAGTATATTAGTCTAAAGACTGGTGAGCTACGGCCTAAAAATTTTGTCACCATAGGGCTTTGAACAGCTGCTGTTATTTACACAAGGATGATTTTCTTCAGATAACTCAATATACCTTTTATCTCTTAATTCTGTGATTATGACAGCAATAATACCTCCAATATCTGGATTTATTATACTGACTGGCTTTACATAGGATTTATCACTATAAATGACTATTGCAATTGCATTGTGGAAGTTGCCCAAGATGTTTTCATCTTAAATGTTCTATTTTCCCTCTGTAGGAAGGCAATTTATTTCTTGGGACTGGGTATGATTAACAATAAATGGTAATGTTTGAGGTTAATAGTCAGAAGCATAACCTACCTTGTGAATAGGTAGAGGATCTGAAATCTACCTTTTGACTTCCACCTTAAATGATGAAGATTGGGCCATAGAATAGAGCTACAATCAGTCTGGAATAGCTAAGGGATTTCTGAGGTGGCCTGACAGATACAATAATACCTGTTATGCTCCTTGTTATACTTCTGACTGGCATTGCTCACCCACGCAGAAAAAAACAGCAGTTTAGTAGAAGGTGAAATGAACCATATTCTCTTTTGTCTTTTTGTTGATATATTCTTCTTTTATACATGTGAATATCATTCTCTACGCAGTACTATTTAAACATTTTACAAAAGACTGCAGTTTGGCCTAGGGACACTGCTGCCTTTAGTTGCCTCTTTGTATCTATCTAATATCATTCTTTTATTACACTGAATTTTTAACTTAATCATCAAAATGAGCTTGTGTTGCTATTGAATACATAACGCAACCTCTATGACCTCCTCTGCAATACCATTTTATGAATTTCTTAAAGAATATATGGAAAAATCCAGAGGTAGGTGCAAACAGGAGGTAGTGATGGGGAGTTGGAGACTGAGACAACATCGTGTTTTCTTTGCTTGCTTGTTTTTAGGTTTCTGATATTAACACTATGAAAAAATAAACCTATGCTAAGAAAAGGAGGAACTTATGCCTGACATAATGCTTCCATGGATTACAAAGTATTCCTTTACATAAGATTTTTTTTAATGAAATAGTTTCCCTAGTACACCAGTTATTATTTTTATTTATTTTTGCAGTTTTTTTAACTGATGGAAAATTTACCTGCAATGAAATAAACAGAATTTAAGTGTACAAGTCAATGTGTTTTGACAAATATCTATACTAAAGCAATTAGCATCTCCATAAAAATGTATAACATATCCATCACTCCAGAAAGATCCTTTGTGCCCATTTTAGTCAACTCTCATCCACGTAGTCAACCATGTTTCTGATTTCTATTACCATATGTTATATAGTTCTTGAACTTTATATAAATGGAATCATACAGTATGCCCTCTTTTGTACATTTTTTCATTCAATGTAGTAATTTGAGATGCATCCACGTTGCAGGAAGTATCTGTAATTCACTTCTATTTATTGCTAATTATTTTTCCATTATATGAATATAACACATTTGATCATTCTTATCTTCATGGAAAACATCTTGTGATTTTCATTTTTGGACTATTATGAATAAAGTTGCTATAAAATTTGTGTACAGGGCTTCCCTGGTGGTGCAGTGGTTGAGAGTCCGCCTGCCGATGCAGGGGACACGGGTTTGTGCCCCGGTTCAGGAAGATCCCACGTGCCGCGGAGCGGCTGGGCCCGTGAGCCATGGCCGTTGAGCCTGCACATCCGGAGCCTGTGCTCCGTAACGGGAGAGGCCACAACAGTGAGAGGCCCACGTACCGGAAAAAAAAAAAAAAAAATTGTGTACATGTTATTTGTATACATGTGTATTTTTATTTCTCATGTATCCATAATCTTGTAGTATAATATCCAAAATTTCCAGGAAACAAAGTACAACTTGAATGAGAGAAGACAATCAACAGACACCAACATCAAGATGAATCAGATGTTGGAAATATTTAGTACAAATTTTGAAGTAGCATCATAAAAATGGTTCAAAAATCAGTTGAAAATTCACTTACAACAAATGATAAGGTAGAAAACATCATCAAATAAACAGAATTTATAAAAAAGAAAGAAATGGAAATTATATACCTAAAAACTATATAATGAAAACAAAATCTCACTGTATGGGCTCCACAGTAGAATGGAGATGACCTGTAGGAAATGACTCAGCCACACAGGAGGAATATAGCCCATATCTCAGGATCTGGGTATTGTTCTTGGCTGCTTCATATAATTGCTTCACTGTGCAGAGCTTCATGCACTTTCTCATAAGCCATGAGGTGTTAGAATTTAATTAGCCCACAACTCTGTTGCATCTAGTGTCCCAGAATTGGCAAAGTACCTGGTCAGAGAACTCCAGTTATTGTTTATTTTTCCTCAGTACTGCCTTGGAGAGGGCCTGTTTCTGACTCTAGATATACCTTCTTCAAGAAGTCACATTGAGCTAGAATTTCCTTTAAAGTTTAAATAAAGTAATAAGCAAAAATAATTGCAGACAGGGATGCCCTCATTCCAATACTCAAGCAAAAATTTGTGTGGCGTGGACAGCGTAACTTTGTTTTCTATATTATATGAAAAGAACTCTGCTCTAGAACTGGACCAGAAGCTGCATGTAGCACCAAACAATAAGCCTACCAACTTTACCTGGTAGTACATATGAACCATATGCTAGTGTAGGGAAAATAGGCCCACTTTGGATCATTATATTAGGCATTGGGGTGGTGATGAATATTCAACAGGACTCATCACACTGTGATACTTTATTTTTTCTGGAGAGTAGAAATTAGATTTTATTTTAATTTTTTTAAATTTATTTTTGGCCGCATTGGGTCTTCGTTGCTGCATGGGGGCTTTCTCTAATTGCAGCGAGCGGGGGCTACTCTTCATTGCAGTGCAGGAGCTTCTCAATGCAATGTCTTCTCTTGTTACCGAGCACCGGCTCTAGGTGTGTGGGCTTCAGTAGTTGTGGCGTGGGGACTCAGTAGTTGTGGCTTGTGGGCTCTAGAGCGCAAGCTCAGTAGTGGTGGTGCACGGGCTTAGTTGCTCTGCAGCATGTGGGATCTTCCTAGACCAGGACTTGAACCCAAGTCCCCTGCATTAGCAGGTGGATTCTTAACCACTGCACCACCAGGGAAGTCCAGAAATTAGATTTTAGATGCTGTGTTGGTAGAGACTCGTTCCTGGAGTTATCTTTCAGGTAGATATTCCATTTCAGGAAAGTTTAGTTTGTTGTGGAATTTTACATCAGAGGTTGACCCAAACTGAGTTATTTTCTTCTTTTAATGATGGAATTTATCAGCAAGCACAGTGTTTTGACTTAATCTAAATCTCTAGCTGATATTTGACTTAACCAATTGCATACGTAGTGCCACACTTGATGTTGCTTTACTTTTCCATTTTGCACTGTTTATAATGTCTACATAAACTCCATAAAGTAGGCTTTGAAATGGGTAGACAATTCTTAAGATGTTTTATTGCTTTTAAAGATTTGAAAAAGAATTGACTTTTGAAAAATAATGTTAAGAGGAGGGAAATGGAACATTTCCTGAGAATGGCCTTATCTAAGGTTAAATTTTGTTTCTTTATTCTAAAAGTTAAATTTTGCCTAAAAGATTATTTTTATTAATTTTTAAAAACATCAAAAGTTATTAAACATGCCAATATGAGTAACAGAAATCAGTTGATCATATATATATATAGAGTCTATTTTTCTATTTTTTTTCCATTGATATATTTGTTTATACAATTGCCAATACCACACTGTATAGATTTCTGCAGCCTTATAGTAAAGGTAGAAGTTCATTGTGAACTTCCATATACATTTTAGAGTGAACTTATCAATTTTTTCAAAAAACTTACTGAAATTTTGTTTGGGAGGGCATTTCAAATTGAAGAGCTTATATTTTAACAATATTGTCTTTCATTCTATAAGCATGGTACATCTCTACATTTATTTATGTCTTTTTAAAGTTCTCAGAATTTCTGTAGTTTCAGTGAATAGATACTGTGCATATTTTGTTAGGATTATCATGTATTTCATGTTTTCAGATGCTGCTGTAAAAGATATTGACTTTTTAAATTTCAATTGCTAATTGTTACAAATGTAGAAATACATCTAATTTTTATATATTTCTATTGTATCCCTTGATCTCTTTGAAATGACTTATTCTAGCAGGATTTTAATGTCTATTCCTTGGGATTGTCTATGTAAATGACCATGACATCTGCTAAAAAGACAATTTTACTTCTTCCTTCCTAATCTTTCTGATTTTTCTTTATGTTTCTTAATACAGTGGCTAGGGTATCAGTATAAGGTTAGAAGTTACAGTCATAAATATCCTTTTATTCATCATGATCTCTGCAGAAGAAAAATCCATTATTTTATATTCAGTATAATTATAAATGTTAGTTTGTAGATATTACACTCTACTTAAATTTCCATTTTAATTTATATTAATTCCAATTCTAATGTGATGTGCCCTATCTCTTCACTCATTATCTTTCTTTAAAATATTTGAACATATTTATAAAAGCTGATGTAAAGTTATATTCTGATAATTATAATTTCTGGAATCATCATAGGATCAGTTTCTGTTGACTAGTGTTCTTCCTGATTGTCACATTTTTTGGCTTGTTTGTCTACTAATTATTTTATTGTACACTGGATATTATAAATAATATGTTGCTGAGAGTTTAGGTTATGTTGACTTAGTTAAATAGGTATTAGATTTTTCTGGCAGACAAATAAATTGCTCTTGATCTGGCAGGCTTGGGTTTATTCTTCATTATGGCAGTGTTTTTTTCACTTTTATCCTTAGTCTTATGGCCATTTATTTAAAATATGGTACTTATTTTTAAAGTATGTCTTTTCTTCAGTCTCAACTGAAGCCTGATGTTTTCAGTGAGGTTATTTCGTTATGACTTGACTGTAATTTTAATATGTCTCAGAACCCACAACCTCTGTTATCTCCATTTACCTCACAGCTCCACAGCTGTGAAGTTCTCTGATAGGCCTCATGGAGCCTAACTCTGTATGTAGGCAGCCCAGCCATTGGCCATGAACGTTTAGAAACAACCCATTCAGACTTTGTCCCTCTTGTAACCCCCTGCAGGTTCCTCATCTATGACTTCATGCCCTGAAACGTTCAGCTATTCCAAACTCTGCAGCTTCAGTGAGATACAAGGTTTCAGTTGGGCTTGACTCCCTGGATCATAGCTTGAAAGGTTACTTCATACAGAAACAGAGGATAAACTTGGGGTTTACTTCATATGTTTCCCTTCTCTCAAGGATTATTATCCTACCATATCTGTTGTACAGTGTTTAGAAACCATTGTCTCATATATTTTGTCCAAATTTATAGTTGTTTGTGGAAAGAGAATGACAACTGCCAGTTACTCCATCATGGCTAGAAGCAGAATCCCTTTTAACTCATCTGTTAATTTATTTTTACAGAGTTACATAATAAAAAGCAAAGAGGAGAGAATAAAACTTAAATTACTGTAACCTCAAGCATTTAAAAAGAAATGATTAATTGTAGTGTGAAACACAGCAGCATTACATCACTGTTATATCTTAACAGAGATCGACATTATCCACAGGAAGACTCAGACTTTTTCTCTCTGGTACGTTCCATCTAAGAATCAATCTCTGAAAATTCATGAATAGCCCTAGAACTAGAGAAAATTAACTACTGAGCCTCTTTGAGCAAAGCTTTCAAGTGGGTTAAAACATAACATAAATGATAAAATGATTAAAAATTGTTACAAAGAAACATTTTTCTTTTAAAAAATTAGTGATCTTCTAATAGGCTTGGTTGTGAGATGCACAAAGGGAAGAGACACCAGAGAGTGCATAAAGTACCACAGATGGCTAGACAATTCTTGGAGTTCTTGTGAAAAACGAAGACACAGAAAAAATGGGAAAAGAAAAAGAAAAACAGAGGGGGATAGAAATGAAAACCAAAAGAGGGAGTAGGGGAAGGAAAGGATTTTTTTATTCTATCACGTAACTATGGTTTTGACACTTCACTAAAATATCCATTCTTATCCATATTGTTCCTAAAATCTGGTTACTTATTTCCAATAACTACCTTGGATTTTTGCCTAGCCCGTTAGTCTTAGCTCCATACATGAATTCTGTTGATTCTATTAACCTACCACACTGGCTACATTTTGCAAATACGGTGCTTCAAAAACCTCCTTTCTTAGAACTAGGACATATCAAAACTGTCCCAAGAGACTTGGATTGCTAGTTTATTTTATAGTGACATTTAGCCATTCTGACAAGTGCTATTATATGTTCCCCATAAAGGTTGTCTCTGACAATATGTGTAAATCAAATAAATTAAAACAATATAAGCTATTAGTTTTCCGTTCTGGTTGACATCTGTGATATTTGTTAGTAAATACTTTAGTATATTTACAGACAATGATAAAGAGAGCATCATTAATGCTGGGATAATTTTCTCCCAAAGGATATACTAGGCAGCTGCTTACCTCTAATAAAGTAAAATCTAAGGCCATGAGTTTATACTTTGTCCTACTATTATAACAGCCTAAATATATCACATTAGTTTATACTAAGAACATGCATCATATACTGCTCTGCAGTGTGGTGCAGAGGAAGGACCATTATAGCCATCAAGAGTCACATACGTAAGTCTCAAGTTCTCTGATGTCTTGTAAATTATTTCTCCTATCCAGATCTCAGTTTCCCCATCTATAAAGCCAAAGTCATGAACTAGACGAATTCTAAAGATCTTTCTAGTCCTAAAATTCTGAAATTTCGCATTTTGTTAAATCTTTACTGGAAATCTAGCTGATAGGTAGGGATTATTCTTTCTCGTCTCATTAACACCAGGCCTTGCCCATCCCCATCTGTCCTCCACACTCTGAGTATCTGACCCAACAATATTAATGGTGAGATTAGGTTGGGGCTACTTGAAGTGCATGTAATTGTAGTATAGAAAATAAGTCAAAGGTTGATTCTTAGGCCATCTAAAAACTGAACTAGACTTCAGTTTGTTTTTGAATACACCAGTTTGCCTAGGTTCCTCAAATATGATGAGGCGGATGGGTGGGCGTAAAGGGAAAAGTGAGGTAGATGGGTTAAGGAAGCAAAAAAATCTTTACTTCATTTATCTAATTAACATTTGCTGAAGTACCTGCAATGTGCTAAGCACGGTGCTAGGTCCTGTGCTAGTAACTGAGGATACAAAGACGAATAAGACCGTCCCTGCTTTCATAAAGCTCGTAGCCTAGCGGTAGAGACAGAGAGTTAAAATTATTTTTGTACTGTAATGTGATGCGAGCAGCATTTAACTTCTATGGGCACTTAAAATATGTCACACTCTTTGCTAAGAGCTTTACAAGTATTACCTAGTCAATTACCAAAAGAGATCTGTAAAGCAGGCATATTGTTATCATATTCACCTTTTTTATAGATGGAGAAAAAAGTACAAAGAAGTTAGTTAAAACTACTCTTTACACATGGGCCCTCATGGTTCTTGCTGTCTCATTGCTTCTCTGAATCTTTTTCAACTTTTCTCCAGTTAACAATTCTCTGGTTCTATTTCTATTTCACATTCCAGAGAGAATCTGATTAGACAATTTTAGCAGTATAATATGTTTTGAAAACAGCCTTGCTCTAGGTGAGCTCACTTCATTTACATCTGGATTTTGTCAAACTGTAGATTCATGACTCTTGAGCCAGATGTCTTCCCCCTCATGGAATCATGTATGACAAGCAAGCAGGGTAACGTGGTATACGAAGTGGCTGTTCCCTTGAGCAAGACAAAATTCCTTGGAAGACTGTTGTGTGCAATAGGTTGCATGATTGGCTTACTCAGTTTAAAAGGTAAGGATGAGTTTTCAAATAATGGAACATGTCAACTGTGTAGCATGCTTTAAGACTGATCATAAATAAATGCTATGTAGTACCACTAAACATAGAAACTTAAAAAAATAAACTAGTTAACCATTTATAGGATCTAAATGAAAATATTTCCCTAGGCTTCCCTGGTGGTGCAGCAGTTGAGAATCCGCCTGCCGATGCAGGGGACACAGGTTCGTGTCCCGGTCCGGGAAGATCCCACATGCCCCGGAGTGGCTAGGCCTGTGAGCCAATGGCTGCTGAGCCTGCGCACCCGGAGCCTGTGCTCTGCAACGGGAGAGGCCCGCATACCGCAAAAAAAAAAAAATTCTAAAAAGAAAATATTTCCCTAAAGCAATTATATTTAATAATGATATTAGCATAAATATTTCAGGTATAAATTGAATGAGTGCTTTGTATTCAAGTTTTGATGAACACAAGTTACTTTTTTAAATGCTCATATGTTTATGTTCTTAAGTTTTTGCTCTGTTGCATTCTAGCGGTTCTGGTTGCAAAACCATGATATCTGGGATACAATTTCATGTTTAATTTGATCATCTGGGGAATGGAGACCCCAGGTACACATAAGTGAAAATTTTGGCAACTATTCAATATAATTGATATGAGAATGTAGATCTTAGCATATGAACAATGCCTTAGTTCTCTGAGGATCCATCGTCAGAATGATGAGTCTCAGGTATTACACAATTCTCTCCTCCTGTCCAATTAATTGCTTTTCTACATTACCTTGGATCACCTTCCCTAACATACTTTTTAAAGTATGTTAACATTCTATAAGTGTATGGCTAACATTCCCTAACATTCTATAAGTGTATGGCTCTATTTTTTGGCATGTAAGATTTATTTTATTTATTTATTTTTTGATATGTAGATGTTTAATTTGGGGAGGACACAGAGGTTTGGAACATTTTGTTAATCCTGGAACATTTTGTTAATCCATTATTGGGATGCTACTGATCACAGAATGTCAGAATAGGTATAATGCCACTCCCTCACTCTCTAGGAAATGGAGTTGGGGAAGCAGAGGTGAGAGAAGGGGATATATTTGTACTTAATGGTAGAAAATTGTGTTTCCATTTGCTGTGCCATTTTCAGTAGGGTGGTTGATAGCAGACTACAATTGCCATAAAACTCAATCCACAGCTATACAAAGTGAGAAGTTATTATTAGAGGAGTAATTACTTAGGATTATTGTTCATCAACTATTTTACACTTTCAACACAATAACTGTCCACTATGTACCTGAATTAAAATCAAATTTTAAATGGAAATAAAATTGCTGGTAATTGGTCCTTGTTCATAGGAACTACACAAAAGTCTCTAGGAGTTCAGATTGGTCCAAGGGATTTGAAATTCAGTGCTTAATGGGCCAAGTTAATGTAAATGAATGAAGTTGACCTTGTGCATGAATGCTGGGATTTGCAAACTGGAACCTGGATGCCCCATCTCAAAAGGTCAACAACCCTGCAGATAACTCTTAAGAATAGTGTCGTATCATGCAAGAAGCTGTCCCAGTGTTGCCAGTCTGATATTTCAAGAGAAGCCCGAAGTTCAGATTTTGGTGAAAAATCCATTTATAAATATAAATTCAATTTTTAAAACTGCATGGGGTTTTCAGGTCAAATCAGGCTACTTATTTGAGATGTTTGGTTTAATGACATCCAACTTGATATCCAGTGTGTCCATCTCATAACTAATAGATTTAGAAGTTGCTCAGGATATCAGCATAGGAATTTATAAAAAGAATGGATAGACAATGTTAAAGTTTGCCTCTATATTTGTTCCCTACTTATGTTTTCAATGCTCACTTCTACCCATCCTCCAACACAAACCTTTAATTTTGCTATTAAGTTTAGCTGGGTTTACTGCAATTCTCTTTTGAGGTAAATTTTGCATAGTTGTGCTTTGAATGACTGTTTTGATTTTACATACTATTAACTTATGTGTTCTCAGAGGTGAAGTGGGGGAGATCTCATTCATCAAGTGCAAACGCTTTCTAGAAATGAAAGCATTGCATGAATCACCTAGCTAATATTAATTGTGTGAAAAAGTGTTTTCAAATCTTATGCACTGATAAAAGTTCCACCTCCAGACTTGAAAGCTCATTCCTTAATTGGGCTTGTTAATGAGAATATTACTGCTAATTTGTTTTTCTAAAAAGTACTAGGTAATGTCAACATAAATTTGCAGTCCAGCCACACCATACCCATTTATGCAACAGCTGAGGACTCCACATGATCTTGATAGCAAATGGTCCTTGATTTTCTATCTATATGCACCTGTGGAAAAAGGCTAGCACTCTCAGCTCATGTTTTGGGATTTTTTCCAGTCACCTTATCCCTAATCACCATACTGTATATTAAGGGTGCAATAAAGTGTTTTTTTGAAGGTCCTTGTGATTTAGAGACACCCCAGGAGACGATGGATATTGTCATATGCATCATGGTATTTTGCTCTCTTTCCTTCTCCTAGCCCCATTTCCCAGAGGAAGTCAGATTTATTCCATCTCTGCTGAATTATGATCATGCTGGTTCAAATCTTGGTGACTGATTTATTCATGGGTTCTAGGCCCTCTAGCAGTTATCTATCCCGGGACTCCAAAGTTTTCTCTCCTGGGTACTCATTTTCTGATTTTCAGATAGAAAAAAACTACATAGCTCTCAGTCTAAGGCAATTACCCATGACTTTATTTCATATGCTCTTGGTCCTCAACATCATTACATTTAATGTTTCCGTTATATTCCCTGCACGTGGTTTGGTTCATATTAGCTTAGGGAAAACAAGATTCATGATCTGATATTTAATATTCCAGTTGTACATCAACTTTTTTACATCTCTGAGGGCCAATATCTTCTAATTCCATAGTGTACTGAATCCCTTCATGCTCTATATATGTGCATATGTTAGGATGGTAAGACAAATAAATTCTATATATTACTGTATTTTCCCCCATAGGGTCTTGTAAAATACTATGTAATTCTTATTAAACTTATTTTTCATTCATTCAAAGATATTTATTTCAGGTACTTACTGCCGTGTAATGGAAAAAGATGTATAAGATTCATTCTTACCTTTATGTAAGTTATAATCTAGTGGGTAAGACAGTTATGCTCATGAGAAACTAGAATAAAGTTAGACCATTGTAAATAGAGCTTTAAGTGCCCTGAGAGAAGTATGACCAAAATGTTATAGGGCACACAGTGATTAATTCTGATTTGGGGCATTGGGAGAAATCTGATAGTTCACTGTAGAAGGAATTTTAACATTAACCCAATAAAATTATTTTTCAAAGAAACTTTCTTCTTACATAAACACTAGAAATCATGTCTTCCAAAAAATAAGTAAGCTGACATCATTAGCCATGGAAAATGCCCTCCCTCAATGTTACTATTAAAAGTGATGGGCAACTCAAAATCCCATTCTTCCACGTCGACTCATGAATATTAATGAGACAAAAATGCCAGATATTCCTCATGGAAATACAGAAAAGGTGAAAATGAGACATATGACCTGAGATGTTAATTTGTAAGTGTGAATATAATAAAACAGAGTACATCTAAAATTTATCAGAAAAGTTAGCTCAGATTTTTTAATATCTCTTTTTCTTGTGATATTTAGGCTTCATTCTCCCTATTTTACTCTTAAAATCGTCCTCTCAAGGGATTCTGATTTGGTAGTTTTAAGGCTGCAGGGCATGACAAGATAAAGAAAAAAATTTACCTTGCTTTTATTTCAGGCATGTTATTTGTGTTTTCAAGTGGCTCTATTTTAAAATCAATATAGCCCTGCTTTCCTGGTGGCGCAGAGGTTGAGAGTCCGCCTGCCGATGCAGGGGACACGGGTTCGTGCCCCGGTCCGAGAAGATCCCACATGCCGTGGAGCGGCTGGGCCCGTGAGCCATGGCCGCAGAGCCTGCGCGTCCAGAGCCTGTGCTCCGCAACGGGAGAGGCCACAACAGTGAGAGGCCCGTGTATCGCAATCAATATAGCCATAACAATTCTAGAAGGCAGTTAACATTTTGAGTACGTTTATGCTAGAAAACAGTGTGCTTGTGATCCATCTGGATTCTACTGAAATACTCTTCCTCCCATGCCCAGGTTTAATGATCAACTTTTTTCCCCATTATTTCTTTCACCTTTTAACTCCTAGCCTGAATATAACGTAGGGTTTGTTACTACCAAAGTAAGTAGAGGAAAAAGGCAGCCTAACCTTCAGCCAGATACTACTGTGGCCATCAAGTATTTTTAGTCTGAAGCCTGGCTATGTTATACCAGTTGTTTACGTTGGAGGAGATCCCTATATCCGCTAATGTAAAGCTACCAGGTCACTTAGAAATACCCCTTTCCTACCCAGCACACTTGGAAAAACATATACACAGAAAAGCTGATGTTCTCTTAAATCCTTGTGAAATTCTTAATGAGTGCTATTGGAAATATTGTTCATTATTAACATACACATAGAGCTAAGATTCATGTTTATCACAAATGATGAACAAATATATTAACTAAAGTCCAATATTTGTAATAGGGTACAATTTTTGTATTGTACATTTTATGGATTTTGATGACAGTCCAATGGTATGTATCCAACATAACAGTATCATAACGAATAGTTTCACCACCATAAAAATCTCCTGTGCTTATGCAACACCTCCTCACTCTTCTCAGACCCCTGGCAAGCACTGATCTATTTACTGTCTCTGAAGTTTTTCCTTTTCTGAAAGTCATATAATAGGAATCATATGGCATGCAGCTTGTTCAGATTTACTGCTTTCACTTAGCAATATACATTTAAGTTTCCTCTGTGTCTTTCTATGGCTTGATGTCATTTCTTTATTTCTTTTGTTTAACATCTTTATTGGAGTATAATTGCTTTACAATGGTGTGTTAGTTTCTGCTTTATAACGAATTGAATCAGCTATACGTATATCCCCATATCTTCTCCCTCTTGCGTCTCCCTCCCACCCTCCCTATCCCACCCCTCTAGGTGGTCACAAAGCACCAAGCTGATCTTCCTGTGCTATGTGGCTGCTTCCCACTAGCTATCTATTTTACATTTGGTAGTGTATGTATGTCAATGCTACTCTCTCACTTTGTCCCAGCTCACCCTTCCCCCCTGCCCAGTGTCCTCAAGTCCATTCTCTATGTCTGCGTCTTTATTCCTGTCCTGCCCCTAGGTTCTTCAGAACCATTTTTTTTCTTTTTAGATTCCATATATATGTGTTAGCATACAGTATTTGTTTTTCTCTCTCTGACTTACTTCACTCTGTATGACAATCTATAGGTCCATCCACCTCACTACAAATAACTCAATTTCGTTTCTTTTTATGGCTGAGTAATATTCCATTGTATATATGTGCCACATCTTCTTTATCCATTCATCTGTCAGTGGACACTTAGGTTGCTTCCATGTCCTGGCTACTGTAAATAGAGCTGCGATGAACATTGTGGTATATGACTCTTTTTGAATTATGGTTTTCTCAGTGTATATACCCACTAGTGGGACTGCTGGGTCGTATGGTAGTCCTATTTTTAGTTTTTTAAGGAACTCCATACTGTTCTCCATAGTGCTGTATCAATTTACATTCTCACTAACAGTGCAAGAGGGTTCCCTTTTCTCCACACCCTCTCCAGCATTTGTTGTTTGTAGACTTTTTGATGATGGCCATTCTGACCAGTGTGAGGTGATACCTCATTGTAATTTTGATTTGCATTTCTCTAATGATTAGTGATGTTGAGCATCCTTGTATGTGTTTGTTGGCAATCTGTATATCTTCTTTGGAGAAATATCTATTTAGGTCTTCTACCCATTTTTGGATTGGGTTCTTTGTTTTTTTGTTATTGAGCTACTGAGTATGAACTCTAATTTGAAAAACACTTCACTAAAGAAAACTTTTACTGATAATCTAATTTTTCCCTACCATGTAAATTTTCATATTTTTTTTTCACAGTAAAAATATGTGGCAAGTACATTAGTACCTTAGCAGTCAGTGACATCACATGCCACCCATGATCTATCTTTTCTTTGCCCTTACTAAAGTGTGATAGAAGCAATCACATGACAAATGATGAGTAAGAGCTTTTAAAATTTGGATCTATTGGGCCCAGCAGGTGCAAGTTATTGTTTACTCTTCTTTTTCATCTGGAGAACTCAGAGGAAAAGGATAGTTATATGCTAAACTAATTTCAGACACTGTGCAGTTTTCTCTTGCAAATGAATCCATTAAAATCTAAGGCGCACCTGCTGACCTGTGCACATTACTATTCAATGCTGACTCAATATTTTCAGGGAGAGAGTGGAATAAAAACTTGTATTTTAAATATTTTAATAATATCTACTGATCATTTGTCCTAGCAGCTGTTTTATTTTTGCTGACATAGTAGAGAAAAGGGTTCCTCATTCTTGGAAAGTGTGAGTTTCTGTTGGAGATTTGCACAGTTCTAAGCATCCTGAGCTTAGTTCATTTCTTAAAGCATGCCAAGACCAGCATGAATTGCTCTCCTATCCTTTCTTACTACAAGTTTTAGCACCTAAATCTATCTTCCTTTTTTCTTTATTTGTACCACCACTCACTGTGTCATGTAACATTCCCCAAACTGGCTGCCAGAAGTTTTTAATAAAAAGCTTTACTAAGAAGATAGACTGGGTATAACATATTAAAATTATAAATATGGCAACATGACAATACTTTAAGGACTATTACCAGTACTTAAAGGCATTATTCTAGGTTTCTTAACGGGAACAGGAAGGTTTCAAATAGTTCTCTGGTCTTCCTTTCTATTTTGAAGAGTAGAATACACCCAACCTTCTCCTCCCTCAGATCCTGGTTCTTTTCTGTATTGCTCTCTCTGTGTTTTATTTATTCATCCTGAATATCAACTGTAATGGATTGATAGGTTTGAACTTGTCCCCATTTAAGTATCCAATTACATCAAGTAAGTAGTTTGCATTCCTGGGGACCCCCAGTGTATTTTCCACATGGATAAACCCTATATATGTTTCCTATGTCCTAGGGAAATATCCCATTACTATCTTTACTCAAAATTGTATTTTTATATTATTCGTGTTCTTTTGTTAACCACAAAGGTTAAAACTAGTGATTTCCTCAAATAACTGTTTCTTCAAATATAATCTTATGTGAAAAGTGATATCTAAAACCAATAAAAAAGGAGCACCTCTATTTGAGGAGAGGAGAAGAGCTTCGGAGCCCAGTGAACCCATCACTGAGGTTTCCTCATCCCTGATGTTCATCTCTGATGGAACTCCTAAGACTTCCCAGTTGACATAAAACCCACAAATACATACACGTGAGCACACACATACCATACATGTCTGAACAAACAGATCCCATTGCTCCTACTTGATGTTGAGAAGCTTTTGTTAAAGAAGGAAAAATAATACTGATTTCTTATTAAATATTTAATCACTACTACTAAATTGAAAAAATACTTAATCGTTCCTACTTGATGTTGAGAAGCTTTTGTCAAAGAAGGAAAAATAATACTGATTTCTGATTAAATATTTAATTGCTGCTACTAATAGAAAGCACATGAATAAAAATTGTATTGATCTCCAGTGAGAATGAGAGAGAGGACAACTACAGACAAAATACTTCCACAAATTTTTGGAAGACAAAAAGCAGATGGAGAGATGGAGAAGTGGCAACTGAACCTAGAAATCCTCCCCCCCAAAAAAGCTACAACTTAAAAGCCTGAAGAGGAGTTTACCTAAGAATCATATTAAAAGTAGTTAAAATCTGTTGAGTATGGACTAGGTGAACAAATTCCAGCTCTGAGAAAACTGATGAAAATAAGCATCTCTATAAGCTCTGTCATGGCAGCACCCACAGCCTTTGGGTGAGAGGTCTCCTGTATGAGCCAGAAAACTGGGGGACTGGTTGAAAGTTTGTCTAGAGTGGTTACTTATACAGCACTTACTATGGTACTTACATACCACTCACTGTGTGTTAGGCACTCTTCTTGTAGCTTTACAAAACATATATTTTTATTTCTATAAGACACCTAAGAGTAGAGTATTAACATTATCTTTTTATACATAAGGAAACTGAGGC
Organism: Delphinus delphis; assembly: GCF_949987515.2. NCBI lineage: Eukaryota > Metazoa > Chordata > Mammalia > Artiodactyla > Delphinidae > Delphinus > Delphinus delphis. Next base: position 28,782,561 of record NC_082688.1, read on the forward strand.
ACAGAAAGGTTAAATTGCTCAAGTTCAACCAGACAGTAGGTAATGGTGCCATGGATTCAAACACAGCCAGTCTGTCTCCATTCTCTTAATAGCATTGCTATGTTGCTTCCTACTTTTTTCCTCAGGAGAATTTGAATGCAAGGAGCTATATCTGAGGAAACTAATGCATGGCAGAGAGCAGGGCCAAAGGGAGGAGCTGAAGACAATGGGATTAAATTAATCTTTTTATTCTGAATTGTGTGGCCTTCACTCCCACTGGGCTCTTGACAGTGCGGAGGTACTGATTTCTTCCATGCCCAACACATATCAACAGGAAATTGGAGGATGTGCACCTGAAGGAATATCTTGAGAGGACAGATCTTCACATGCTGAATCGGCAGTCTCATGGTGAAAAGGTTGACGTATTTGTTTACTCTAAAGCCCACCAAGTGACAACCTCACATTATGTACTTTTATTGGTTTATTCTTAAGTGAAAAAGGTGAGAAAATGTTCACAAAGAATTTGAGGCATAGTTTCAACGTGAAAAAGATACAACCAATAATACTAATATTAATTGTTATAATAATAATTGCTCAGAGTGAGATAAATGAAGCCAAAGAAAACAATTAGTAATATTCTCAGAGTGATGTATCCATAAAACAAGATCTGAATTCTGTGACAAATGTTTTGTAATAAAATGAGAAACAACTCTTGAAAACTATGAAAAATATATGCAAAATTTTAAGATTCCAGTAAATGGGTTGGAATACAAATTGAGCTAAAGTATCAGAAAGTAGAACACAACAACAAAGAGACCAAACAGAAGACTAAAATATAAGAACAATTTTCCTGAATTTTTACTGTTTCCATTTGCTAGTCTATATATGCTCTTGAATTTTCTTTGTGAACCACAACATGCATAAAAATAATTTCAGTATAATCTATGCTTTGTCCACCAACTAATGATGTTGAGCATCTTTTCATGTGATTATTGGTTATTTGTGTATATTCTTCAGTAAATAATTCAAATCTTTGATTCTTTAAAAGTTGGGTTATCTTTTTATTATTTGTTTTAAGGGCTCTTTTTATATGAAAGGATATAAGTCCTTTATCAGATAAAATTTACAAATATTTTTTCATATTCTGTAGTTATCTTTTTATTTTATCAATATTTACACTCATTTTTCTCTGCATTTTTCATCTTTCTCTGAAATCTATTGGATCCTTCTGAAGGTTTAAAGGTTTCCCTTTTCACAATTTGGAAGCAACAGCTTGAATTTCTCTTCTTGCTGTAAATTTTTAGCATGTTTGACTGAATTTTTGACCAAAGTTTACAGATTTCCAGTATATCTTTCCTCTTCATAATAAAGCAAAAACTACCACTAAAATATAATAACTGAACTCCCTCATTCTTATTTTTATTGTCTAAAGTTTTGGTTTTACCTATTAAAATTAAAAATAAATGTATTTATTAATTTATATACTTATTTGCTTACTATCACTGGCTAGTGCAATCTCTTTGGGTTTTTTTGTCTGTTTTTAGTGCATCATACACCTTCTATCTTGGTACCTTTTCTTAAATACTGAAATACTGTTAATTTGATACATCTGAAAATGTGTTTATTTTGTCCAATTATTAAACAGTGATTAAGCTGTGTGTCATGTTCCAGTTAACATACTTCCTCAAGACATTGAAAATATTATTCCATTTTCTTCTTGTTTCTTTATAGCATATGAGACATCTGCTATTTGTCATTTCTTTTTTGGTTCTGGTTGAATACTATCTTTAAATTCACTAAATACCCTTTGATTCTGTCCAGGCTATAATTTATCACATTTATTGAAAGAAATTTTTTAAATCATTTTATTGAGGTATAACTGACATGTAAAATGTTTACAACTTGATAAGTGTGGGGATATATATACACCAGTGAAACCATCACCACATCAAGGCCATAGACATATCCATAACCTCCCGAAGTTTCCTTCCGCCCCTATTACTGTTGTTACTATTATTATTATTATTATTATTATTATTAGAATATTTAACATAAGATCTACCCTCTTAGAAAATTTTAAGTATACAACACAGTATTTTAAGGTACAGGCACTATTCTGTATACTACTGTGAGTATATTTATATATGTTCTCTGGAAATTATTTATCTTTCACTGAAACTTTGTATCTTTTGACTATCACCTCTCCATTTCCCCCTGTCTACATTCTATTCTCTGCTTCTATGAATTTGAGTACTTTAGATTCCACATTTAAGTGAGATGATACAATATTTGTCTGTCTCTGTTTGGTTTATTTTACTTCACTTTATATCTTCTAGGATGTGTCATATACATACAATGGAATATTATTCAGAGAAGGAAATCCTGCCATTTGTTTTTTTTTAATTTTAATGGTTGCATTTCATATATATCTTCACTCCAATCATAGCTCTTTTTTAAAAAAGATAGGGTTTGTGTTCATACTCATTTCAGATTGGTCTATCATTTACATTTCATCAGAAGTAAATTAATTTTCCTTTTTTTTCTTAGCATTAGTTTTACTCATCTACTTTGACATGTTGTTACACATTTATCTGTGTGAGAGGGATTTTGTTCTCTTTTATCAGTGGGTTGGGTACTAATATGCTTTTGAAAGTCTAGTTTCTAAATGTAGAAGCTCACTGATTTTAGACATGTCTTCTTTTCTATTAAAGCATTTATGTATAGTATCATGTCATCTGCAAACAGTGACAGCTTTACTTTTTCTTTTCAATTTGGATTCCTTCTATTTCATCTTCTTCTCTGATTGCTGTGGCTATTACTTCCAAAACTATGTTTAATAAAAGTGGTGAGAGTGGACATTCTTCTCTTTTTCCTAATCTTAGAGGAAATGCTTTCAGCTTTTCATCATTGAGTATGATGTTAGCTGTGGGTTTGTCATATTTGGTCTTTATTATACATAGAAAAATCTACTATACATAGAAAATCCTAAAATCACTACCACAAGACTACTAGAGCTCATCAATGAATTCAGTAAAGTTGCAGGATGCAAAATTAATACACAGAAATCTGTTGCATTCTATACACTAACAACAAAAGATCAGAAAGGGAAATTAAGGAAACAATCCCATTTGTCATTGCATCAAAAAGAATACAATACCTAGGACTAAACCCACTTAAGGAGACAAAAGACCTGTACTACAAAAACTATAAGATGTTGATGAAAGAAATCAAAGATGACACAAACAGATGGAAAGATACCATATTCTTGGATTGGAAGCATCAACATTGTCAAAATGACTTACTACCCAAGGCAATCTACAGATTCAATGCAAGCCCTATCAAATTACCAATGGCATTTTTCACACAAATAGAACAAAAAAAATTTAAATTTGTATGGAAACACAAAAGACCCTAAATAGACAAAGCAATCTTGAGAAAGAAAAACAAATCAGTCTCCTTGACTTCAAACTATATTACAAAGCTATAGTCATCAAAACAGGATAGTACTGGCACAAAAACAAAAATATAGACCAATGGAAAAGGATAGAAAGCCCAGAAATAAACCCACACATCTATGGTCAATTAATCTACAACAAAGGAGGTAAGAATATACAATGGAGAAAAGACAGTCTCTTCAATAAGTGATGCTGGGAAAACTGGACAATTACATGTAAAAGAATGAAATTAGAACATTCTCTAACACCGTATACAAAAATAATCTCAAAATGGATTAAAGATCTAAATGTAAGACCATACACTATAAAACTCTTAGAGGAAAACATAGGAAGAACACTCTTTGTCATAAATCACAGCAAGATCTTTTTTGACCCACCTCCTAGAGTAATGGAAATAAAAACAAAAATAAACAAATGTGACCAAATTAAACTTAAAAGGTTTTGCCCAGCAAAGCAACCATAAACAAAACAAAAAGACAACCTACAGAATGGGAGGAAATATTTGCATATGATGTAACTGACAAGGGATTAATCTCCAAAATATACAAACAGCTCATACAGCTCCATATCACAAAAGCAAACAACACAATCGAAAAATGGGCAGAAGATCTAAATAGACATTTCTTCAAAGAAGACATCAAGATGGCCAACAGGCAAATGAAAAGATGCGCAACATCGCTAATTATTAGAGAAATGCCCATCAAAACTACAATGAGGTATCACCTCACACCAGTCAGAATGGCCATCATTAAAAAGTCTACAAATAATAAGTGCTGAAGAGGGTGTTGGTGGGCATGTAAATTGGTGCAGCCACTATGGAGAACAGTGTGGAGGTTCCTTAATAAATTAAAAATAGAGCTACCATATGATCCTGCAATCCCACTTCTGGGCATATATCCAGAGAAAACCATAATTGGAAAAGATACATGCACCCTAATGTTCATAGCAGCACTATTTACAATAGCCAAGACATGAAAGCAACCTAAATGTCCATCGACAATTGAATGGATAAAGAAGGTGTGGTATATATATTCAATGGAATATTACTCAGCCATAAAAAATAATGAAATAATGCCATTTGCAGCAACATGGATGGACCTAGAGATTATCATACTAAGTGAAGTAAGTCAGAGAAAGACAAATACTATATGATATCACTTATATGTGGAATCTAAAAATATAATACAAATGAACGTATTTACAAATAGAAACAGACTCACAGACATAAAACAAACTTATGGTTACCAAAGGGAAAGGTCGGGTGGAGGGATAAATTAGGAATTTGCGAGTAATGTATACATAGGATTACATATAAAATAGGTAAATAACAAGGACCTACTATATAGCACAGGGAACTATTCTCAATATTTTGTAATAACCTATATGGGAAAAGAATGTGAAAATGAATATATGTACATATAACTGAATTGCTTTTCTGTATGCCTGAAACTAACACAACATCATAAATCAAATATACTTCAATCAAAAAAATTTTTAAGCATTTAATGCCATAATTTTTCTGTTAAGCACAGCTTTAAGTCCCACAAATTTTGACAACCTGTGTTTTCATTTCTACTCAATTAAAATTCTAATTTCCTTATGCTGCTTTTTCTTTTACTCATGGGTTATTTGTAAGTATGCTATTTAAATTTTAAATATATGAAAAATTTACAGATATTTTTCTTTTATTGGTTTTTAGTTTAATATCAATACTATTGTCAGAGATCATACTTTTCATGGTTTAATTTTTTAAAAACTTAAGGGTTGTTTTCTGACCTAGTTACGTTCAAACCTGGTGGATATTTCATGTACACTTAAAAAGAATACATAGTTGGCTTTTTTCAGTGGAGAATTCTGTAAATGTCAATAAGGTGAGTTGGTTGATTGTGCTTTTCAGGTCTATATTCTTATAGATTTTCTCTTTGCTTGTTCTATCTGTTACTGAGAGGAGTGTTAATATCTCCAAACATAATTGTGGGGTTTGTTTACTTCCACTTTCACTTCTGTTAATTTTGTTTTATGTGTTTTCAAGATGCAATGTTCAGTGAATTCACTTTTAGGATTTTTATGTCTCCTTATTAAAATGATCCCCTTTATATAATTTTTTCCTTTTTTTCCTGGTAATTTTCCTTGTTCTGAAGTCTACTTTGATACTAAGTCTACTTAGATACTAAAGTCTTTGATACTAAGTCTTTGATACTGAAGTCTACTTTGATACTCCAGCTTCCTCTTGATTAATGTTTGCTTGAGATATAGTTTTTTCATTATTTTACTTTTAACCTAACAATGTTTTTCTTTTGTTAGGTCTTTTGTACGTGGAGTGAACCAATCAAATCAGGAGTTGAACTGGGTTTGTTTTTATATTGCTACTGTGGATACCTTCCAGGTACCACTGACTTCAATTTCTCAATGTCCCTGCCCAGCATTCAGCCTTTAGCAATTGTTAAGCATTTTAGCTAAAATATTCTTATCTGCTTGAATGGCACTTGACATACAGCTTATATGCTCTGCTACAAGGAAGCCAATGCTCTCTGTTTCTTTGGAGGAAATGGTCTCTTCCTAGATTTCAGGCCACTTGGATGTCTTGAGACCTCAGCTATCTGATGAGTTCAAGAATAGTTATGATTCTATAGATTATCTGGCTTTTTCTTGTTGCTAGAATTTCTAATTTCCTACATTGTCAAGAGGAAGTGAAACTACTCTACCCATTGATTTTTGGATTTTGACCTTGCATTCTGAAGCCACTAAACAAAAACTAGGATTAGTATTATTGACTCAGTTCAGGAGTCAATGGGCTGTGGTCAGGTAGGCTCAGTTACAGAGGTAAGGCCAGCCCTGTTTCTTCCCAGTTTTCTACAAGCCCATTTTAGAGAAATTTTTCTCTTCCCTCATCTTGTTATAATGTGACTAGCTGTAGTTTTCCATCAGATATGGGTCAACTCTTATTCTTATTCTACAGGGTTAGAGTATCTAACTTCTTTGGCCTGTTTCTGGACCTGGAGACTGGCATGTCTTTGGCCTCAACACTGGCTCAGTTTCTATTCCATACCTGTCTAAAACAGCCAGTAAAACTGAACCACTGGGGAAGTGCAGTGTTCTAAGTGAAGAAAACCATCTTGGCTTTGGAAGGCCTGGATTCAAGGTCTGTTGCCACCAGTGGTGAGATGTAAAAAACATCTTCCTCACATTATTTGAAATAATAAATATGTATTTTAGTTGGCTGCATTTGGGTCAGTCTTAACAGTTAAAAATGATGCATTTGGCATACAATGTTGTACAGTATCAATGAGTCAATAAAGATTATTTTCAAAATGAACTAGAGATAAATAAGTAGTATTTCAAAATAGTATTTTCTTTTTTTTTTTTTTTTTACAAAACCTTTTAATCTGCCCTCATTTTTAGATTCTTACAGGCCTGAAAATCATTTGGAATAATATATCCATTTTAATGAAGCTATAGCAGTGGAATAATAAGGGACAACCACTAAGAGAGAGACCTGGGATACAAACACAAGTCTCTCCAGCTCTACCACCATGCACTTCTACTATGCAATGATGTCTCCTTTTAAAAAAATACTATACATTGCAATCCCAAATGTAGCCTCAGTTATAATGGTTCCATGGAACAACAGGAACCCCCTTCAATCACTACAAAATAATTCAGTGTTTCCACCATAAACATAAAAGAAATTTTCTGTCCTGAATGTTTAGTTTAAACTTTGCTGAATTGACAGTGGAATGATGGAAGTAGCTGATATTAATGCTTTTAAAAAAATTGATGGTGAAAAAAGGAAAGTATAAGTGTGGGCTGTCTATAGCACCATAACAGAATGCAAGAGTGCTGGTAAAAATCAATTATCCAGCCAGGGTTTTTGAAGCTGAGCATACAAAGTTCAGGTTGGTAATTAAATTCTGCTCCTTTGGTACCTGAATGTTGTCTGGATAGCACAGACATCTGAGGGTTTACAGTTAACCACAAGCAGTACCAAATGCTATACTCTGTCATAAGAAATATGCATGGCAGGTCTTGTTGCTGTATTTTTAGGCAGTAGGACTAGAGGGGCATTGGCAAATGGGCTTGTTTTTCAATACCTTTAATTTCACTCCCCAACTTTGTAGAAAATATAACTCTGCAGAATGACACTACCCCCACTTTGTTTCTGCCAGCTCTTTCTCACTGGATTCCCTCCATTTTCCTATCACTTCTCACATTTACTCAGAAGGCCTGAAACAACTCATAAGCAATGGGTCAAGCCTGGGGGAGCAAAAGGAGATTCAGTTTTCAAAAACTTCATTCTGTAACCATTTTACCCTTTAAGAGAATCTATTGTAGTTGTCAGAAAAATTTTGATTTTACTTTTTGGTGTGCTAGTCATCTTTCTAAACAATTAATTATATTTTATAAAATCCTTTAATGACCTTTGTTGGCTACAGGAAAAATATTAAGAGAAAAACATATGAATATTGAAATGCTAAGAGTCTGATGAATTAAAAAATAATCTTGTATTTAGGGTTTCAAAGTCTTTTCACACTTTGTATTATTTTACCATATGTGAGGATTGGTGAAGTTCATTTCAGTAACCTGTTTTTCAAACAACTAATTATTGCAGAAGTGAGATTCAATCCACTTCTCCAGAATTTCTTATTTCTAATTCCTTGACCTAACTGGACTCTATATCAACAGCTAAACTTATTTCTTCACTTTAAATTTAAGGCTAGAATTACACAGAAGCAAATCAGGCCAAAGAGACCAAGAAAAATTATTCAGTGATGTGACTCAAAATATGCATATATCTAGGAAATTTGAGTTTAAATAAACCACCCCTGCCCCTCGCCAGCCAGTCACACAAAATCACACATGATTTGTTCCTATGTGTTTAAGGCTAGACAGTGCATAAAGGCAATTGCATGTTCCAGGTTTGTCCTGTTCAACTACAGGATATTATTCGCAATTTTTAGAAGGTACTCATAAGACAGTCAGACTCAGCAACTTAGGTTTGATTTATCTGAAAGGCAACAAAAGGTAGTTAAACTGGTTTTTCCTTGGGCATATATTACCTCCTACCACTCCACTCAGGCTAGAAATAATGGCGTCATGCACTCTCGGAACTTGGGTCAGACTCTTCTGACACTTTGCGTGTATAGATGTGTGCACAGGCACATAATCCCACATGTGAAGCCTGCTATAAGACGTTATGATAATAGGAAAAGTTGCATGCACAACTTCACTTCAATAGCAGGAAGCATTTTTTATTTGTACATAATATTCTTATGAGGTTTGACTGGGAACGTGATGAGAATAACTTTCTACATTTTTATTAATGACTTCACACTCTAGAATATCTGAAAGCAAGAAGTTCAGGCTGTCTGACCTAAAGCAGCAGCACAGTGCAGCAGTTAAGGAAACTGCTTTCAGTAAGGGATCAAAACCTTAGAGACATCTTTGATGCCAGCTTATTCACTGGGGTAGAGATAATATTGCTCATGGCACTTTTTATAACTCAGGTCATGTTATTGAGGTCCACAGTTCATATTGCAAAAGTAATTTGCTAAGTATCTTTGATCACTTTTACATATTTCCAGTTTTGGAGAAATACTGTGCTTACATCATTTCTCCTGGTTTAGATCTTACCACTCAATTTCATAAATGATTCTTGATTTTTCAAGTTATTTTTTAACTGTTTGGGAAACTTTCAATGTCCTTACTTCAGAAAGCCTTAGGGATTTCAGTTTCCTAAACAAGAACAAAATACTCCATTTTGTCACTGCAGGGTTTTTATTTTTACTTTAAATCTCTAATATCCATGAAAAGTTCATTCATAAATTTACACATGAAACTGCAGTTATTCTTGTACCCCATGCCTAACCCTCATATATGAATTCTAAATCATCATTTAGATTAGCTGAGACCTGAATTCTATAAAAATCACAATGGGAAGCAGTAAATGCTATGAAAAATATTAAAATATAGAGATATTTGAACTTGTTTTTAGTAACTAGAAATTAAAAATAATTTGGACAGCTCTTGGGTTTAAAAAAGGGAAAGTTTAAGAGCTATTAACGTTTACTTCATCTGCTCAGAAAAATCCTAGGTTAACATCAGATACATGATTATAAGATAAAAATCTTCTTTGATAAAATATTTCTTATATTTAATGATATACTCAGAATGATAAACACTAATTTAATTTTGTTTACTGAAGGTATTCAAATAGATGATATGGAGTTGGTATGACCAAGTGAATCAAGACTCTCCAAATATTTGCCAACTTATATGGTGGGTAGAAAATTCCTCTCATATAAGTTAGGTATAGAGTTAATAACCCCAAATTAAAATGCAACATTATATTTAGGTGATCAATTTTTAGAGTACTTATGATGCTTAGGTGATACGACACTCAAACCAGCTCTTTAAGGTAGGTAAATATCATAAGAATATGAATGCTATAGTATGATTCCTCTCCCAAATTAAAGCTAAGATTACCCTCCCAAAATGAAATTGTGGAGATGGTCCTACAGCGGAAATGACACCATGCATGAGGTCGCCTCTATATACATTAGCGAAGACATTCAAAAATACTAAAAATGTCATCAAGAATGTCCTGTCTACACACCCTAGAATGCATGATTGCAACGCCATCTTAAACTAAGCAGGCTCTGTGATAACAAGGTGGGGGTCTTCAAGAAATTTGTATATGCAGAGTCCAGTGAGCAGAATACCACAGTGTATTTCAAATATTCTGCCTAGAAGAGGTTTCCCTAATGAACCAGCACAAATATTTATTTGTGTGTCTCTTTTTGAGAAAGGTTGAAAACATCAGGCTACTATTATTTGAGGTCACAGGCAATTAAAGTCCTCCAACTTACATCTCTTGCTCTGTATCTACGCTAACAAGATGACATCCTATTTTGACAATAAATTTGCTTAATCTGTATGTTTTCAATGGAAAGGAAAGACAATTATCAGGCCTGTAGATCATTTAGGTCCAGCTTGGAAATAATAAAATTATGAGGCACTTTGGTAAGATGGTAATTTAAACTCATTTTGGTCACATAGAAATGAAAAATCTGTCGAAAAGGTCTAACTTTCCGACTCCAGGGTCCTACTGAAATGAGTATTCACTATAAAATATTAAAAGGAAAATAAGCATCACTAGAAACTGGAAAAGGTGCCATGAACATGTTGCAAACTTCATGTATTTATTTTACTGTGATTTATTAGGTGTTAACTAAGTGCTTGTGATAGTGAATAAAAGACACAAAGATCCCTACCTTTATGGAGCTTACATTTTAGTTGGAGGATTCAGAAACTAATGGTAAACATAAAAATAAGTAAATAATATAGTATGTTAGAAAGTGATTAAATCCTTTGGAGAAAGGAAAACTCAAGCAGGGTAAGGGATGTTGTAAGCCTTGGAAATGAACAGGCAATTTGTGGTGTTAAATAGGGAGGCCAGAGTAGATTTCATTGAGAAGGTAAAAATGGAGCAAAGATTTAAAAGAGGAGAGGGAGTTAGACAAACAAATAACTGGGGGAAGTGCAGAGGGAACAGGTAACGTAAGGCCCTAAGTGAATGTAATTTGAAGGTTTTCTCATATATTAATACCATGGCTCACATTGAGTGTAAACAAAAGGACAGACTGATGACTCTACTTCCCTTGTCCACCCCAAAGCAATGCAAGTAATTGGAGAAGAGTCTAGGGGAAGCCTGCTAACCCTCCATAATTATAGGGCCATGGAATAGACAACAGCAGTAACATCAGAAGAACAGTTCATATCTTTAGTTCAATAAACCTCTTTGCATAGATTTAGTCAAAGAAGAAAGAGGACAGAATATTTCTTACTTCTATTCAATAATAATTCAATAATAATTGATTAGTTCTTGGATCTATAAAGTTACACATTTATGAAAAAAGAAAACTTTAAAATTAATAGAGTACATTGAAATGACTTCTGCTACAAATATGGTGATTTTAGCCAGTGGTTTCCACTTGCCCCGCTTTCCAAAATGTGGATAAATGATCGAAGAAATAAGAAGACATCTGTGTCAGCCTGGAAACGAGTGAAGGGTTTATAAGGAAACTCTGGAAAACTTAGATCAAGCAAGAATGGTTTGAAGGAAGAGTCGTTTGACTCATATGAGGCACCAAATGGAAAACTGATGAGGCAAGTAAGTGAAAGTAGTGCATTCCAGCTACAATCCTGAGTTCAGAGCAGCAGAAGTTGAGGGCAAAGGCTGACTGAGGGGCAGCTGGTAGGCAGCACAGAACCTGAGTGTTTCAATGCACAGTCTCTAGTTATATCTGATACAGACATATAAAAGTTTATTAACCACTATCTGCTAAAATACATCTGGAATATACTGGCAACTGTTATTAATTTTTAAAATACTGCAATGGAGATACACCAGAAATATATCTACACGTGGAACAACTCCTACAGAACACCTACTGAACGCTGGCAGAAGACCTCAGTCCTCCCAAAAGGAAAGAACCCCCCCCCCCCCGCCACGTACCTGGGTAGGGCAAAAGAAAAACAAATAAACAGAGACAAAAGAATAGGGACGGGACCTGCACCAGTGGGAGGGAGCTGTGAAGGAGGAAAGGTTTCCACACACTAGAAGCCCATTCGTGGGCAGAGATGCGGGTGGTGAAGGGGGGAAGCTTCGGAGCCGCGGAGGACAGCACAGCAACAGGGGTGCGGAGGACAAAGCGGAGAGATTCCCGCACAGAGGATCAGGGCCAACCGGCACTCACCAGCTCGAGAGGCTTGTCTGCTCACCCGCCAGGGTGGACGGGGCAGGGAGTTGAGGCTCGGGCATCGGTCGGAGCGCTGGGAGAGGACTGGGGTTGGCGGCGTGAACACAGCCTGCAGGGGGTTAGTGCACCACGGCTAGCCAGCAGGGAGTCCAGGGAAAAGTCTGGACCTGCTGAAGAGGCAAGAGACTTTTTCTTCCCTCTTTCTTTCCTGGTGCGCGAGGAGAGGGGATTAAGAGCACTGCTTGAAGGAGCTCCAGAGATGGGCGCGAGCCACGGCTAAAAGCGTGGACCCCAGAGACGGGCATAAGACGCTAAGGCTGTTGCTGCCGCCACCAAGAAGCCTGTGTGCGAGCACAGGACACTATCCACACCTCCCTTCCCTGGAGCCTGTGCAGCCCGCCACTGCCAGGGTCCCGGGATCCAGGGACAACTCCCCCGGGACAACGCACGGTGCGCCTCAGGCTGGTGCAACGTCACGCGGGCCTCTGCAGCCGCAGGCTCGCCCCGCACTCCGTGCCCCTCCCTCCCCACGGCCTGAGTGAGCCAGAGCCCCCGAATCAGCGGCTCCTTTAACCCCGTCCTGTCTGAGCGACGAACAGACGCCCTCCTGCGACCTACACGCAGAGGCGGGGCCAAATCCAAAGCTGAGCCCCTGGGAGCTGTGAGAACAAAGAAGAGAAAGGGAAATCTCTCCCAGCAGCCTCAGAAGCAGCAGATTAAAGCTCCACAATCAACTTGATGCACCCTACATCTGTGAATACATGAATAGACAACGAATCATCCCAAATTGAGGAGGTGGGCTTTGAGAGCAAGATTTATGATTTTTTCCCCTCCTCCTCTTTTTGTGAGTGTGTATGTGTATGCCTCTGTGTGAGATTTTGTCTGTATAGCTTTGCTTCCACCATTTGTCCTAGGGTTCTATCCGTCCGTTTTTTTATTTTGTTTTGTTTTTCTTAATAATTATTTTTTTTATTTTAATAACTTTATTATATTTTATCTTACTTTATTTTACTTTATCTTCTTTCTTTCTTTTTTTTCCTTCCTTCCTCCTTCCTTCCTCCCTCCCTCCCTCCTTTCTTTCTTTCTACTTCTACTAATTCTTTCTTTCTACTTTTTCTGCCTTTTAATCTGAGCCATGTGGATGAAACGCTCTTGGTGCTGCAGCCAGGAGTCAGGGCTGTGTCTCTGAGGTGGGAGAACCAACTTCAGGACACTGGTCCACAAGAGACCTCCCAGCTCCACATAATACCAAATGGCGAAAATCTCCCAGAGATCTCCATCTCAACACCACCACCCAGCTTCACTCAACGACCAGCAAGCTACAGTGCTGGACATCCTATGGCAAACAACTAGCAAGACAGGAACACAATCCCACACATTAGCAGAGAGGCTGCCTAAAATCATAATAAGTCCACAGACACCACAAAACACACCACCAGACATGGACCTGCCCACCAGAAAGACAAGATCCAGCCTCATCCACCAGAACACAGGCACTAGTCCCCTCCACAGGAAGCCTACACAACCCACTGAACCAACCTTAGCCACTGGAGACAGACACCAAAAACAATGGGAACTACGAACCTGCAGCCTGCAAAAAGGAGACCCCAAACACAGTAAGATAAGCAAAATGAGAAGACAGAAAAACACACAGCAGATAAAGGAGCAAGATAAAAACCCACCAGATCTAACGAATGAAGAGGAAATAGGCAGTCTACCTGAAAAAGAATTCAGAATAATGATAGTAAAGATGATCCAAAATCTGGGAAATAGAATAGAGAAAATGCAAGAAACATTCAACAAGGACCTAGAAGAACTAAAGAGGAAACAAGCAACAATGAACAACACAATAAATGAAATTAAAAATACTCTAAAAGGGATCAATAGCAGAATAACTGAGGCAGAAGAACGGATAAGTGACCTGGAAGATAAAATAGTGGAAATAACTACTGCAGAGCAGAATAAAGAAAAAAGAATGAAAAGAACTGAGGACAGTCTCAGAGACCTCTGGGACAACATTAAACACACCAACATTCGAATTATAGGGGTTCCAGAAGAAGCAGAGGAAAAGAAAGGGACTGAGAAAATATTTGAAGAGATTATAGTTGAAAACTTCCCTAATACGGGAAAGGAAATAGTTAACAAAGTCCAGGAAGCACAGAGAGTCCCATACAGGATAACTCCAAGGAGGAATATGCCAAGACACATATTAATCAAACTGTCAAAAATTAAATACAAAGAAAACATATTAAAAGCAGCAAGGGAAAAACAACAAATAACACACAAGGGAATCCCCATAAGGTTAACCGCTGATCTTTCAGCAGAAACTCTGCAAGCCAGAAGGGACTGGCAGGACATATTTAAAGTGTTGAAGGAGAAAAACCTGCAACCAAGATTACTCTACCCAGCAAGGATCTCATTCAGATTTGATGGAGAAATTAAAACCTTTACAGACAAGCAAAAGCTGAGAGAGTTCAGCACCACCAAACCAGCTTTACAACAACTGCTAAAGGAACTTCTCTAGGCAAGAAACACAAGAGAAGGAAAAGACCTACAACAATGAACCCAATACAATTAAGAAAATGGGAATAGGAACATACATATGGATAATTACCTTAAATGTAAATGGACTAAATGCTCCCACCAAAAGACACAGATTGGCTGAATGGATACAAAAACAAGACCCATATATTTGCTGTCTACAAGAGACCCACTTCAGACCTAGAGACACATACAGACTGAAAGTAAGGGGATGGAAAAAGATATTTCGTGTAAACGGAAACTGAAAGAAAGCTGGAGTAGCAATTCTCATATCAGACAAAATAGACTTTAAAATAAAGACTATTAGAAGAGACAAAGAAGGATACTACATAATTATCAAGGGATCGATCCAAGAAGAAGATATAACAATTGTAAATATTTATGCACCCAACATAGGAGCACCTCAATACATAAGGCAAATACTAACAGCCATAAAAGGGGAAATCGACAGTAACACATTCATAGTAGGGGATTTTAACACCCCACTTTCACCAATGGACAGATCATTCAAAATGAAAATAAATAAGGAAACACAAGCTTTAAATGATACATTAAACAAGATGGACTTAATTGATATTTATAGGACATTCCATCTGAAAACAACAGAATACACATTCTTCTGAAGTGCTCATGGAACATTCTCCAGGACAGATCATATCTTGGGTCACAAGTCAAGCCTTGGTAAATTTAAGAAAATTGAAACTGTATCAAGTATCTTTTCCAACCACAACACTATGAGACTAGATATCAATTACAGAAAAGATCTGTAAAAAATACAAACACATGGAGGCTAAACAATACACTACTTAATAACGAAGTAATCACTGAAGAAATCAAAAACGAAATCAAAAAATACCTAGAATACCATTGCAACAAAAAGAATAAAATACCTAGGAATAAACCTACCTAAGGAGACAAAAGACCTGTATGCAGAAAATTATAAGACCCTGATAAAAGAAATTAAAGATGATACAAATAGATGGAGAGATATACCATGTTCTTGGATTGGAAGAATCAACATTGTGAAAATGACTCTACTACCCAAAGCAATCTACGGATTCGATGCAATCCCTATCAAACTACCACTGGTATTTTTCACAGAACTAGAACAAAAAATTTCACAATTTGTATGGAAACACAAAAGACTCTGAATAGCCAAAGCAATCTTGAGAACGAAAAATGGAGCTGGAGGAATCAGGCTCCCTGACTTCAGACTATACTACAAAGCTACCGTAATCAAGACAGTATGGTACTGGCACAAAAACAGATAGATCAATGGAACAGGATAGAAAGCCCAGAGATAAACCCACGCACATATGCTCATCTTATCTTTGATAAAGGAGGCAGGAATGTACAGTGGAGAAAGGACAGCCTCTTCAATAAGTGGTGCTGGGATAACTGGACAGGTACATGTAAAAGTATGAGATTAGATCACTCCCTAACACCATACACAAAAATAAGCTCAAAATGGATTAAAGACCTAAATGTAAGGCCAAAAACTATCAAACTCTTAGAGGAAAACATAGGCAGAACACTATTACATAAATCACAGCAAGATCCTTTCTGACCCACCTCCCAGAGAAATGGAAGTAAAAACAAAAATAAACAAATGGGACCTAATGAAACTTCAAAGCTTTTGCACAGCAAAGGAAACCATAAACAAGACCAAAAGACAACCCTCAGAATGGGAGAAAATATTTGCAAATGAAGCAACTGACAAAGGATTAATCTCCAAAATGTACAAGCAGCTCATGCAGCTCAATAACAAAAAAACAAACAACCCAATCCAAAAAATGGGCAGAAGACCTAAATAGACATTTCTCCAAAGAAGATATACAGACTGCCAACAAACACATAAAAGAATGCTCAACATCATTAATCATTAGAGAAATGAAAATCAAAACTACAATGAGATATCATCTCACACCAGTCAGAATGGCCATCATCAAAAAATCTAGAAACAATAAATGCTGGAGAGGGTGTGGAGAAAAGGGAACCCTCTTGCACTGTTGGTGGGAATGTAAATTGATACAGCCACTGTGGAGAACAGTATGGAGGTTCGTTAAAAAACTACAAATAGAACTACAATATGACCCAGCAATCCCACTACTGGGCATATACCTATGAATCTCCAACAAACAAAAATGGATTACAGTAAGTCCCCTACATACAAACCTTTAAGTTGCTAACTTTCAAAGATGCGAACATGTTTGTATGTCCAAACACGTAAGTTAGTTCATGTATCTGGCGTATATTTTCATGTGTGTGCATCCTCTACAAGTGGCTGTGCTTTTGTGTGCTTTACTGTACAGAACTGTATAGAGTACAGTAGTACAGTATCTTTATTTCAAGCCCAGGATGTCCAGAAGCAAGCATAAAAGCAGCAGTGATGTAGCTGGTACTACCAAGAAGCGCCAAGCAATAACGTTGGAAACAAAAGTGAAAATAATTGAGAGAGTTGAGCAAGACAAAAGGTTGTAGACATTGCTCGTTCTTATACAGTATTACACTACAGTACTATATAGCCGAATGTGTTAGTTGGGTACCAGGCTAACTTCGTTGGACTTACAAAAAAATTAGACTTACAAACGTGCTCTCTGACTGGAATT
The DNA here is from genome assembly GCF_949987515.2 of Delphinus delphis. Classification (NCBI taxonomy): domain Eukaryota; kingdom Metazoa; phylum Chordata; class Mammalia; order Artiodactyla; family Delphinidae; genus Delphinus; species Delphinus delphis. The sequence goes on from NC_082688.1 coordinate 28,799,904, forward strand.
CGTTCATATGTAGAGGACTTACTGTAATCATAATCCTTGATTTATGATATAGTGACATAACTGGCCTGTGCAAAGGCCTTTTTATTCATGTGATCTTGTATTTATTTATTTTTAGTAATATAATGAATACGCTCAAACTCACCACCCAAGCCAAAAAATAATAATAATAATAACATAAACTTACTTCTACCTATTTGTAGAATAGAACTTACTTCCTCTATTTGTCTCCTGGCCTCTCTCCTAGAGGTGATAATGATATCAATTTTATGTTTGCCATTGTTTTGCATTTTTTTTTAAAAAAAAAAAGAGTTATCACATATATATGTATGGCTAATCAACATATTGTTTAGTTTTGCTCGATTTTGAATTTCATAAAAGGGACTCATGTGAATTTAGTCTTCTGGGTCTTGGTTTTTGAAACATATTGTATTATGAAGATTCAACCATGGGTCTGCATTGAGCACGGATGTGTAGCTTCTTTGGAAGTACTGTAGTTGCCACAGCACAGCACAGTTTTCTGACACAGATGAAGTAATCACTGGGTGATCTTTTGTCACCTCCCTAGAACATCTGTATCAGCTTCTACTCTTGATGGTACAATCATGGTGTCATACTTCTGAGGTTCTCAAACGATAAGACTGTTTCTTGGGTGGATGCTTTTGTCAAAACTCCAGAAATAGTAATTAAAATCAGATCATTAAAATAGTATCTAGTAAGGGTTTGCTGTTTGCAAACTTGGAGTCTTCAAATCCAAAATCTACGTGAAGCTTAGAGGCGTGATGTTATAAAATGGCTTATAAAGTGAAAAAGAGGACATTGTTTAACCTTTACAGTGGCTGGTTATTAAAATGGGGGTTTCCAGACAGCAGGCAAATAGTTAAAACTGATTATGTTATACTATTTTAGGAAGATGACTTGTTTCTTTTATGATTATCAGAGGCATCACAAGAAATAACCTAAGTTAAATTTCGCTTACGTTCATGAAATAGCTAGATTTAATTTTGCTTATGTGACACAAATAGTTTTGTCTGCTCAGGGGATTCTTAGGCTTGGTATCTATTTTATTTTATTTTAACAATTGTAAAGATAGCTCAAGCCAGGCTATGTTTCTCAGAGACTACTTGGTCCATGTAAACTTCCAAATGATGGGAGTCAAGCTGCTTCCACTATTGCCCTCTTCCTTTGTCCTGCCATTATGTAGCTGTTCCAGCCAGGCTTTGCCTGAAGGATTCCCCAGGAAGGACAGAGGCAATTTCTTGATGTTCAGGGACTGGGTACTTCTAAATTCCAGGAGATGTATATCTTGCTCACTCAAGGAATTTCACTGAGTTCCATCTGGTATGACGGTGAGGGCCTGTTTCTGCAGTTTATCAGGCAGCCAGTGGGAGACCTGGACCAAGCTCCCCTTCTCACAGGGACTGCCAATCTCTCTAGGAGCCCTCTCCTCTTGGCTTGAAGGGTAGGGAAGCAGCTCTCTGCCCTCTCACAAGGGGAAGTGAGTGGAAACAATATAGCACTCCCCACCAAAGACAACTCACTGCTCAGAAGAACATTCTCTTTTAAAGCCTTCCTATCTGTTTACATGAGGTGAAGATCATATTATCCAGCTCAGATCCACTTAGCAATTTTTATTTCTTCTCTTTCCTCTTGCTTTCTTTTTCTTGTCTTCTTTTTTTTTTTTTTTCAAAAAAGAGGTAGTTTCCATCTATTGTTTTCAGCTTTGATGCTTCAACTAACATTTCTGAGCAAATTGGAAAATATATCAGAACACTGGGCAGATATCAACTGTTGACATTAATTTTCAGAGGGGTGGCATTAAAGGTGGGTAAGACAAGACTATTTTTTTTGGTTTGTGTATTTTTTTTGCATTGTTATAATGATTATGTATTACTTCTTACAGTTTGAAAGACTACTTGGGAAAAACATGAAAAACAGATAGATTTAGAGGAAAATTATCAACAGAAGGGGTAAGGGTAGCAAATCTAAAAATACACTATTTCTAAGGGATTTGTTTTCTTGGAGTCCATCTGATGAGATGATTATCTTTATCTTTAGAACCATTCGTATGCTTTCAAGTTTTAACCAATGGACTCAAAAGTAGGAAACTCTCTGTAGTTTAATTGCACAAAACAAATTAGTCCTTCCCCAGACACTTAACAAAACACTTAATCATCAAAGGGGACTATAAAATATTCTAATACAAACAGGAATCAACAATCAGGGTTATCAAGTTAAAACAGTGAAACATTCTGAAACACTCTATTGACCTGTATGCTTTAGAGTTGGCTCTGGGCATAGAATGATTAACTCACTTTGAAGATTATTTAATTAAATAGAAGGATGGGGTATTATTTTTTGAATTTGAAAAACAAAACAAAATTTTTAAATAAGTATGACTCTAGTGATAAAAAATTTTAATATGTGTTTAGAGATTTAAATTACACGAATTTTTCTCCCAAAATTTAATCTCGCTGTATTCTATTGTCCTTTTTACATTACTATAAAATGAAGATCTGCTCATGACAGTCTTTAGCTTAAAAAAATTCAATTTTCACCATTTTCCTGCCAGACAAAATTAACACTCCTTAGTATGATGCACAGAGTTGTCCGTTATTAGGCATGAGATCCCTTTTCATTTTAATTTCATAGCATTTCTCCTCATGTACTCTACATTTCAGTATCATTGAAGAATTCACTGTTCCCTGAGCTCATCATAGCCTTTTATATATCGATTCCTTTGCTCATTCTATTCTTTCTGGCTGTAAACCTGAAATGACTTTCTGCACATGAACTACAAAGTATCCTTCTATATCCAGCCCATATGTTATCTTTGTAAGGCCCCTCTTAAAAGTCTGGGGTAGCCAGCCACTCCATTCTCTTGTAATTGCTCCATTCTCTTGTAATTATTAGCTTATGGCAGTTACCTCCATCTATTGTAACAATTTCTTATTCAACTCTCTATCTCAAACTCTTAACAGAGTTCTTACTGTAGAGTAGATACTCAATAAATATTTTTCAGCTGATAAATAAATTAAGAAAATTACGCCCTAGATTTAACTGAATATATTAAAAAGTTTCAACAATCATAATCTAATTTTACGATTTACTCAGGAAAACCAAGATTAATTTGTAATCTATCTCCCTATATGGTAAAGTCTATTGCAGTAGCTAATTTCATGGAAAAAGCATTCAATAGCCTGAATATAGGCATAGGAATTTTATACAGAGCTGCATAAAATCTAATTTTCAGCAAAAGCTAAAATTTTCTCCAGTGTGAGTTTAAACTGTTTAAATTTCAGCATAAAAGTTTCACTTTGACACTTTTTGTCCTGCTTCCTAGGTAAAAAGATACTATATTCCCTTAGAAAGTGAACAGAGAGATTGAATATGGTTTTCTCTCTTAAAAAAAAAAATTTGTCTTGTTTTGTTTTTTTGTAATGTCAGCTAGTTGCTCTATGCCAAGACTTGTATAGCTCTCTTATTTCTTACATGTCCAATGTTCTCAAGTGTGTAAGGAGGGTTGTCTCCATCCTGTGAATGAGTCCACTTACTTGTGAAGCTCTGTATTAATCTTGTCTTACCCCAGGAGTGGCTGCCTTAGCCAGTTCTGCTGATTTATTGTTTTATAGATCACTGCAAAGGTGATTATAGCAGGACGGTAAATGATTAGGAACACAGTTTATTGCTCTGGGTTGCCCCTGTAGGTTTAAAATGACTTCACCCAAGGTTGATGGCATATCTGCCAGCTTGTTTTTTTCCTGGGCAGAGGTATGTCTCTTGCCCCTAAGGTTTTTCTATGTGATGATGTGGTAAGTACAACTTTTTCAAGTACATTCTGGCTTACCAGGACACTGAAGTAACATGGGATTCAGAAAAACTGCCAGAGGCCCAGGCTGAGGGAGCCACGGTACTCTCAGCTTTGTGAAGTTTGCATTGATGTGTTCTCTACCAGAGCAGTGTAGGCCCCAGGTGGCTGCTATTGCCAGATGCTGTTGCTAAGGCAGCTTGCCAATCTCTTTCCTCTAGGACTGCTTGTTTTCCCAGAGTTGTCTTGGTAGGCTATATAAAAATATTTTAATTATGAAAAAACATGAAGGAGGGAATTCTGGGAAAGATCACAGTATAATAGATGACGTAGAAGAAACTGATCAAAACAACTAAAAAGAAAGAAAAGAAAGAAAAATTAAAAACCTTCACCAGAGCTGAAATTATGGAATGGTGCCAACCACAGACTCCAGATAATTCAGACTGACCCAAATCAAAGGCAGGCGCTAGGAGAACGTGCACAATTCCTCTTTCTAGAGAATAGTGTGGTGTTACAGGAAATTATAGAAAGATCTTTCAGTAAACTCCTAAAATACCCCTAAAATCTCTCACTAATTTGTTGGGTAACGGTTGATGAAAGAATACAAAACATTTCACTTGTTGAGTCAAGTTACTGACCTGCCACAATTAATCATCTACATATTATCCTGACAAACATGCAAAAGTTAGCTTTAAAAGCACACGTTGGATGATTTACTTCAGGAAATAGACTATTATCAGAACATTTGAGGCAGCATAAACTTGTATTCTTCAGGAAATTAAAATATAAGTTCTGTAAAATAAGAGATAAAAAATATGCTGATAATAAAATATATTGAGATGAAAAAGTTCCTGGCATTTCTAAGAAATGAACTTAAGAGAACAGAGACTATCAATATAGACCCTAAAACTAAATTAGAAGCAGTATAATATAAAATTGAAACTGCTGAAAACAAAATAATTGATGTGGAGCATAGTTGAATGAAAATGTTCTGGAAAATAGAGAAAAGGAACAGAGATAAAAGTGATCAGAAAAAAAGCATAATTTATATATAATTGATATTAATAATTAGTATAATTAAAGGAAAAAAGCAAATATATCTAAAAAATTAATTAAAATTGAAGGAAAAACAATTCCTGAAGGAAGACTAATGTCTACATATAAAATTATTTGTGATAGATACACACAATGAAAAGCCATCAAGTGGATGTTTATTTTGGAAAAAATACTGAATTTTAAAGACAAGGAATCATACAAACACTGCAGTAAAAGAAACATGTCAAATGTAATATGAAATTGATATAGGTTTTAGATGTATTCTCTTTAATATTAGAAGCCAGAATACAATGTAAAAATTTGTACCAAGTTTTAAGGAGAAAGCTGTGATATAAGAATTCCCCACCAGTCATATTAATACACAGGCAAAGGTAGCAGAAATATATTCCTTAGTACACTAGGGCATAATATATTGGTATGTCACCTAGTTATCTTACTTAAATTTTAAAATGAGAGAAAGGGAAACTTGGACATAACAATTACAGTATTGAAAATCACAAACATTTGAAGATATATTCTAGTTTATTTATTAGATATTGTTTGATTATAAACTTACCTGAAGAAGAAAACCTAAAATGACAGATGTAAGATCCAATATCTCATAAATATTAAATGAAGAAACTATTGAAAGAAAAGTCTCTCACATTAGAGTCAGTAAAGAATCTCCATAGTATATGCAATTTATCAGAGATCCAGCTAAAACAAAATGATTGAGAAATGACTGTTGTGATAGACCAAATAAAGCCCCCGCCAAAGAGGTTCACATCTGAATCCCCAGAAACTATGAACATATTATTTTACATGTCAAAGGGAACTTTCCAGATATAGTTAAGAGTATGAACCTTCAGATGAGGAGATTATCCTAGATTACCTTGGTGGGACCAATCTAATTATATAAATCTTCAAAAGTGAAGAATCTTTCAGGGCTGTAAATAGAGAGAGGAGATGTGACGGGGGAAGAAGCGTCAGAGAGATGAAACAGTGCTGTCTTTAAAGATGAGAGAAGGGAGTCCTGAGCCAAGGAATACGAATGGCCTGGAGATGTTGACGAAAGCAAGGAAATGGATTCTCATCTAGAGCCCATACTTATACCTCAACCCTTGGCTGCTAACCAAGGTCCTGAAAGTCAAAATCACTATACACTAAAGATTCCAATTGTAACTGGACCCTTAATGTGGTTTATAAAGCCTTCTCTGTGTACTTACTAAGTTTTATCTCCCATTCTCCAAACTGGCATGTCAAATCTTGTCAATTCCCTTGTAGTGGATACTGTTGATTTTGCCTACCTAGTATCTGTTCCCCCATTTTCTGAGAATTTTACATTTATTTTTCCATTAGAAAACTACTTTCCTCCCACTTTCAGATTACATCATTGCTTTTGGTCTGACCCACTTCAGAATTTCAGAGATGAGCACATGACCCAGGCTTACCCAATCAATACATTCCATAGCACTGTCAGTGATTGATTTAGGGAAGAACTCATGACTCAAGCTGGCCCAATGAAGTCAAACCTAATAATTTTGCTGAAACTATTGGAAAAGAAATACCTCTGCTTCTTGCTATAGTTGCTAGTCTGATACAACACAAACCTAGACATTCCAAGTATCATTCACAAAGAAAATTAGCATGAAAATGTAGTCAATGTAAAGAGGAAACTGAAACAAGAAATGGAGAGATCTGTTAACATCTTTTGTGCCAGATGTGATTAAAGTCATATCAACTTTGCATTTCCCAGTTAAGTTAGCCAGACGTATCTCTTTTTCTTCTTCAAACTATTTTGAATTGGCCTTCTCTCACTTATTGCTAAGAGTTAAAACTAAAACACCCTCGAAATATCAAAGCATACCAATTATACTGACAGAATTTGATTCAAGAATGAATCAGAGCCATAATGAGTAATATAGAATAAGGAACTTGTTATAGTGATTCTATGATCATGCAATTGTTGAACCTAGTGTAGAATTCTACAGGTTTTTGCTCTGAGTCTGGTAAGGGCCTGAAGATATTGTACTTCTCTAGGTCAGTAATTGGAAGTAAAGCTGCACAGGAAGGGGCAGTGGGAAATAACAAGGACAAACTGCAAGTCCAGAGCAAAAAATAGAACCCATATCTGTCTCTCACTGTTTCCCACAATAATGACATGGTGATCTGCAGGAAATGATAACCTTCACCATAGAGTTGCACACATACTTCTCCCAGGACCTGGAGAAACTGAAGGATGAAATAGGAGATCCAGTAGGAGATGAAGGAGTTGCAGGCTGGCTGCTGCCCAACCAAGGTAATCTAGCAAATGAACTACAATGCATATAAGTTGCAGCAGAGCCTCATATCTAACACCAACCCTCAGAGAACAATGGCAGCCACTTACCTTCCACTTTCGAAATCTCATGCAAATTTCTCTTGAAACCAACCTTAACTCAAAACCTTAAATGGAAGAAATTCTGGGAAATTACTTCCAGCTTAGCTAAATTGACACAGCAACAAATCCAGATCCATCACACCAACTCTTCTATCACTGTCTGTAGCAAAGTATGTCTTCTACTTTAGAGAGCAAAAAGAAGACATTAGACAAAAACTGACAGAATGTTCTACTTTCACACATACAAAAGTACCTGTATGCAAATCCATCCACAATTCCTTTTCACTTTTCCTGCTTTTTATCTTCTAACTTGTGCTCCATATTCCATCTCCTCTTACCTTCTTGGGGACTTCACCATACTGATTCTTTATCAACCCTTTCCAAGGGATTGTTTTCATACTAATGAAATTCCATACTATGGAAAACTTTCCATAGAATTCTAACCCAGGTCCAACAATTGCATAAAGTAACAATGGTGCCATTAAAATAATTAGATTAGTATGAACTAAATATGGAAAGGCTGTCCAAAGTATATTTTTGAGTGTAACAACAATATATATGCAAATATAGTGATACATGCTATGACGCTTTAATTACACACACACACACACATATACACACATACAAATAGTATGTAAACATTTCTCCCAGAAACATAATGGAGGGGAGGGGAAGTTTTGGAAGGATACACATGATACTAAGAGCATTTACATTTGGGATGTGAGATTAGGTTAGAGCTGTGGGGTTTTATTTCTAATTTATAAACTTTAGTACTCTTAGATTTTTGTTTTTGAAATTATTACTTAATTCTCTAAAGAAAAATAATAAAAACCAGAGCAAATTTATGTTTTGGAAGTCTCTCAACTTTAAAAATTCAAAGCTAGCCTAAGGTTAGGAAAGAGAAGGGATCAACTAGTCAAAAGCGTAAAAAAGCAAACAACCAGAAAAAAAAATAAAATCTAGACTTTATAAACAAATTTATCCATGAGTTTGTTCTTGGCCAAAAGAGATAACTGAGAGCTAGTTCATTCAAGACATTGAAGAGAGAATTAACAATTATGAAAAATCAATGATAAGAACATAGGTATTAATACATATAAAAGAAAAAATACAAATATGTAGGGGAATGGTCAATATTATAAATAACAGAAAAACTAAAAATATACATGTATTATATGAATTTGTACATATCCTTCTCACAATTCATTTTTGTGTGTGTATATGATTATACTGTATTGACCGGAGCCCCTGAGATCTTTGGAACACAATTTGGAAAATATTACTTTGTAAATATTTTTATTTTCTTAAAAAGTAAGTTATTGGAGGAGAAATTTTATTCCTGAAATTATCTGGACTTAAACAAATGATAAATATTTACATATTTGAGAAATTCTTGCTGAATTTCCTTGGGACATATATTTCACTAACTTAGATGAAATTTAGCACTAATAGGGCATAATGCATTCATGGAAATTTTTGTTTTTATTAAACTACCTTTACATTATTAAATTGCTTAGAGAGATTCATGTTTTTTCCTACCTTTGGCTGAAAGTAGTAAGAGAATCAAATTAACATTTTTACTAAATGTTTCTCATGCTTATTTATAAAAATGAATATTTATTTATATATTGTTAACAGTTTTTTAGTATTGCCTGTTGAAAATGCTATGTTAATGAAGTGATTTTTATATAGACATATATTTTTTCCTCAATGATCATACTCATTTCCCTATGAAAAAGATATCTTTTACTTATTAACCATCAAACCATACAACTGAAATGGAAAATGAAGTCTCCTTGATTCATCATATGTACACAACTTGCTGATGAAATATTTGAATTTGTTATATTTATTGATTTTATTTGCTCTTAAATACATTTATGATAGATAAAAATACAAAGCAAATAAATTAACAATAGTGAATGCAAAAGGCATATTCTGGAGAAATCCCATTTTTCTGTTAGACTATGTCTACTCAGAGAGGTTTGTGGTAATTGCATCAATTCTTAATGTTTATGTTAAGTTGTGTTCTGTGGGGGCTTACAAGATTGTTAGCCAAATCGACATATTGCCTATGAAAGACAGAGTGGGATAGGAAATCTCTTGTTATTGGTTTAACAGGGTATTGCTGTTGAATTATATGTTTTGGGATTTTCAGTGGTCATAATAATTAAAATTATTTTTATAATTTACTTTTGAATACATGAGTTCGTGTTACTGTCTTTCCTCTCATATGCCCTAATTGTTAAAAGAAAAGAAACAACAGTGAATGTCTTTGTAATATGCTCACTGACTTGAAATAAGAGGACTGATAAATATTTTCTCATTAAAATTTTGAATTAAAAGCTACACATTCTACATGTTACCCTCTAAGAGGAAAAACATAACCCATTCATTTAATGTAGCTGATCTCTTGAAAAGTGCCAGGTGATTGGTGGAGCAGAGCCATGTGGTTCTTTGGATTGCTTCTGCCCCAGGTCCTGGATCCTATTCACTGGGATTCCCATTCCCTTAGTTTTCAGAGTTAATGTAATATTAGCTTTGTTGTGACCTCTAAATCCATGGCAAGACATTGACTTGAACAGGATTCAACAGAATTCTATGGAGCTTAGGTCAGAGGAGATGTATCATCAAACTCTGGACCTCTGAATCCCAGCGCCAGTTACAACATAACTATATTAATGTCTTTATACTTCTCCACATGGTCAGAATTTATGTGTGCCAGAGGAGTGTTTCCTCACTGTATGCTTTGGTAACAGAAATTTTGAGAGTAAATTTCCATTCATCCTATCTTTTTTTCTTTCTCTGTCTAGGTTTGCTTTCTGTTGAACAATAATCAGCATCATCGAGAGTGTAAAGAACAAAAGAGCTTTATTTGAGGTCTTAAGAATTGCAATTTGCAAGACACAGACTTGGGTAAAGTCAAGAGCATCCCAGGGAAGAGAAAGAGTCAGGGGCTTATAAAGACTAAAAGCCACAAGGTTGTTAAAGTTGCTCACAGAAAATTGTGTTTGACTCTTCAGAAAATATTTGTCCTTAGGGAATCATGGGTTGTCGTATGGTAGGGTCTGTCACAAGTTATTTTAGGGTAAGGGTCTGATAAATATCTTGAGTTTCTGGCAGATGTTCTGGGTGTCTTTGTTAGGAATATAAGTGGTCAAGAAGTCAGATTCCATCCGGTCTGTGATGTGCATAAGTCACACTTCCTCAGTGGTCTCCTGTCTCCATTTTAGAGAGCTCTCTTAGCAATACTGGCTCCATTTTGATTTTACTGTCACATTCCCTTCCAACCTGAATAAAATGGTAATGGCCTAACAGTAGTAGAGTTGATTCCATGAGGGATGTTGGTGTGGTTCATGTTGCCAGGCTAGTGCTGACTAGTGTCTCTCAGAACCGTATCTATATTGTCTGTGACTTGGTCTATGTACATAATTTCAGAGGGAGTTCATAGAAAGTTAGTCAACATGTCTAGACCTAAATTTCTAGTCTATTATTAGAGAATGGGGGGTAAACTGCATATTATAAGATTGTAAGATTCAACTGAGATAATTTATGTGAAATAATTTTGAAAATGTTGGGGGCAAACTGATGCCAATGATAATATCAGATGATTTGAGGATTAGGACACTATTAACTAATAAAAAAAGAATTTTAATGCCGTTAGGTCAGGCATGCACTCTATTCTTGATCATGGTCACTACCTCAGTCAATTGTCATTTATCTCTAATGTCTTATGCATTTATATTACCTGCTTGCCTGCTGAAAGCATTTGAATTAACATCCCCTGATGCAAGCTTTAAAACTGAATTATCATTACAATATAAAACCTAAGATACTCTTTCCAAATGGTAAGTTTACAGTTTATGCAAATTATTTCTATGTAATCAGAAGTTCTATTATCAGATTGTATGCTATTTAATGTTTCATAGCATGGTAAGTGCTCAATTTTATTTTGTGTTTGTCATAAAAAGACACTAAAGATAAAAAAGATAATAATGTATAAAATTTGAGCTCCATAATGACCCTGAGAAATAATTCTAATCACTCCTTTAATATGTAGAAATCTCAGTTTAATAAAATTTTCATAAGATAATTTTGTTCCTTGGCAACAAGTGCTTGTAAAAACTATGGTATGAACTATAGTATTATCAGAATGCTTTGTGCTTGATGTGCTATTTTGGGATCAAAAGTATTTAAAAGTTGTTCTTTGAGATTTCCTTTTTATTATAATGAAGCAATACACAAGCTCTGTACCCCCAAAATTGAACAGCTGTTTGGAGGGAAAGAAATCTGGTGCTGCCTGAAGTCTTTTTTTAAAAAAAGATGTATATTTATTTGAACATATAATTAAATTCCTATACACGTAAATTCTAACAATTTGTGTTTTGCATGGATAAGGGAAAGGAGAAGTTTAACTTTGTGTCTCTATGTGGAGTTATTTCACCAGAATAAATTTTGTTCTACTGATTTGATTTGCAAGCAGCTACTATCAGAGATTGCTATTTAAATCATATTTGGTTATTAATAAAACTCGATTGCTTTCCTCATGCTTTTTCTTCATAACACATTTTCAATAGGTATCTACTCTCATTTTATTTTGGTTTTGGATGAAACCACATGAACATGCTTAAAATGTACAAAATGTCTATCTGGAAAAAAAATGAGAAAGGGCCTTACAAATGGAGTCAACTTAAAAATCCTGGAATCAACGATGGAAACAGAAACTTGGATCTGAAAGTAAAAGCATCAGATTGGAACCTCATATACAATGGGAGGGGTTCAAAGAATTTGGGGATGATCAAGGGAAAAGGTACGACCACAAGAGGCAGAAACATACAGTAAGCACTTTTGGGAGACACTTGAATATAGTTGCATAAGAGAGAAAGTCTCACAAGCAGGAGTCTGTCCAAAGTCTTCAGTATTGGGTCCCAACTCAAAAGGGGAGGGGGGTAATGGAACTTCCTAGGAGAGGGATATCAGAGAGGGGTGTACTTATCTAGGTGATGTCACTCTGCAGCATGGCACAGAGTCGTTGTGTCAGAAAACTCCAAAGGAAAAATCTGCTCATTTGAACTATTTTTTAAATAATTGGATGGGAAAAATTTTGTGTTTTGCACTGGCAGACATTTGAGCTAACAGGTCTCAGTCTACAGTGAAGAAATAAACAATCCCGGGTCCAGTTCACAGAGGTCATCTTTGGCTCACTTATTAGAGAGAATAAAATAGGAGAGAAACACAACACTTCCTCTATAAAGGCAGCTCCCTGTATATAAAGAGTACTGGATACTTTAAAATGTTCCCCTCTTGCATCATACTCAATGATTTTGTATTTTAATACACAAACATACACATACATAGTAGTTTCTGCAGTCAAGAAAGGGAAATCATCATGTAACTGAGACAGAGGACCCAAGGTAGTAAATGGGAACTGAAGGTGCATAACACAGGGGGAGCTAGGAACATAAAAGGCAGGCCTTTGGGCTTGAGGTCTTTAAACACATGTGGGTTAGGGCCTTCAGCAAAGAAACACACATAAACTGAGATTGCAGGTGGGCACTGGTCTTGAAGTAGAGAGCAAGACTATACTGAATGGGGCCCAAAATATGTCTTTCCACTGCCTAGACAGACACCAGAAATGAGCTGCCTAGTCTGGTAAGAGTGGAAATAGATTTATGGCTATGAGACCAGAAACTGGGTCTAAACAGAATTGCACCATTAGATCCAAGATTGAACTCTGAGACAAGTCAGTGATTCAGATCCCAGCTTCCTTTAGGGCCATAACAAGGGCTGTTGCTACCTTGAGGTGTTTCCTATGGGGGGTGTGTGTGTGTGTGCGTGTGTGTGTGTGTGTGTGTCTGTCTGTCTGTCTGTGTGACATCCTTTAGCAGGAAATATAGGAGGCATGCAATGTATATAATTGCCTGTCATAAAGTTTACATCTTTTTTTTTTTCAATTTTACCTTTTGCTACTGCAGGAAGAAGACTGTCTACTGTCATACCTGTCATCCTTCTAGATATAGCTTTTTAGACTTTAGTCTTCCTAGAACAGTTAGTAATTCCTAAAATTATTCCTATCTTCTTTCTTATGCTATTAGTAGATATTCCTTTGTCACATAAGGATAACCATCATTACAGGCTTTGTGTGTGAGAACATGGATCCAGTCCTTGTCTCAATCAGCTCAGATATCCTCGAATTCTATATTCTACAGCAACAAAAGTGTCCTCAAGTAAAACATTGTTTACATTTCTCATATCCTCTCCTTATCTACAATTCTCATGCATCCAAAATTGTGGAAATATCCTTGGAGTACAGGTTCCCCTTTTACTTATCTCCAAAGAGAATATACTGTTTACTTGGAAGGTGAGTACCAAGCTGCCCACAAGGTTATATCCTAAAATGTCCAAATTAGAAATAGCACATTTTCTAAAATTTCAGTGGAAACTTTCCCTAGCTTTCAGTAGTAAAGCAGATTTTCCCTTATTTTTACATCTCCATGCTCTTTTCTATCATAATTACTAAGGATCAGGTGGGAGGGGAGCTGGAAAGAATGCAACACCTATAATTATTTGACATATTTATCTTGAATAGTTTATATTCCATAAAACCATATTTACTAAACTCACTAATTATAGAATTAATCAGAGTATATAAACAATTAAGTAGGAGAACCAATTTAAAACTACTAACTACTTTCACACCTTAAAAAAAGAACATTAAAAAAAATCTTAGTCTACTATAAATACACTGAAGTTAACATTACTTTCTATAAGTCCTTGTTTGCATAGTGAATATTCACTGAGGATAATTTTATAGAAAGTTCAAACTATTTAAACATTTGAAAACAATTTTTATAACATATTGAAAATTACCCTTATCATAAACAACATCCCCTTCCTATGGGAGGATTATACATCACTGTCTCATTGGTGTCAGACTTAACCATGTGACTTGCCATGCTCTGCCTGGCTGGGAATTGTATATCCACACCCCACCCCCAAGTTATAGGCTTGGCCAAGTGACTTTCTGTGGCTAATGCATTATAAATACAAGTGACATAAGTGGTAACTTTAAGAGCCAGCATAGGATTCATCATCTCTCTTTTCCTTCTGCCTTGAGACTGGCAGTGTTCTAGCTAGAAGTTGCTTCATCAGCCTGTGTCATAAAAGGAAGACAATATGGAGCAGAGCTGTAGACAACCCCCAAAAATGGGTAGGATATGTGAGGAATAAACACGTGTTTTATCAGTCTCTCAGATCCCAGAACATTTATTACCAGCATAACCAAGGCTAAACTAACAGATACAGTCCTCAAGAAGAGTTGTATCAACTTGACTCTAAAAAGCAAGGTGTAAGTATCTTGGCTAAATTTTATGTGTCGATTTGGCTAGGCTATGGTGCCTAGCTGTTCAGTCAAACAGTAATCTAAATGTTGTGATGTTGCTGTGAAGGTATTCTGTAGATGTGTTTAACATCTACAATAAGTTGACTCTTAGGAAAGGAAATTACTTTGATGATGTGGGTGACCCTCACCCAATCACTTGAAGTCCTTAAGAGCAAAAATTGAGGTTTCCCAGAATTATGAGTCAACACTATGACATAGAAATCCTGCTGACTTTCTAGCCTGCCAACCTATCCTACAGATTTTGAGATTTCCCACCCTCACAATCATCTGGGCCAGGTTTTTTTAAATAAATCTTTTCACACACACACGCACACACACACCACTCTATTGTTTGTTTCTCTGTAGAACCCTAATACAATAAGTATCTAAAATTGTGAATTGTATTCAAAATACTTGTATGAATTGGCTCAAAGAAATATAGATGATACATATAGAGAACTAATCTAAGGAAATATTAAGATATTGTATCTGAGCAAGTAGTTTAGGTAATACATTAATTTAAGTTTCTAAGTTTAATAGAGTATTTCTAATTCTATAATTGTCCTTCCAGAGCATGAAGAAATACAGAAAACTATCTAATGATTTATAATGATAATGTAAATCTGATAGAAAAATCCTGAAAAAAATCTCCATATTAAACTATAGATGATTGTCAATTATGATAGTAAATGGGAAAACTCTAAGTAAGCAAATAGAAAGTCATACCCAAAATTACAGAAAAACAATTTACATATCAATGTCAATTTATCCAAGAAATGGAAAGAAGTTTAAATATTAGGAAAATGTCTTTTTTAGGCTACCTTTTCTATCTCCAAAGTTATAGAAAATTTTCACTACATCTTATCTGGTCCATACATTGATATTGTTTTCCCAACGCAGTGGTTGAATGATATTCATCCAAGACATCAGTATGGTTCCTTTTAATTTTCAAAATGACCCTACCTATGCGGAAGTTACTATTGTTATCTCCACTTTACATAAGAGAAAGATGAGGTACAGAGATATCATGCAACTTACCCATCATTATATAGATATAATCATGACTGTCTACTGGTTTCTATGTTGGATTTCTAGTGCTCTTGGAAGCAGAAACAAGAAACTGTTTCTAGGTGATGAAAACAAGGAGATAGCCAAATAATTGCCAGGAATATGAAATATATATATATATATTCATATATGAATATATACACACACGTATATATTTTTCTCTCTCTTTCTTTCTTTTGAAGACCATGGAGGATGCGTGCAGGAAAGGCTTGGACCTAGTCCCAGTGAGCAGAGTGTGGGGTTCCCAGGAAAGCAAGCAGGTGGCAGTTGAAGCCCTGCAGGGTGCACTAGGTTACTTTGGGTATGTGGGTAGTAAGTATGGGTCCTGATGGAGACAGGGAGAGGATGGCCTGGCCTGCACTGAGCATTAGAGGCAGCTCAGGGAAGGCTGAATCGGACCCCAAGGTGCTGCAGAAGGATGCACACTTCCAGGAGGAAGCCTGATCTTGCAGGATTTCAGGAGCTCTACTGCGGTCCGTAGGGGAGTCCTGTGATGAGAAACACCTGGGTACCCCTCTGCCCAGGCTCCCCCATAAAGAATTTGACTCGCTCCACCTATCACACAATCCCACACAACTGTATGTGTGTGTGTATGTGTGTGTGTATAGTTTACATATATTTCTTCACTTTGCTTTCAACACACATCACACTGCATGAGAACACTATATTTCATTAAAACTGGAGTGATGTGAAAGTAGAGTAAGAACTCATGTATCTAATGCAGTGTGGTATTTTGGCTGTTATTCTGTGCTTACTCTTCAATATTTTCTCTTTTGTTCTCTGAAAAAAGGTGGGTAAAATATGTGTATTTTCCTGTGTTGGAAGGGTGCTGCAGTATTTAGGGACTACGGTCCCTACTCTCTGAGTACTCTGTTAATCATCCTGTTTTGTTTTTGAGATACTTAGCCCTGTTAATTTCCTTACTTGAAGAAAACTTCATGTACTACACAGACGGACTGAGAGACACAGGTTGATCAAACTCAACATACAATTCTACAGATACTTATTTATCTTTACACTTTCATTTTCACACAGGCCCAGAATTATACATGGCTAGTTACAGAGACCACATTTCCTGACCAAAATTATAACTAATTATCTGACAGAAAAATGTTTCAGAGTTTGCACATTCTAAAAAGTATGAATAGTTTTATATAATTATTTTAAAAGACCTGCTTAGGGCTTCCCTGGTGGCGCAGTGGTTGAGAGTCTGGCTGCCGATGCAGGGGACACGGGTTTGTGCCCCGGTCTGGGAAGATCCCACATGCCGCGGAGCGGCTGGGCCTGTGAGCCATGGCTGCTGAGCCTGCGCGTCTGGAGCCTGTGCTCCGCAACGGGAGAGGCCACAACAGTGAGAGGCCCGCGTACCGCAAAAACAAAACAAAACAAAACAAATCAAAACAAAAAACACCTGCTTAGTAACACTTTTAATAAGTAGCCTTCAGTAAAATATATAAAATTGCATGAAACTGAGACAAACTGTGAAAATATAGGGAATGAAAATAAAGAGCTTTTACAAATTCTAAATGCTCCTTGCTCCCTTCCTATCATTAATAAGTCCATTTTCAGATGACTGAAATTTCCACTATTCATATTATTCTTTAAGGACCTTCATAATATTTTAGGACTTGAAGAAACCATATAAATATTTCTGAGAGTCCAGAACCTTATTTCACAGATAACTGAAAAAAGCCCAGAGAGAATCAGTGACTTGTCCAAAGCTCCACAATGGAAGAGCCAAAGTTAGAATCCAAACGTCTGACTCTTGCTCTTTTTAGATCATGTTACTCATTTGTAAACTGTGATCTCAAACAATTTAGCATTTTGAGGCTTAGTTTCCTGATCTGTAAAATAGGGATAATAATCATGGTGTCAGAGCATAATTAAAAAGTCAATGACATTTTACTGGAGACTCAAAACTTCAACAAATATCATGGATGGGGGTAAGAAACTGTGGAGAAAGTAGATAATACAAGTGTGAAAGTAATTTTCGGTTTCACATGGAGGAACCAAGATGCCCAGAGGCAGTTTAAGCATAATACCTGGAAAGAGTTCAGAGGATAAACTACCCACAGGTATACTCCAGATGGTCCTGAAATGTAAAACAATTTTTTACTTTCCCACTTTATTTGGGATACTCTTTATTTTTTTTTGAAATATTTAATCCATTATTCCACCTAAATACCAAAGCCATTGTCCTCAATTGTCAAATGGAGTCAAACCACAGATGGTTTTCTATAAAAATAATTAAAGATAATTATCTCCTCAAAGATAATTTAATGGAATGGCTTATCATTTCATACTTACTGTTTTGCACATATTTAGCTAGTGAAGGTGAGTGGCTATCGTGGGAAATTTAGTAAATATGGTAGAGTTTAGATTGATTTTTATAAATCTGGTATATCTTTAGTAAATATAATGCTAGAGTTTAGATTGATTTTTATAAATCTGGTGTATCACAACAATTGAAGATACACAAAAAATTCCCTATATGATAATGCCTTAGATATAGGTATTACATTGCTGAAGTGTATAAGAACTAGGTATCAATAACATTGCAAATCCAGGACCTGGAAGAGTCTGCAGTCTGCAAACCAGACAGAACCAAATTAAGAAAATATATGAGGATCACCCTTATGGAATAGCTGCAAATTTGCACTAATGGATACTATCTATTCTCCCTTAGTGACTTTGAAATATCAGGAGGTATCTATTTTTTTAAATTAAAACATAGTAAAATAGATAATTGCATAAGGAAAGCACATGGCAAATAGAGGATACAAATATTATTTATTTCTATAAGGCCATATAAGGCATCTATACAGTTGATGGAGGTACATGGAGTTAGAGTGAGCATGGATACAGGTAGAAATGACTAAGTCCATTAAAGCTTACAAAAATCTGCATTAAGCTTAACTGTTCCATCCTTTGTGCAGTGCATTCACCTTGCTTTCACTGACACCTTTTTTTGGGACAAAAAATGACACTACATAATGATCAAGGGATCAATCCAAGAAGAAGATATAACAATTGTAAATATATATGCACCCAACATAGAAGCACCTCAACATATAAGGCAAATGCTAACAGCCATAAAAGGGGAAATTGATGGTAACACAATAATAATGGGGGACTTTAATACCCCACTTACATCAATGGACAGAACATCCAGACAGAAAATCAAGAGGGAAACACAGGCCTTAAGAAACACATTAGAGGGACTTCCCCAGTGGTCCAGTGGTTAAGACTCCATGCTTCCACTGCAGAGGGTGCAGGTTTGATCCCTGGTCAGGGAACTAAGATCCCACATGCCACTTGGCATGGCCAAAAAAAAAAAATAAAGACACATTAGATCAGATGGACTTAATTGATAGTTATAGAGCATTCCATCCAAAAGCAGCAGAATACATATTCTTTTCAAGTGCATATGGAACATTCTCCAGGATAGATCACATGCTCAGCCATAAAACAAGCCTCGATAAATTTAAGAAAATTGAAATCATATCAAGCATCTTTTTCTACCACAAGGCTATGAGATTAGAAATCAAATACAAGAAAAAAATTGTAAGAAAACACAAGCATGTGGAGGCTAAACAATATGCAACTAAACAACCAATGGATCACTGAAGAAATCAAAGAGGAAATCAAAAAATACCTAGAGACAAATGTAAATGAAAACACGACAATCCAAAACCTATGGGACACAGCAAAAGCAGTTCTAAGAGGGAGGTTTATAGCAATAAAATCTTACCTTAGGAAACAAGAAAAATCAAATAAACAACCTAAAACCAAAAGCAGCTAGAGAAAGAACAACAGCCAAAACCCAAAGTGAGTAGAAGGAAAGAAATCATAAAGATCAGAGCAGAAATAAATGAAATAGAGATGAAGGAAATAACAGAAAAGATCAATTAAACTAAAAACTGGTTCTTTGAAAAGACAAACAAAATTGATAAACATTTAGCCAGACTCATCAAGAGAAAAAGGGAGAGGACACAAATCAATAAAATTAGAAGTGAAAAATGAGAAGTTACAACCAACACCACAGAAATACAATGGATCATAAGAGATTACTACAAGCAACAATATGCCACTAAAA
Organism: Delphinus delphis; assembly: GCF_949987515.2. Taxonomy (NCBI): domain Eukaryota; kingdom Metazoa; phylum Chordata; class Mammalia; order Artiodactyla; family Delphinidae; genus Delphinus; species Delphinus delphis. Next base: position 28,819,669 of record NC_082688.1, read on the forward strand.
TCGACAACCTAGAAGAAATGGACAAAATCTTAGAAAGGTACCATCTTCCAAGACTGAACCAGGAAGAAATAGAAAATATCAACAGACTGATCACAAGTACTGAAATTAAAACTGATTAAAAAACTTCCAACCAACAAAAATCCAGGACCAGATGGCTTCACAGGCAAATTCTATCAAACAATTAGAGAAGAGCTAAGCCCTGTCCTTCTCAAATTCTTCCAAAAAATTGCAGAGGGAGGAACACTCCCATGCTCATTCTACGAGGCCACCATCACCCTGATACCAAAACCAGACAAAGATATCACAAAAAAAGAAAATTACAGGCCAATACACTGATGAACATAGATGCAAAAATCCTCAACATGCAGCTCAATATGTATATAAAAAAAAAAGGAATCAAAAATTGGGCAGAAGATCTAAAGAGACATCTCTCCAAAGAAAACATACAGATGGCCAACAGGCACATGAAAAATGCTCAACATTGCTAATTATTAGAGAAATGCAAATCAAAACTACAATGAGGTACCACCTCACACCAGTCAGAATGGGGATCATCAAAATGTATACAAACAATAAATGCTGGAGAGGGTGTGGAGAAAAGGGAACCCTCCTACACTGTTGGTGGGAATGTGAATTGGTACACCACTATGGAGAACAGTATGGAGGTTCCTTACAAAACTAAAAATAGAGCTACCATATGATCCTGCAATCCCACTCCTGGGCGTATATCCAGAGAAAACTATAACTCGAAAAGATACATGCACCCCAATGTTCATAGTAGCACTATTTACAGTAGCCAAGACATCAAAGCAACCTAAATGTCCATCAACAGCTGAATGGATAAAGAAGTTTTGGTACATATATACAATGGAATATTACTCAGCCATAAAAAGAATGAATGCCATTTGCAGCAACATGGATTTACCTAGAGATTATCATACTAAGTGAAGTAAGTCATACAGAGAAAGGTAAATATCATAGGATATCACTTATATGTGGAATCTTAAAAAAAAATGATACAAGTGAACTTATTTACAAAACAGGAACAGACTCACAGTCATAAAAAACAAACTTATGGTTACCAAAGGGAAAAGGTTGTGGGTGGTAAATTAGGAGCTGGGATTAACATATACACATTATTATATAGAAAAAAATAATCAACAAGGACCTATTGTGTAGCACAGGGAACTCTACTCAATATTCTGTAATAGCCTATATGGTAAAAGAATATGAAGTAGATATATATAGATAGATAGATAGATATATCTGAATCATTTTGCTGTACACCTGAAACTAACACAATATTGTAAATCAACTATACCCTAATATAAAATAAAAAAAATTTTTAAATAAGAAATTTGGGGGCAAATGCAGTAAGTGGTACCATTCTTCTTCTTGTGTTTACTTTTATGCTTCTTGATTTTGCATTATACACTGATACTCGTTTGTATAACATGGTTATTTTAATTTACTTCTCACATCTGCATCAGAATAGCCTTTTCTTTTGATGAAGATTGATATATTAAGACAAATTAGTCTCAGGTTTTCTAGCAACTGTTGTTCAAATGTCAGATTTTAGTTAGGCACAGAATGTTTAATGCATTTCTTTAACTTGAGCTACTATTGTACGTAATAAGCTGCTACTAAATCCTTTCAATACCAAAACCTAAAAAGTATTCATGCCTATTCATTTTATTTTTCATATAGTTGCCTAGTACATCTGATGTAGGGTCTATTTTCCATGCCCTGTGGTTGTAGGTCAAGCTACATTAACTGCCTTGGAATTTCTGAACTATAATATCAACTACCAGATGTATATAACCTAAAAAACTTCTCTGTTGTACAGAAGTTAATGCCTCAATCTAAAATCCAGCTCAGTACTGTCAGACATCTCTTTCAGGATATTCTGTTTTGCTCTTTATTTGTGTGTTGTCCTCAGACCTCTTTTTTTCCAGTTCACAAGTTAACCATGCCTTATCTACTTAAATCTTTCACTGAATTTTTAATTTTAAGAAATATAAAGCATTCAGTTTTAGATGTACTTTTGCACATCTGTCTATTCATTTCCCTTGTATCAATTCCAGTTTTAGCCACCTAAATTTTGAAATACTTATTTCATAGTCTCAAATTTTCTTTCAACTTAGTTTTTCTAAAGACACAAATCCTTTTATTTGTGTGTTGGGAAAATCTGCCCTAGGATGATTATTTCCCTTTTTGGTGTACCCCTCATTGAGAAATCATTATTTTAAAAATAGTTTTACATTTTTCTTTGTGCTGGGTTCCCTAAGGGTTGCAGTGATGCAGGTATTATTTTTACATTAATTTCTTAGTTAATTCCTGAACGATGTAATTATCTAAATATAATCATTACACCTATTCTTAAGTGCAGGCCGGTCCCCCCTCCCCTAAACCCAACTTTTTCTAGGTAGAGACACATCTCCTTGTCATTTCCCTGGCTTATGGGTGGGTGGTTGATTTAGTTCTGTTTGTCAGTGAATTGGCAGACCTTTTAAGCTTCTGGGTTATGCAAAATTCTCAGCTGCAGGTCATTGCCTCAAATGCCTCCATGGACAACTTTCTTGTCCTCAGATGAACGTTAAAACCTCATGCAATGGTAAGGCCCTCTTCTAACTAAATTTCCTGTGAGTGGCTACAACATCAACTTGGTTTCATTTTCATTTTTGTCAATGATAACAAACAAAAAAGTACATAGTGGGTTCAAAAACAAAAATTAAAGAGAATTTCTTCTCTCTTTTTAAACTCAGTTATGTATTTCTCTTTTATTGTTGTATTTATATTCTATCCAATATTTCTTTGTGTTAGAGAGGGAAGGTGACCATGTTAATTTAAATTTCTATGTTGCTTGATCCAAAAGTCAATGGAAATGCTTTCAGTGGGAAGGGGCTTTTACTGCCATCAGCCAAGGGTAGAATTAATACAGGTGAGTGGGGTTCATATAGAAAATATATAAACAAAAGACTGTCATCTCATTAAACAAGGGCCTCATAGAGACTCTCATCTCATTGAACAAGGGCCATCTCTGCATATATTCCTTCCTAAATCAGTCTAAAGGGCACCACTAGCCCTGTATTTCCTAACAACAGCTAAGATTACCTAAAAAGAATTCACTGTTTGTCCTAATATTTTAAGAAACATAAAAGGAAAGGAGTCAAGATAATAATAGCTCTTTCTTCTCATAACCCTGCTTACCAATGGATTTTAGAAATTGTTACTGTCGGTTTTGAAACTGAAACTCTAAGTGTCTATGTAGACATGGTCACTTTTTCTCTTTCTTTAATTTTTGTATACCTCATTTATTTTCATCTAATGTCACTGACTAGCCTATTCAGTACAATGTTGAATAAAAATAGTCATTCCTCTGCTTAAAGTTCTCTAACTGCACTTCATTCTCCAGGGTGGGGGAAGGAGCATAGCATAACGACTAAGAGTATCGCCATGGCAATTGAGCATGGTAAATTGAAAGATTCCTTGCCAAGAGGGGTAATGAGAATAAGAATGTGTCTTTAAAGGAGCTAGACTGAGGACTGCTTAGTAGATCCAAACAAGAACAAAGAGCACTTTTAGTTAATTGTTTGAATGACTAGAGGGACTTGGGAGGGTGCCTTAGTTTACTACTGCGAAACAAAAGAGCCTAAAACTTAGCACTTTAAAAACAACAACAATCATTTATTATCTTATGGTTTCTGTGAATCAGGAATTCAGACAGGCACACAGTGGAGAGAGCTTATTTCTGCTCCATAGTATCTGGAGCTTTAGTTGGAAGACTTGAAGGCTGGCGATAGAGAGGGGTGGGAAAGGGAGAGAAACTGGAATCATCTAAAGGCTGGAGTGAGCCTAGAGTATCTGCTTCCAAGGTGGTTCACATGGCAGGCAGGTCGGAACCAGCACAGTGAATCCTCTCTAGCTGGGCCTCTCTACGGGGCTCACTGAGTATCCTGAAAACATGGATCACTTGCAACAAATGATCCAAGAGGGAGAGCAAAGCAGAAGCTATCCTTTTAACTACTAGCCAGATTGCCACTCAGAAGCTATTCACCCTAGCCTCAGAAGTCAAATAGTGTAACTTCTGACACATTCTGTTATTATTACGGAAATCACTACCTCCGCATTCAAGAGGAGGGAAATTAGCTTCACCTATGGCTGGGAGGAATGCCAATGAATCTGTGGATATATCTTAAAAACTGTCACAGGTGGGAACATGTCAAAGAAGGATTTGTGATTCTGTTTGTTATGCAGTATGCAATGAAAAGCCCTTCTTGAACCTATAATATACTCAGCAAAATCTGCATTCTTTGATAAGTTGTGGGATTTTTTTTTGGTGGGGGGTATCTAGATTCTATATGAGAAATGTAAAGATGTACAAAATCCTGCATAATATTGCACTCAAACTTCAGACAGAGTCAGTCTAAGGTCCAACTGACTTATATGGTTGCCTTTCAGGATTCAGATTTTGCTATCATATCTAGCCTCACCTCTCTTTGCTACTCACCTTACACTATAAGTAATTAAAGCTTCATGGTCAAAGAAGCAAACAAAATAAAACATGTTTTCCCTTTGTCATCTGGGCATTTGCACAGGCTGCTGTCTTTATACAGAATTCTCCCCCACTTTTTCCACCTGGTTAACTACAACTCATCCTTTAACCTTTATCCCAGATGTTAATTTCCTCCCATAACCCTTCCCTCTGTCTTAGGTCAGGTTCCCAGGTAAAAACACTCTGACATGGAAATTTGCATGTGGAGGTTTATTGGGAAGTGCTCTCAGGATCAAAATCTGAAAAAGTATGGGGAAAGCAGGATTGGATACAAATTGTGCGGTGATGTCATTGTGTCAGAGGCCTCAGATAATTCTACAGAAACTTGCAATGGCCAGAGACTGATGCAAAGAGGACAGGTTTTCATACCCTTCTACTCTACATTGAACTGCTCCAGGGAAGGACATATAAATTTGGAAAAGAAAGCTCCCTTTGGCCAAGGGCAAGTCCGCAAAATGCTCTCAGCTGTGAGCTGTTGGTTGCCAACACTCCCAGCAGATTGCTGTCTCAGTCCTGATGGGTATATCTTGGTGGCACACCACGGCATCCATCGCTCCTTCCCTGCCTCTACCCATTCGGGTTACTTGTGCCTCCTTATAACACACTATATTTCCCCTTCATAGAACTCTTACACTATTTGTGATTGCTGGCTTATTTCATTTAATCATAAGCTTTCAAGACAATGCCCAGCATCTACACCAGACACTTGTACATGAAGGTACTTGGTAAATATTGCTTAAATAGAAGTGGATGAGTGAAGTCGTATTGGAGCTGAGATTGTGAGAGGAATAGGAGTTTGCCTGCGAACAAGAAAGGGAGGGCACAGTAGGCAGAGGAGACAGTAAGTAGTTCCAGTGGCATGAAAGCAAGACATATTCAGAAAACTATAAATAAAATAGATCAGTGTGGCTGAAATAAGATGAGAAATGAAGAAACAGCAGACAAAAAGGTTGAAGAGTCGGACGAGGGTCAGGCAGGAATGGCCTTGTAAACTAGGTAAAAGGATTTATATTTATCCTGTAAAAACTCCACTGAAGATAGCTTTTCGAAAAAGTACCAGTTATCATATCTTCATAAATAATAAAACACAACTTGCGTTCCTTCTCTTTACCTATGTTTTTGCTCTATGCTCTCTATGCTATTAATATTCAACACATGCACAAACACAAGATCAGATGTAGGGCAATAGATGTCAATCCAGCACTACTCCGTTTGAGTGGCAAACATACATAACAATGTACCTTGTATTTTTCACGGACTTTAGTGAAATTATTTGGGTCAGTTCACAATGACATATGAACTTGTTATTCCAACCAAATGTCAATGTGATATTGGAATGCTAATTTATGTAAGCAGATTTGTGTCAATGTCACCCTGAAACAAAAGCACTTCTATTGCCATGCCAACAAAAATTGTCAAAACAACAAGAAAAACAATAACAAAACCTCCAAACCTGCTTCTGAATAAAATTTCCTCGGCAGATAGTTATTTGGATTAGGTGTTAGAAATTTGTCAACTGGACGCCATTTGATTAGCAATAACTTTAGGGATGTTAAATTCAAACAAATTTTTTTAAAAAATGTGATAAACCAATTGAATCTTATCCCCAAGGTATTTATTTGTATTAAAATAATCGCTATATGCACATAAAATTTACATAAAAATAAGATCAAAATGACAAATATTTGAGCAAATGCACAGCTTCTAGCAGAAATAAACCATGTTCAAGAAACAGAATATATTGTGATTTCCTTGTTGAATTAAAAAATGCAATCTTAGTAATGATTAAAAGTCAGGGCATTTTAGGGCTATAAAGGACTTTAAGGGTAGTTCAATCCAACTCTTATTTTAAAGATGTGGAAATTGAGGCCTTGAAATACAAATTGTCTCGTTTAAGACCATGTAAGTTCATAGCAAATCTAGTTAGTTTTTGAATTCTGAATCTGAATCCAGTTGTCTTACCTATTTCCACATTGTTTTCTAGCTTGCTTTTGTAAATAGTTAAGTAAATAAGGGCTCATTCCAAAGGACAGTTTGCTAGTTTTAGCTGGGTTATTTTAGCTGTAACCTATTTTAAAATAAAAATTATAGCAATTAGGCATTCCCACTCATGATGCAGTCATTGAAGCAAAATTGCTAATCCATAGTTGACATGGGTCAAAGTTAATTAGAATTTTGCCAGTTTTTGATATGATACATTTCATAGTGTGCCAAATAGAAAGTACATTGATAATGCTAAGCATGCAAGTATGTTTTACAGGCATTGACTTAATTTAATCAGAGTGCAGAAGCCATGAGACCTTTATTTAAATACAGAGATTTAAAACCCTCTTGCCTTCATTCCCCAAAGCTTCAAACTATTCTGTAATGTTCTATTGTCATGCTTTTAAAAATTATGCCTGCTTAATCTAGGAATAAATAACTTCCTCTATCACAGGTCAAATTCACCTGGTTCTAAGGTCACTATCTTTTACTGTAACCATAATGTATGAAAAATGTTTAACTACAAATCAAACACCTAGGAGACAACTGAATGTAGTTGCTAATAAGTGTAAATTATAGCTAGCAGAAGCAATGACCTCAAATTAGCATAAACAGCAGGTTGTTGTATAATACCCATGGAATTTTGAGAGACTAAAGATCTAGACATGACACACTAGCTTTCAAAAACACAAGGTAAAGGTTGAGATTGTTCCCTGGATTACATAATGTTTTAACCAAATGACATGTATAATGTCTGGTATTATTTAACATGCACAGTACAGACCTGCTGTCATCCTCATGGTGTGGGACCAGATGATATAAAAAGGCTAGTATTAGAAAAGGTTCTTAATGATGATTTTAGGAGAAAATTAAGTTTCTAGAACTGTAGATTTGTTTTCAGTCCTTCTGAGTGGTAATGCCTACTGAAATATATGTGAAATGAATGGCAATTTTTGAAAGTGAGTGAGCAAAATATGAATATGTGAGTGTAACATCTGAATGATTGTAGCAGCAGACTCACTGAAAATCTAGGTGAATGTGCACGGGCTGTCAGAGCCAAACATTCATTATACTGTATCAGGAATAATTTGTGTAAACTCTTTAATTGGTGAGCAGCTTCCTAATTCCTCATCTATCCAAGATTCCTGATGAAATAACCTATTATATTGGTATCTTCCATGTTAGAACTTTACTGATGAGGACTTGGAGACACAAAGACAAGTTATCAGGGGAGGATCCATGGTGATGGTGGAGGTGGTAGCAGTAGTAGTAGTAGTAGCAGCAGCAGCAGTAGTAGTAGTGGGGTTTTTTTGCGGTACGCGAGCCTCTCACTGCCGTGGCCTCTTGCGTTGCGGAGCACAGGCTCTGGACGCGCAGGCTCAGCGGCCATGGCTCACGGGCCCAGCCGCTCCACGGCATGCGGGATCTTCCCGGACCGGGGCAAGAACCCGTGTCCCCTGCATCGGCAGGCGGATTCTCAACCACTGCGCCACCAGGGAAACCCAGTAGTGGTGTTTTTGATACATGGTGAAAGTGTAATATTTTAATCTTCTTAAACGGATTTTGAGTTTTGAGTGATTGCTTTTACTTTCTGAGCAACAGCTTGCAATGTTTGGCTTGTTAAATCCAAAGAAAATTAAAGCAAAGAGCAAGGCTAACCTTTAAAGGAGATTTTTTTAATGAGGACGTTTGATAGTGTTTGTTCTTATTCACATTCAGTTATTTCAGCCTCCTTTTTCTTAGATCTTTCACTTAATATTTAGAATATCATGTAATAGCTATAGTCAGATTTGAAAGGTCTTTAAATTTACTTGAAGCAAACAAATGCAATTCAGGCATTTGTTGCAGTTTGAAGTCGTTTACTCTGTGGTATGTGTGTATATGTGTGTTTTAAATATCTTCTAGGTGTTCTATCCCTTAAGGTCATTGTATTCTGAAATTTCATCTCATTCTTGGAACCCATACTTATTTTGATTAATGATGAACACAGCACAGTCACTGGATACCTTAAGGACTTTTCTGTTTTCCCACTCATTTGTTAATTTAATTAAGAAACATTTATTGAGTGCTACTATGTATCAAGAACTGGTTTAGGAGATGAAACTTCCCTAGTGAATAAGACAGATCCTGCCCTCTTGGAATTAAGAGTCTAGTGGAGATCCAAAGAGGCAATTTACAACAAAGAGTGGCGAGATTTGTAATGTGGAAAGTACAGAGTGTCATAAGGCTGCAGGATGTTGTCTAAATGAATCCTATATAATAAGATGGAGTTAGGCAGAGCAGCAAGGACTGAAGGGCTTCAAATTTTGAAGGGCCTAGAGATGTGAGAGAGCATGGCTTGCTCTGATAAGTGAAAATGATAAATGTGCCTGGAAGATAGAGTGTGAAAGGGTAGCGGTGAGAGGTATGGCCCAAGAAATGCAGGGGTCAGAGTATACTGTGGTATATTGAGACCTTTAAACTATTACAAATTTTAAACAGGTGATGGATAATCAGATTTAAATTTTAGGGAAAAAAAAATTCTTGCTGTAGTTTCAAGACTGGATTAGAGGCGAGCAAATCTGAAGACAGGTAAAACCAGTTAGGAAGCTATTACAATAATCCAAGAGCAGAAAAGCTAATGGCCCATATTATGGACATAGGTGGAGGATAGAGAGATATGTAAGGTTGGAAAAGAGGGTTGAGAAATAGAATAGATAGACTTTTTGTGATTGATTGAAACTGGAGAATGATATAATACGCAGACAAACCATTGCAGAATTATCCCTGTGAGGGAGAGGAAAGAAAGTTGTAAAATTTGGGGGATCTGAAGGTCAAGAAAGTATTCTTGAGATAAAAGAAACTTAAGAATCCTACCCAGGGCTTCCTTGGTGGCGCAATGGTTAAGGATCCACCTGCCAATGCAGGGGACATGGGTTCGAGCCCTGGTCCGGGAAGATCCCACATGCCACGGAGCAACTAAGCCTGTACGCCACAACTACTGAGCCCACGTGCCACAACTACTGAGCCCACGAGCCACAACTAGTGAAGCCTGTGCGCCTAGAGCCCGTGCTCCACAGCAAGAGAAGCCACCACAATGAGAAGCCCACTCACTGCAACGAAGACTAGCCCCTGCTCACCGCAAGTAGAGAAACCCCATGCGCAGCAATGAAGACCCAATGCAACCAAAAATTAATTAATTAAAAAAAAAAAAAAAGAATCCTACCCAGATTGCTATCCCCAGGCTCAAATTGATTAGATGTATTTGGCTTATAATCAAGGATTGAATTGCTTTAAATTTTTACAAAATAATTAAAACCAACACTTGTGTTCAGAAATCAAGTCAGTCCAATACTACAGATATTATTGTATTATAACCATCATTAATTCATAGTAACTCTAATTCCGGAGTGCTTATGGATATGACAAAATAATTATATAGAGGGCCACTAAAATTTTTTACTAATAGAAAAATAAACATGGTTATTTCACAGAATCTTGCTAAGTAAGAATCTTTAAGCAGAGCTACATTGAGCTGTAGAAGATGGAGCGAGAAGAGAGGTGGTGTCACCGTTTTAATTTGACCTTTTCTAGCTGGCTTATTTCCTGAGGACCTTCTCTCAGTCTCCCCTTCCAATCTGTACCATATCACTTTTCACTCTGGTGCTGATGCTTTTCCTCCTGTCTTGACTACTCTTAACTCTGTATCTATATTACAGAGTTCTTCCATTTAAGCCATTCAGGTGACTAGGCTGGTAGGTTTTCCTGATCACACAGTGTTTGGCTGACTGCCTTCTGTGGGCAGCCAGTACCTGTGATCTGTGATCTGTGAAGGTTACCTAGATGCCTCCAGTGGCCTCAAACTTTGATTATTTTGCCTAACTGAATTAAGTCACTTTACAGAAAAGCCTTAATACATATTTTTAGCCTTACCTCACATTCCTCCCTGTTCAGAATTGCTTTTCTAAGCTCCACATTCTTTATCCATGGCTTTGCTTGCATTTTTTTTCCATATTCTAAAATTTGTCAATTCTATATGTTGAAATTTTACTGATTTTTCAAGAGAAATATCAACTGTAATACCTCCAGGAAAGCTTTCCTGATCTCATCAATTAAAAGATTAAAAAATCAAAGGTAATTAGCCCTTGAGCAAATAGTTATCATATGCACATATATCTTTAATTTAAATCCACAGTAATGCATTTCACACAGACTCTGGAGCTTCAAATGCATCAAAATGTATTTAAGAGCATTCAAAGCATTTATAGTGATGAATCTTGCTTTTAAACACAGCTTTCCACTTAACCTCGTTTTTTTGGTGCATTGTAGGTTACAGCTACAGTTGAAGGGGTGTGAAAAGGTTGTGCTGTTTTAAACACATTTCATTGTCCTAATAGCTCACAAGTATTCCTGCCCTTTCTGCCTACTCCCCATGGATTATATTTCCTTTTTATTCATTCAGGTACTTATTATGCACTCCCAGTTACTAATCTCACACACACATAGATTTATGAGGTCTTTCTATAGTAAAAGAGAACCCAACTCACATTTAAGAGGCACCAATTTTGAGCCTGCTTTAAATTCAGACAACGCTTGAACCAGTCTGAGAAAACATATAATTCATCTAAGTTACATGTCTTTCATGAATACAAATCTTCTTACCCAGTGAACCAGTTTTAAAATCAGAAATTTTAAAAGTTCTGATTCTCCAATGATTAGTTGGATCGATCCAAAGATACTATTGGAGATGCTTGTTAAAAATATTCACATCACAATAAGTAGAATTAAACTGATATATTTCTTCAATGATGTTACCACAGTTTTGGTTTTGGTGTTTGGTTTTCATTACTGTTCGTTGGGCTTTACATTTATTCATCTATTTATTCCTTCTAGATCTCCTACTGGTCCTCTTGGTTTCAGTGCCAACCAAAGGAAGGAGGAAGCAGGGGAGATGTTGCTCTCATCAAGAATAGCACAACCTGTCATTGAATTATCCTGACTACATTTCCTGTCCACAAACTGGTGTTCCTTCGAGCTAACCTGAACAATGTCATTCTGACCACTCCACGTCATTAACTACTGAAATTTCCTCCCAAATAATTCAGCACCTCATCCTTATCAGGGTGATTTAGCCCTGAGGATTGCCCTAGTAACATTTTTTTCCAGAGTCCCTACAGATGCCCTTATTTCTATGAACTGGTTTGGCATGATTTAATTAGGACTGCATCGATAAGTTGTAGGTGAGCTATGCAAACATGATCTTCAGTTTAGCTGATGCTTAGTCATACTGAGTATTTTGCATTTGATGAACTTTCTGATATATGCTTTCAGTGAGAAGAAAATAGCACCTGTATTTGAAAGTGTTATTTTCTTTAACATACAGATATGGTCTTCAGATGAATAGCACAAGGTCTTAGCTCTTTTGATGAGACTTTACATTATATGACTATAGGAGATCATAGTTTTAAAAGCCTATTGGATCATACAGAAGTTTTATATATTTTTTCCATGACTAAAATGGGAGAAATAAGCTTTTTACAAAGTTAAGGGATAACTGGCTCTTCTAATTTTGTTAATCTGAGCAGAACCAACACTAAACTCACTTTCTAGCTTGCATATTAAGAAATTGCTACGCCTGATCTTAAACTGGATCTCTGACAAATTTATATCTTCTGTCAAAGCATATGCTTTCTGATGATTTTTTAATCTTTATTTATTCTCTGTAAGCTAATATAAAGCTAATTGTTTCTTGGGACTTGAATGACAGATTGATGGGGCTTTATCTAGAAGTACTGAAAAATAAGAAGATTCCTTATTGAATCTCCATGTCAACATTAATAGAGAAAGTCTTCATGAAAGCTATATATAAACAGAATCTGAGGGCTAAATGGTGGTGGCAAATAGGGAAAATTCAAAGAAATGTTACTCCTGCCATATTCCTGTGGTCAGAGTTTGTATTACCTGTATACTACTATTTTTTAACTTTTATTTTTTAAAGAAGAATTCTTACGATATAGAGTAGTGGTTTTCAAACTTTAGTGTCCCAAAGAATCACCTAGGATGCTTATTAAAATGTATAAGGAGTGTATATATATATATATATATATATATATATATAAAGTTTATACACCTTTATTTAAAACTTCTTTTACTGGGCTCAGGAATGTATGTTTAAATATAATTCAGTGGATAATTTGGGGTGTAATATAGAGAAAAGGCTGTACTGAGCCTTTGAATCAGGATTCATATAGTGGGAGGCCCAAGGGGGACAGGTTTGCTCTCTGATAGGCACTAAATCATGAATTTCCTAGAGTTGTGCTTCATTATTCAACTCTATAGGTCATTCATGTATTTAGTGGAATTTCCTTAAAGAATCTAGTGAAAAACTTAGTATTATTTCTTAGTGTTTTGATGAGATTTTATCCCTTTCTGTGTCTTCACTGGTATATTTTTTGGAAATTTGGGGAAGACTGAGTCAAGGATGGCTAATCAGATGCTATTTTAATCAGATTCTCATCTCTGTTCCTCTGAAGGTTCTTTCAAGATCACTTTAGGTAAAAACATGACTTATAAGCTGAGCAGACTGATAATGAAGGTCTCTTTGCACCTCTTTATAAAGTTGCAGAAAATCATTCAACCCTTTTCTGAAGGTCAAGCATCGTGCTGAGGAAATGATTGATTTCCACTGCTTCATCAGGGAGGTTGGAAGCCTGGAATAAGGAATCACTCAACCTAAGTGTTTCGGAGTCAGCCTCATATTTATTCCCATAACTTTCTTTTACACCACATCATCATTCAGTGATGCCAGCCATGCTTTGAAGTACTCCTCTGATGATTCCTGAGAGCAAGTGTCTAGTAGGTAAGGAATTTGAACTGACTTAAAGCACAAGCCCGAAGTTATGTGGATGTTTCAATGTTTTAATCTGTTGCTGCTGAAGAAAAAGCTTAAACACTAAATGTGGCTTCATTCCATAGTTTCTAATATGTTTAATCAAGAGTGCATTGATTAATTTATTCATAAATCATTTAATTTTTGTTAAGGCAAAAATTCTTTAAGTATGAATTGAGGATCATTTATTAATTAAATCTGCTATATGGTTAAGCAGATACCCTTCTTTGGTAGCTCTTAAATGCTTTGACCATCTTATGGTCTATAAATTGAAGGAATAAAATCTTGCTTGAAAGAAACAAGATCTCAAACATAAGATAAACATAGCACGACAATAAGTGAATAAGAGCATTGTACAGATTTAGCAAAACTTTTGGTGCAACTTGTCTGTTAAATCATGTTCAACTTAATAAATTAAACATATTTTAATTATATATTCAACTAGGTAAAGATATTTGTTTTTTAAAAAATTTAACTCAAGGAGTGGTAGATTAATTTCCTTTCATCACAAAAGAAAAATGTTTAGAATTCTAGAGAATTATAGGATTTTTCTTAAAGTCTACTGAAGCATTAACTCCAAAAATAGAGTTTTGCTGCTTTAAAGCTATTCCTCCCACCCCCTGCACACACCTTTCAAATCAATATACAATCAACAAGGAGTTTTATAATAGACCAATCTCATCAGTGTTGAAGACCTATTCAGGAAAATAACACGTATTCTTAATTATCTTCACAAGTATTCAGTATTCTTTCATGCAGCAGCAAGATATGTTGATGTTTCCTCCTCTATTTCACATTTTTTTGCACTTGCTAACAATTTCAATTCACCACTTCCCTCCTAGAAATTTTGGAACATTGATGCCTCCTGAAGTTTTAATGAACTCTATACATCTATTTTTCTAGTTGCAGATTATATGTATACTAAGTGGAATTTTCAGTCTATTACTTTATCCAAATATTTTCTACCTCTTGCCATTTTCTATCATTGAGACATACATAGATGCACTTTTATTTTATCACTTATAATATTAGATCTAAAATCTTTATTGCATGACATAATTTTATTAATCCCACATAGCTTTCTAAAAGCATTATTCTCTTTATTGCAAACAATCTAGTCAGAGATTCTCTTTCTCATAGATATACATATGAGGAAAATATATGCGTATATATTTCAAGGGTATCATACTTGGCAATTTCTATGTCTTCATCTCCCATTTTCTTGCTCACATGCCTGGAGACAGTCATTTATAAACATGTTATTTTTTAAAATTTAGATGATATATGTGATTGTATATTGTTGAGAAATAAATAGCATCAATATATAATATTTGCATTTAATGAAGGGAATGGTGCAGTCATAAGTATATTTTGTTAATGTTTTAAATTAATAGAAATGTATATATTCATAACAAAAAAGATGGGAAAGATTTATACCAACATCTCCAGATGGAGAGAATACAGATCACTATTAATTTCTTAATTATGTTTACATATTTTTTAAAAAATTTCTACCATGGGCGTGTGTGACTTTTATAATAAGCCAGCACTCTGAGAATGTTGCTGCTCTTCTATACTTGTGCTTATTCTGGGCACTAATATCAAAAATGGTCCAGAGAATCCAGAAATTCAATATTTCAAAGTATTCTTGGTTTCTTTATTTGGGATCATTATAAAGACCACAAAAGGATCTTTAGAGATGAATTTTAAAACATTAAAAACGATACACACTTTTGATAGTATTAACCTACGAAATAGATGACTAAAAGACATATGAAAGATATTAGTATCTGTCTGCAGCTCCTCCTCTCTGACAAATTGGTGATAATACATCACCTGTATGCTGTATATGGAGTAGTTTTTGTTCATTCTGGAAACTGTATCTTTAACATATGCCTTAACTCTAAGTTTCTTGTTTGTCACATCAGCAGCCAAAAGAGTTTGTGGACATTGTTAAAGCAAAATATTAAGGTGGTACGATACAGTAAATAAACTGCTTTCTAGAAAAGGGCTCACTTCCCTGTAAATTGCTTGGCATATTCTCTCTGCTTGCATTTCAAATGAATAGAAATGGCTGAGTGATACTGCAGCTCTCTTTATAACATGCATGCTTATATCATTATGAGTTATTTCTTGGAATCTGAACATCATATGTAGCATTATGGTATTTTCTGTCTTTTGGACAGCAGCAGCTTGAATGTTTATTTACTTCATGCTCAATATTGTGTGGGCTACCTGAGCGCCACATGACTACACATAAAAAAAATTGTTTTTGTGGAACAGGGAGTTCATTGCTTTTTAGCTTTCTCTTTCACAGAAAACTTTTTCAACTAAAACATGATTTTTATTCACTTATGTAATACTTTTTATTTATTCATCTTTTGAGTTATTATATTGATAGGGCCTTAAAGAAACATTTGGAATGAACTATGGCTAGCCTTAGTGCTTTAAAATGTATTCTAAGGACACTCCTGAATCTTTCAAACCTATTTTCCAATATAGCCTATATTTTTGGCAACTGGGCTGCTGGAGGGTTTTCCACTGCAGAACTATGTATTTACACTGTATAAATTCTGTGTAAACTTGCTATTATTTTTCAAGAGGATATATGTAACTAGTTATGAGTTGAATAATATAAATTTGTACCAGGGGAACCTGATTCTGTTTTGCTGAAATTTTTATTTTTTAAATTTTTTGTCCCACTGAACTTATCTGGAGTTACAGTGCTGTACGATCTAGTTCCATGAAGAGGGTATAATTGCAGGAAGATGTGTAACTGTGTGGTTACAGAAGCATGACACAAGTAGATTCTTTTCTATGGTGTAACTTACAGATTGCATATCTGTGGATTCACTTGGATGCTCAGTGGGTTGAAATTGATTATTATGTGAGAGAGGCTGTTATGGGAATGGATAGGGTGACTTGGGTCATATGTTCTTGAAAAAAGCCAACTTCTAAGCCTTAGGATTTAGAGGTCCGTTATATCCTGCTGTGATACCAATGTGTGTCATGGGTAATGCAATCTTCTAACATTCTAAAAGCAGATTGATCTTTGTCTTTTAAATGTCTCCTGGGGCTTCCAGGCTATGAGGAGAGAGCTGAAGGGCAACAACAATATATTTTCATGAGGGAGAGTGAATGTGACTGATTGCTAGCACATCACAGACAGAAGAACAAAGGTGAAAACGAAAGTGACTCAGAGGTACACCCCATTTCATAAGTCTGCAGAACAATGACTCGTTTAGTCAGTAACTCAGACTGCCTCACATTTACTCTATTTAAAAGTCTTACTGTTAAGGACAACGTATACATAAATGAATCCACATATATTTTTAATTTCCAATAAGAGAACTCATGGTTGAGAAAAGGTTAAGGTACACGCTAGTGTGTGAAAAACTGGAGGGGATTCAAATTTACCACAAACCGACATTTCAAGCAAGTCATGGAAACTCCCTAGGTCTTTCTTACCTCTAAAAAATGTGCTAGAAAATTTAAGGAGAAATCAGACAGTCTTTTTCAAATGGTTGTGAGTGTGTGCATATGTTTTACTTTACAATACTGAGAAATTACTTAACAAAGCAAAATGTAAGAAAACTCATTCTAAAATGGAGATATTGTTTAGAGATATTAATGTGTATATATGCATATAAATGTGTCATGAATTGATAAACGCATATTAATATTTCACTTTCAAGGACAAATGTCAAAGTTTTATTATTCACATAGGCCTACATTTAGATAAAATGTTGTTTTAAAATATCCTTTGGGGGACTTCCCTGGTGGCGCAGTGGTTAAGAATCCACCTGCCAATGCAGGGGACACAGGTTTGATCCCTGGTCCAGGAAGATCCCACATGCCGCTGAGCAACTAAGCCCACATGCCACAACTACTGAGCCCGCTTGCTGCAACTACTGAAGACCACACACCTAGAGCCCGTGCTCTGCAACGAGAGAAGCCACCGCAATGAGAAGCCCGCACACTGCAACGAAGAGTAGCCCCCACTTGCCACAATTAAGGAAAGCCCATGCACAGCAACGAAGACCCAACACAGCCAAAAATTAACTAATTAATTTTTTTTAAAAGTTGGAAAAGCTAACTTTATAAAAAAAATATCCTTTGAACAGAACAGTTATCTGTTTCTATGCCATGTAAGGTCTTATGACAAGTAGTACAAGAGTATTCACCCCAGTTTCCTACAAATAATCGTATCTCTCTTTGTGTGCATCAGTCACTACCCAATTACTTGACAATTATCATTCATCTAAAATAATAACACTGCCTCCAAAAATCAATTTTATTCATCCCATTTCCAGACAGACGTTTTCTATGTTACTAGCTCATCTAGTTTATTACGCCGCTCACCTTATTCCCACATCTCCTTCTGCTTAACATTGTATTTCTCTGCAATTCCTAACAGCAAACCTTACTCAAAGAGTTGAATAGACACCTTTTCATTTCACAACTTTCCTTAAACCACTCCAATGTAGCAAAAGTCATTGAAATGGGTAAAGTAATAGAACTTAACTTGTAGGGTTGTTGTGAATGTTGAGTCAATACAGTAAACTAATACACTTAGAGGAGATCTTGGTCCATAGTGAGGCCTCATTACAGGTTAGCTACCATAATTATCATTATTGTAATCAGTATCACTATTTTACTTATCAGGACTATTTTGTGAGTAAAGATCTCCATGCTGGCCTGGACTCATTAATGAATAAAGACCATCTTTTATTTATGTTTGTAGCTCCAGTACTGAGCACATTCCCTGGAAGATAGTATAAATTCACTACTATGATACCAATAGTTCTTCAAATATTCATTTTTTTATATTAGCACATGATGCTTATCCATTTGTTAAATGTTATACTATTTCCATAAAATGGAGTTATTTATATCAGACCAAAATATAGGGTCTTATAAGATCATGAAGAATATTTTTGTGACTGAATACATTCATAAAATGTAAAGAAATGCATTTGGGTAGGAAATCTTTAGTAGCTATTCAGATGGTTTTCAAGGACGGTACAACTCTAGAAATATGCTTAACTCTAGCATCCTGTTGACACATTTATTGAACACCTTCTGTAAGTCAAAACTATACTAAGGACTGAGAAATAATGGCAAATAATGCTTAATACTGACTTATAAACAGTTTACCTTGGATTATAGAAGAAGAGAATATAAGCAGACAATTACAGCAAAGTGTGGTGAATGCAGGGTGCTTTGGATTCACATAAGGTATCAATTGAAGATTACAGGATTTCTTGGTAAAAGTGGGAATTTGGGGAGAGAATTCTTGGCAGAAGCAGCAGCATATACAAGGATTTAGAGATCAGACAGAGTATTTTGAGAGGGAGACTACTTATGGATTTGCATATTTAGAATCTGAAGAGAGTAAGTAGGGAATAATGAGGGATGAAGTTGGAGAACAAAATGCTTCAATGACAAGGGTCATGGATGCCATGCTGAGGAATTACAAACTTATTCTGAGGCCAGTGGAAGAGTTGGATCAAGTAGCAATAATAAGATTGTTGCATTATAAAGAATGCTCTGATAGCAACGTGGGGGATAAATGGAACGAGGTGAGACTGGAGGCAGAGGAATTAGGAGACTGTTGCAGTGATCCAAGTGACAGTTGATGGTTACCTGAAATAAGGTAGCAGCGGTGGAGCCAGAGATAAAAGAATGGATGTGAGAAGTATCAAGAAGTGTCAAGTATTGTGGCAGGTATTCATACAAATATTATTGGCTGAGAAACTCAGGAACTGTAGAACAGTAAAAATGTTCTGGCCATTTTAATAAGTTTTACCAGTTGCCAGAGCTGAGGGGAGAGGGAAATCACTTTCCTTTCCTAAGTGACAATGTGACAAATGGGAGCTGCATAGCAAACTACATGTTTACGATTGTGACTGCTGAAGGTAATGTCTGCTTAAGCCATTAATATTACAGACACCAAAACAGGGAGGGTGAGTGCAGATTGCAGATGGCATATGGTAGACATTAGCTCATTAAAATATGCAGTCTAGCAGATGTACGTGTTTCAGTATGCCAGGGGAAATATTAATTTTAAGAATTAAAAACTCCTGAGGCTTTGGAAGATTTTAAGCTCTTGGTTCTCAAAGTTCTCTGATGAGCAAATTGGAAACATTTTATTGGCTGTTTGTTCCTACACTTCTGATTACAGCTGAAATGTGCTCAAACTCTGTTACTAAGGCAAACCGGGAGAGAAGAGAATGAAGAGAGAAGCATCCTATAAAGTCCCTGTAATTCTGCTTTAAGCTAAGCTTTTAAAATGATGATGTACAATACTACAGATCTAAAGGTACAGTTAGTTTTACATCAAAGGTTTGAAACAGATTTGAAAATATAAGACACTGATGAAAGAAATCAAAGATAACACAAGCAGATGGAGAGATATACCATGTTCTTGGATTGGAAGAATCAATATCGTGAAAATGACTATACTACCCAAAGCAATCTACAGACTCAATGCAATCCCTATCAAATTACCAATGGCATTTTTTACAGAACTAGAACAAAAAATCTGAAAATTTGTATGGAGACACAGAAGACCCCGAATAGCCACCGCAATCTTGAGGGAAAAAAATGGAGCTGGAGGAATAAGATCCCCTGACTTCAGACTATACTACAAAGCTATAGTAATCAAGACAACATGGTACTGGCATAAAAACAGAAATATAGATCAATGTAACAGGACAGAAAGCCCAGAGATAAACCACGCACTTATGGTCAACTAATCTATGACAAAGAAGGCAAGGATACACAAAGGAGAAAAGATAGTCTCTTCAATAAGTGGTGCTGGGAAAACTGGACAGCTACATGTAAAAGAACGAAATTAGAACACTCCCTAACACAATGCACAAAAATAAACTCCAAATGGATTAATGACCTAAATGTAAGACCAGACATGATAAAAATATTAGAGGAAAACATAGGAAAAACACCCTTTGACATAAACCACAGCAAGATCTTTTTAAAAATAAACAAATGGGACTTAATTAAACTTAAAAGCTTTTGCATAGCAAAGGAAACCATAAACAAGACAAAAAGACAACCCTCAGAATGGGAGAAAATATTTGCAAACGAATCAATGGACAAAGGATTAATCTCCAAAATATATAAACAGCTCATGCAGCTCAATATTAAAAAAACAAACAAGCCTATCAAAAAATGGGCAGAAGACCTAAATAGACATTTCTCCAAAAAAGATATACAGATTGCCAACAAACACATGAAAGGATGCTCAACATCACTAATCATTAGAAAAATGCAAATCAAAACTACAATGAGGTGTCACCTCACACCTGTCAGAATGGCCATCATCAAAATGTCTACAAACAATAAGTGCTGGAGAGGGTGTGGAGAAAAGGGAACACTCTTGCACTGTTGGTGGGAATGTAAATTCATACAGCCACTATGGAGAATAGTATGGAGGTTCCTTAAAACACTAAAAATAGAATTACCATATGACCAAGCAATCCCACTACTGGGCATTTACCCAGAGAAATCCATAATTCAAAAACACACACACACACAAACAAAAAAACAAAAAAAACACACATGCACCTCAGTGTTCATTGCAGCACTACTTACAATAGTCAGGTCATAGAAGCAACCTAAATGCCCATCAATGGGCGAATGGATAAAGAAGATATTGTACATATATACAATGGAATATTACTCAGCCATAAAAAGGAACAAAACTGGGTCATTTATAGAGATATGGATGGACCTAGAGACTGTCATACAGAGTGAAGTAAGTCCAAAAGAGAAAAGCAAATATCGTATATTAACGCATATACGTGGAATCTAGAAAAATGTTACAGATGAACCGGTTTGCAAGGCATAAATAGAGACACAGATGTAGAGAACAAACATATAGACACCAAAGGGGGAAATTGGAGTGGGGGTGATGGCGGTGGGATGAATTGGGAGATTGGGATTGACATATATACACTAATATGTATAAAATAGATAATTAATGAGAACCTGCTATATAAAAAAATAAATAAAATTTTAAAAATATGAAGCTATATCTAAAGCTATTATTTGATACTGTATTCAGAGGGGATAACAAAATCTTATCAATTCCACAATTATGACTAAAAAACTTTTCTATCATAACTTTCCTTTTAGGAAAACAAAACTCAAAGAGACCAAGAAAGTTCCTTAAATTTCTGCTCAAAACAAAAGAATTTGACATAGAGAACAAGGATCATTTTCAAGTCACCATTTTTGCTTAAATTTAAAATGCAAATATTTCCCCCTTTTTTCTCTGTGGGAGATGAATAGACAACAAAGGAAGAAAGACGGAAAAATGGAAAACAAATAAAGGAAGAGAAAAAAACAAAGGAAGGAAAGAACATTTCCTTTTACACCAAATGAAAGGAAACAGCAAGCATTTGAACATGTTTTATCTATAAAAGGAAATTTATATTTTAGCACATATATTCAATTATAATAACTAATGTTTATGAAAATGGTGAATATTTAAAGGGATTGAGTCCAGATGAGAAGTGAACACTTGTGGTTTTATTTCATATATATATACATGTATATATATATTCATCTGTATGGAATTGGGTGAATATTCTGTCATATTTTTCTGTCATTCCGAAGAAGTGTGTGTGTATGTGCGTGTGTGTGTGTGTGTGCATTCACAATAAGTCTAGAAAGAGTATTTTCTTCAATCAATATATAGCAATTTTGAAGCATCCATCCCTGAAATCAAATAGCAGACGAAGCTGATTGTCAGAAACAACAGTCCAAAAATGTGCCCCTGAGGGAACTATATACAACACTACCAGGACTGAGAACTCATGCAGCCAGAAAACAAACCATTTGCATAACCTATGGAAAATCTGCTAAGATGGACTTTCTAGCATTCTGGAAGAACACCAAAGTCAGGGACCCTGTAATAAAAATTGCATTGATTGTCAGCAGCACAGGAATTATCATTCAGATTGAAAAAATATATTCCAACCAGCTAGACTGATGAACCTCTACTTTCATCTATAAACATGAATAGATGATCAAGAATCACCAAATATTTGAGTAAAACAAAAACAATAAACAGAACTAACCCCAAGGGTAAACAGAAGGTAAACTTTGAAATAAGTATAATTAATATCATCAGGGAAGAAATTAATGGATAAGAAAGGAACAGATTGCTGAGGACAAAATAAGCAATTAGATCTCTTTTTGACATTAAAACCATATTTACTGAAAGAAACCTCACCTTAATAGATGGGATGACTAGTAGAATGGAAATACTGAAAAATGAGTTAGTGGACTGGAACATTGAGCCAAGGTATTCTTTCCAAACACAGTTATAAAGGCACAAAGTAGAAAAAGTTAAGAGACAAGGAAATAGGTCCAGGAGTTCTAATAACTATGTAGTAGGAGAACCAGAAAGAGAGAACAAAGAAAAAGTGGGAGTATGGGGTGGGAGAAGCAGATAATAAAATAGGTAAAATAATAAAATTTCTCAGAACTTAAGATTTAAGTCTCTTTATGTAAGAGTCCTTTAAATGCAAATAAAATAATAATAGGCAACAATACTTTAAAAAATTTATTTCTAGAAACATTCTGGTGAAATTTATTCTTTTAATATTTTGGTATCAATATTTACTTTAAAAATCTTATTTAAAAAATTTTAAAACACGGCCATCTCACTTAACACTTTACTGTGTGCAGATCCTACTAGCTTCTTCAGAAGTAACTATGTTTAACAGTTTGGTATATTTCCTTCCTGAATTTCTCGTTTAATATAAGAGATGCACAAAAACACACACATACATATGTATTACATTCTACATTTTACTTTAGAAATTCAAACTCATTAAAATTTTTAAAAGATGTGAAATTTAATAGAAGCAATTCAGATGAATAAAACAAACAAAAAATGATGTCCATCCTCACTGTAATCAGACAAATGTAAATTAAAATGTGAGTTTGACCACAAAAATATTTGTGTTGCCAAGAGTAGGATCATCATGCATAGTTGAAAAAACTATTTGGAAATGAAACAGGTACAGCCAATTAGAGAGAAATTTTGCAGCACACATCAGCGAAGATGCACATACTCTGACTCAGAGATACATCAGTTTCATGAATCTATCTACAGAGGTACTTTCAGGTATACATAAAATTGTACATTCACAAGGCTGTTTGTATCAGCATTCTTGAAAAGCCAAAAAGTGAATTTGGAAAAACATACATGTCCACTAAGAGTAAACATGTATGGTGTCATTTGAAGCACAAAAGTTTTTAATTTTGATGAAGTCCAATTTATCTGCTTTTTTCTTCTGTTGCTTTTGGTGTCATATAAGAATGTCAAATCCTAGGTCATGAAGACTTACTCCTATGTTTTCCTTTAAGAGTTTTATAGTTTTTGTTCTAAAATTTAAGTCTTTGGTTAATTTTTGTATGTGATGTGAGGTAAGGGTCCAACTTAATTCTTTGGCACAACTTTATTGTGCCTCCAGTATTATATTGAATATATAAGTATTATATATTGTGCCTCCAGTATTATATTGAATATATATAAGTGGCAAGAGCAGACATCCTTCTCTTATTCCTGATCTTAAAGGAAAAGCATCTACTCTTTCACCATTAAGTAAGATGTTAGCAGTAAGTTCTTCATAGACACCATTTATTGTATTGAAGGCACTCACCTCTATTCCTAGTTTGTTGAGTGTTTTATAACAAAAGGATATTGAATTTTGCCAATTTTTTTCCTACATCTTTTAAGATTATCATGTGATATTTATTTTTTATTCTATTGATATTATGTATTACATTAATTGATCTTGAGATGTTAAACCAACATTGCACCCCTGGAATAAATCCCACTTGGCTATGGTGTATAATTCCCTTTAAATGTTGACAGATTTGGCTTGCTAGTATTTTGAGGATTTTAGCATTCATAATCATAAGGAATGTTGGTCTGCAGTTTTCTTGTGATGTCTTTGGTTTGGATGGTTATTTATTTTATTTTATAGATTAATTTATAATACAGAGCATAAAATACTACTACTATCATAATAATAGCTAGAGTTTAGTGAGCATAGAATTTATTCCAGGAGCTCTATTCATCACTTTTACAGATATTTTGGCACGCAACTCTCATCAAAAACTGTGTGAGTTAAGTATTGTTATTTTCTCCATTATTAAAACTAAAAAAAACCTCTGAAAACAAAACAAAAGGAATACAAAAGAACAAAATCCCGAGGTTTCTAGAGGTTAATAATCTTGCCCAAAGTCACAAAGCTAGTTTTGGGCCAAGTATAGTCTTAAGCCTGTCTTCAAAACCTATGCTCTTAATATCTTCATGAGTAGATCAAGATAGTTAACTACTTAATGTTTGTTCAATCAGATAAAAACTACTTAACATTTAAAAATTATTTAATATTTATTTAATCAGATAAATAATTTTAATATTATAAATCATTCTTTACAATGTTTTGATTTTTTTGAATGTTCTGATTTGGTCTTCCAAGTACTTTCTCCTTTTTTAAAGTTTTCTTTAGATTCACCTTTATCTTGAGTTGTTTTTAATGACATTGGAGTATGTCTTTTTGTCTCATTATCTACAGTGATATTTTTAGAAGCAGTGCGACATTTGAACTATTCCTCTGGTATGGCTGTCAACGCAATTTCATGAATATAGAATTAGTGGTAAAAGGTTTGGCAGGGTAGAGCCATGTTACTTCTCTAGCAAAGTGTTACACATAAGAGTTGAAATGTAAAATATTTTTTCTGAATAGGCATATCATTAAGTTTTTTCTGGTTAATTGATTTGAAGGTCTCTGTATATAGTAGAACAAACGCTGTATCAGAGAAATGATATATCCTGATTCAAACAAACCAACTATAAAAAGATAATCATGAGAATTTTACTAAGGACTGGGTATATAATGATATCAGTGAATTATTTTTAATTTGCTAGTTGTGACAAAAACATATTGGTTCTGTAAGAAAATGGTCACCTTTTTTAGAAATTTGTTCTAATTTTGTAGGGGTTATGAAATAATATGTTTTAACAATAACTTAAGAAACAAAGGGACACTGAAGCAAGTAAGACTATCAATTTTCAAATGTGGAATATGGATAATGGTTAAATGAAGAGTGATTCCTCTATTTTTGTATATGTTTATAAATACTCATAATTAATGATAACAAAATTGTGATCTTAGGGTTCAGTTTTCCTACTCATAGAATGGAGACTGTAATAATTACTATAGTTAGGATTAAAAGAGATTATATTTGAATAAGCACGTTCAAAGTTCTATATACTTCATAAATAATTGTTTAATTTATTTCCATGGTTCAAGAGGGGCAGTCATGTTTTAAAAGTAATGGTTACTTTAAAGGTTGCAGAAGTATGGATGACAGACTCCTGATCTTGGGGGCAATCACAGTCTATTCTAAAGTCTGTAGTTCCTGAATAGAAGAATATTTAATATCTTAAATAGATATTAACATACATTGTATTTACCCTAATCAATACTGAGATAACTTAAGTCACACCATAAGAAATCATAAACCAAGAGTTATATGAGAAACGTTCGTTTGGATAAGGTCTGACTGGAGAAAAAATGTTCGTTTGGATAAGGCCTGACTGGAGACTTAGAGAAATTAATAAAGACAGGTAACATTTGAAAAATCAGATACACAACTTTGTTCTATATTACGATTATTATCCCAGCTATAAATATTTAAAACTATCACTGGGTGTGAAAATAGCTTAAATATACAGATTAGACATACTGATTATATTTAACTAAAGGATAAGTTCAAAGTTTTGATCTCCTCTGAGCTAGTTTGAGGTTCTCAGCTTCTACGTCTCCACACACTTTCACAATTCAAAAGGTCCTGCAACAGGGTCTCCATGCATGACCTCTTACTGTGCCTTCTGTACATTCTTAAAGTGATGTGGTATAAGTCGTTTCTTCCTTTGTGCTGAATGCCTGGATTTAGCCTCTCTATCCCCTCTAGATCTGAGTCTTACCTGAATGGTCTATCTTGTTGTATTTGCTCTGGCTTTGACCCTAACAGCTGTCTTTTAAAACACCCTGGGCTTTCAATCTCTGTAGTACAATGTGATCCATTTCTATCCCATCTCAGCATCTGGGTGACAAACTTTAAGCTTCCACATGCTCTAGAAGAAAGTCTGGACAAAAAGCTATGTTACTGTCTCTACAAATAGCCTTTTCAGATTTCTAACAGAATATTTTTATAATTAAGTTGTTTAATAATTTAATAGCTTAAGTGTATTGTCAAAATGCATTTTGAAACAGGAAATTCACAATCAAATCATGTGACATTGCATTAGTGGTCCTTAATGTGTGTGTATGTTTTCTTGCCAAATTTCATCGGAGAAAAAAATCTTATAAAGATACTGGACGAATATAAAAAGTTAGAACAATACAGGAAACAGTTCAGAAATCCAAGAAGAAATACTTTACCAGAACCTGGGGAAAATTTTCAGGATATTTTAAGACAAAAGAGCAAGATTGAGATAAATAATTAGTTGCCTAATAGTGTACCTGTGCTCATAAAATGAAGTAGTCTTGATTGATGGAAAATAAAGAATTCTTTTTCCTTTCTTGTTGCTCTTCTCTTATATCAGACATTTAAGCTGTGTATTCATCAAGCAACTCAAGTCATCCCTTTATTTCACGAACATTTTTTTGGAGGTTATGACAGTTCTACTTCTCTTATTTCTATCTTTTTCTGTCTTTTGAGAAATAACAACTCCAAGCAAACAATCAGAAATAAAAGTATATATGATGGGAGATGGGAACTGGCAATGTTACCTGGAAGTTAATTCCCTAAAATACATTCCTAAATTGGGAATATCTTTTAGGAATATAATGTTTCACTTTTGTATCAGATCACTTGTCAGAAAAAGAAATAGGCAGCAAAAAAGAAAAGAGAATGCTATATAAATATAGAAAAGCAGAATAATATTGATGATTTTTAGATAGTGGATGTTAAGATGGAGAGTAATGTGAATAAGCCTGTCTTCGAAATGACAACCAATAAACATCTCAGGAGACAGTGACAATAGACAGTGGAACGTCATCAGTATCCAGAAAACATACTTCTGTAAAGTATTTAATATAGAAACTAGAAGAAAAACTCAGTAAGTCATTCAGTATTTCCTAAAGAAGGCAAGAAGACAGGCCTTTAAAATAACATTAAAAATAAGAGCAATCATGACAAACTTCAATTTATTATGGATCGGGAACTGTGCCAAGTGCTTTACATACATTTTCTCACTTAATAAACAGAAATAATGGAAGAATAGTCTGAAATAAAGGGCAACTGTATAAGAATCTATTAAGATCAAAGAGAAACAATAACCTAAAATGGTTCAGTAGCTGGAGGCTAAGCAAGAGGATTAAAAAAGGCAAATAAAAAATTAAACTCTGCATTTACAATAATAAAGAATAACAGTATCATTCTGGAAAATGGAGGAGTTGATGTGAAAGAAACTCTTAGGATGAAGAGAAATTGGGATTAAAATTGTAATGGTTAGACTAGTTAGCCATGGATAACTTTCAGGGTTAGCACTGTGTTTTCTTCATATTAAAATTTATACCAATCTTTGTTTCCTATTCGGATATTAAATTATTTTTGTAATTAAAGGGTACTGGTTTGATAGCTTCATTGAGACAGTTTCTCTTGGCCCTAATGCATAGTTTCAGTATTTTATGATTGCATAAGTCAGTTCTATTTATGCACTAGAGAATTATATAAGAGAGAAATAGGTGAGGAAGATAAAGAAAAAAATTAAATTGTCTTAAATTTTACTTCTCTTAACTATTAAGCATATCTACGTATAGACTATATGCTCCTGGTATATATTGTATTTTTTATACCTAGAGCTTGGCACAGAGTAAATGTTAAAAATATTGAACAAATGAAATGATAACTAAATGGATAGATGAATTTTAAACTTTTGATAGAATACTTTTAAATTATCATATAAGAAAGAAGTTGGGGTTTCCCTGGTGGCACAGTGGTTGAGAGTCCGCCTGCCGATGCAGGGGACACGGGTTCGTGCCCTGGTCCGGGAAGATCCCACGTGCTGCGGAGCGGCTAGGCCCGTGAGCCATGGCCGCCGAGCCTGCACGTCCGGAGCCTGTGCTCCACAACGGGAGAGGCCACAACAGTGAGAGGCCTGCGTACCATAAAAAAAAAAAAGAAAGAAGTTGAAGTTGTCTAATAATGAATTTTTACAAAAGGCCTCTGTTTCCTTAATCCACAGGGACATGATGAATGAAAATACAAATTTATTTGGCTACTATATGTTTCTGATCTCATAGAACTCTTCATCACCAATTCATCATTCAAACTCAGCCTGTATTAATGGTAGCCTTATTACTCTGTTTGTAAATTCTGTCATTGTTCTTCTAGGGGTTACCTTTGCCAAAGTCTATAGGATGTTGACACCTTAACAAACTTAACGAGTAAAGTGAAATAAAAGCTTTGCCCCAGCTCCAGTTCTAAAGATAAGGAAGGCTGACATTGATTAAGGCCAAAGTAATATTTGAGCCAGTGTTCTAGAACAGAATGATATGAATGTGACAAAAAATTAATGCTCATTTTGTAATTTTTAAACTGTGTTATAGGCTGAATAATGCCTTCCTCAAAAATGCCCATGCCATAATTCCCAGAACCTTTGAATATGTTACTTGACATGGCAAAAAGGACTTTCCAGATGTAATTAAGGTTACAGACCTTAAGAAAAGGAGACGACCATGGATTTTTCTAGCTGGGCTCAATCTAATTACATGAGCCCTTGAAAGCAAAAAACTTTCTCAGGATGGCGTCAGAAGAGATGCAGCATAAGGAGAAGTCAGAGGGATTAAAATCATGAGAAGGATCTGGTTTGTGGTTGCCAGTGTGAAAATGGAGGACACAATATAATGAGAAATGCAGGTGATTTTAAACAGCTAAAAGAGGCTTCTGGCTAAAAGCCAGCAAGGAAAAAAGGACCTCAGCCTTGAAACCACAAAGAACTGAATCTGCCAGTAACTTAAATGTGCTTGGAAGCAGACTCTTTCCAGAGTCTCCTGATAAGAGTCCAGGCAAGATGGCATTTTGAGTTCAGCCTTGAGAAACCCAGAACAGAGCCCACGTGGACTTCTGACTTACAGAACTGTGAGATAATAAATTTGTGTTGTTTTATGCCACTAAGTTTGTAGTAATATGCTATGGTAGCAATGGAAAACTAATACACTGTTCATTTTGAAAAATGTATATTTAGGCTAGTTTTACTCTAGATTTTAGAGTGACTGGGTCTCTTTCTTTTGGCACTTTTTTCCTTGAATGTGTGTGTGTGTGTGTGTGTGTGTGTGTGTGTGTGTGTGTGTGTGTTATTTCTCACAATCTGATAGATAAGAACTCTAGGGATAAGGATAAGAGTCTGGGAGAAGGTTTCAAGAAGGCTATTTACTAAGCTCCTAGTCTAGTGTTATGAAAAAGGGTTAAAAGTAAAAATAAGAAGCAGACTCACAGATACAGAGAACAAACTAGTGGTGTGAGGGGGGAGAGTAAGGGGGAGGTACAAAATAGATAAAGGGGATTAAGAGGTACAAACTACCAGTTATAAAATAAATACTTCACAGGGAGGTAATATACAGCACAGGGAATACAGAATATTTCATAATAACTTTGTATGATGTGTAATCTATAACAATAGAATAACTATGTTGTACACCTGAAACTAAGGTAATATTGTAAGTCAACTATACTTCAATTTTTTTAAAAAAAGTAACACTTGGTACTGCATATAATCTGGCCTAACTCACTATGTCTACATTCCACATAAAGTTTTTGAGACTATAGTAATAAATAAAATAGTAGAAATAACATTTGTGTGTTTTCCTGCTACATATTTCCCTTTGGAATCTGAATTGGTAGTAGGTTGCTGGTTGAAGATTCAGAATTTGAACTCCTAGCCATCTCTCTCTCCATGTTTTAAACACATAAGAATCTTGATCCCATTGAAAAAATTATAATTCTAATTTTTTAAGATCAGCTATCTTTGCTCCCTCACACATTTTAGGGTAAAACATTCATTAACACACAAAAAGAACTAAGAAAATATGGTTCAGGGAATCACTTATTTGCCTTTGGTTTGCTGTTTCTTTATAAAGCAACTGAACATGCCACAAACTACTTAGAAATCCATTCCTGAAATCCTAAGTACAAAGGGATAAAAGGAGTGGGCGTTTGATGTGTGTCTGTGTGACATGTGTCTGTGAGACAGACTTGTCAGTTAGAATGCAATTTACAAAATAATTCATTTTTACTGATAGTTTCTCATGAAGAAACTGTGTAATGGGGAATTACAATTTTTGAAATTATAATAATGAGTTTAATTTAAACTATAACTCAAAGGAAATTAAACATTTTAAAATAGTATTATTTCTTATTGATAATTGCAACCAAGAAATAAATATATTCTTAGTTATTTTTATATGCTGTTCATTATTCTGGCATTTTGAAAGGAAAGAGAAGCACAATGGAGTGTAAGGAAGAAAAAATAAAGTTTATTAAATACTTAGATTGTTTTACTCAATTTTTAAATAATTGGCAATTTAGTGAGTTTCATCTTACTAAGGAGGAACATGGTTTACAGTGAATCAAACCTTTCCCAAAGTTATGCAGCTTTTAAGTAAAAAGTATGACAATTCTAAGACTGACTTTCATCTAAATCCATGCTTTATCAAGGCTGATCCTCAGTTTGTGACTTTTATAAAATTAAAATTCAATTATTAATATAACATAGCTAAAAGATTAAATAAAACCCCATAAGTACAATGCTAAAGACAGAGAAAGGAAGACTATAATTCGGTACTACATACCTACTCATTCTTTTATCTACTCATTCATCCAGCTAACAAATTTTAGTTGATTAACTATTACTGTGACCTCTCTTCTAAGCATTAGGATGAAATAGAGAATAAGATAGACAAATTCTTTGTCACATTGAGATTGTGTTCTGGTAGAGGAATCAGAAAATAAAGATAATAAAAGAAGTGCTTAATATTAACCTCTATATAGGACCTAAGAAGAAAAATCAAGCAAGTGTATCAACAACAGTAATAAAGTACTAGTAAAACCATAGTAGCTCAAAACCCAAATAATTATTTCTTGCTCATACTACAAGCCCCTCACATGTAACCAGGAAAGCTCTGCCCTCTACAGTTAGAATCCAGAACAACTGCACAGCCACCACCTCAAACACTGGTGTATAAAATGTTCAACGGAAAAGAGAGTTCTAGAAATGTCTTAAAAATGCAACTAAATCTTCTGTCCTGAAAGTAAATATATTAATTTCATAACACATTGGCCAGAAGTTCATATATCTCCAAAACAAGGTTCCAGGAAATACAATGCTTCAAATAATGGGAATGGGAAGAATTG
This sequence comes from Delphinus delphis, assembly GCF_949987515.2. Taxonomy (NCBI): domain Eukaryota; kingdom Metazoa; phylum Chordata; class Mammalia; order Artiodactyla; family Delphinidae; genus Delphinus; species Delphinus delphis. The sequence goes on from NC_082688.1 coordinate 28,851,540, forward strand.
GAAATTTTTTCTGAATAGCACCATTGTGAGCTGAATTGTGTACCCCTAAAAGGTGAATTGAAACCCTAACCCCTGGTACTTGTGAATGTGACCTTGTTTGGAAATGGAGCCTTTGCAGATATAATCAAGATAAAAACCATAAGGATGAACCCTAATCCAATATGACTGGTGTCCTTGTAAGAAGAGAGTTATTTGGACACAGAGACACACAGGGAGAACGCCACATGAAGATGGTGGCAGATACTGCAGTGATACATTTATAAACCAAGGAACGCCAAGGATTGCCAGCTATCAGCAGAGGCTAAGAGAGAGACATAGAACAGAGTCTCCCTCAGAGCCCTCAGAAAGAAACGACGCTGAAGGTACCTTGAATTCACACCTCTAGTCTCTGAAAGTGAGAGACAACATATTTCCGTTGTTTTAAGCCACCTAATTTGTGGGTGCTTTGTTATAGTGGCCCTAGAAAACTAATCAAGTACTAATGATCACCAAAAGAGTAAAAAGATATAATGCCAGGGGCAGCTAATGTGTAACTACAGAAGTTCTCTCTAAGAAGGTGCTATTTGAGCAGAAACATGAGACAGAAATTTGAAAAAGTGAGGGGGTGAGTCTTGCTAAAATCTGAGGAAATGTGCACTCAATCTCAATTACTTTGACATTCATGTTACATAAGGCTTGATATACAAAAACAACTTGAATCCACAAACTACATACTAGGAAAAAAAGGCTTTTTCTAGGACATTGTAGATTTGTAAATTCCAGAAAGGCTTAGGAGAGAAGTTACATTTATGTGTTGCTTTTCTATCTTGCACAGTCCATGAATTACTGCTGGTATATATTAAAGGTCAATTATTGCAGACTTAAAGGACTCTATCAATGTTAAATAGGAGGAAACTCTAGCTCTGAAATTTCAGTCTGGGGATTTACCAAATGCCCCTTTCAACCAGGTAGTCCTTAGAACAAGAGAAATACTCCTCATCTACTCTTTAACAGGATAAGTTAGATTTTAGATATATTTTATTTTAATTATCTTTGAGTTAAAGGGTTAAAATAGCTTGAATTAAGATCTTAATTTGTATTTTACTAAAAGTATTCTGCAAAAGCCATTAAAACAGATAACCACTGAGGTTGAGAAGAGCAGATGAAAGGAAGATTAAGATATATATAACAATTTATCAGTAGAAAAAACTGTATATTTTCTATGTTCTTCCAAGTCTGCGAGGAAAAGCTCCTAAATTAGTTTAAGTCTCAAGCTGAGGTTAACTACCCTACTCGTTGGTGAGCTATGGAACAAGTCAAATCACCAGGTTATATGCTTATAATTTCCTGGGGGTCAACTTCCTCAAACACTGATACGAAATTAGGGAAATTTATGAACATTTATCTAAGTTGAACAAAATTATGATGATGTAGGCCAGTCTCAGGAAGGGTTATGGTTTCCTCAAAAGTAGGAAAAAATAAATTATGTGCAGTAACTGGAAAATTTGCTCATTGTACTAACAGATAACTCATGTCATTGTTGGCACAGTTATGTTTATATAAATGCAGCACAGTACCTTAGCAAGAACATGATAATGTCACTAGATGGCTCAGTTAGTGCTGGCCAGCTAAGGCAGGAAATTTGGAATTATAATTGCTCCTAGTTCCTGTGGCAGCCAGCACAGTTTGTTGTTTTAAAAAATGAGTTTGTCTACTTATGAGCTAGTGTTGTTTTTTTTAATTCCACTGACATGCAAAAAAAAAAAAATTGTTTCCCAGAAATTAGTTCAATAACCTGCTTGAATTTAAAAAATTAAGTTAAACATGCAATCACTTTCTGCTTAAGAATTTTCCATAAAACAAATTATTTTTTGGTGAGTTTGTGTGATTTTTAGTGTTATTCTTATTTTAATTTTTAAAGTTCAATACTTTTACTATTATACATTAAACTGACATTTTCATTAGTAGGAGTTCCCTAGAAAAATAAGTTATTTGGGGGGCCTGGACTTTTTTAAAAAGTTTCCTTAAAAGTTATTTTCAGATTTGCTTTATGGAATGAAATGTGGGGCATTTGGTAAATCTCCTAACTGTGCAAAATATGTCTTGATTAAAAAGAAAGCAGCTAAGAGGGGAAAAAAAGAGCATTCACTTTACAAAAAAAAAATTAAGCTCAAAATGACCAGTTACTTGTTCAGGATCTTATATTTATGATGTTAATTTCCAAAGCACTTGATGATTGACAAAGATAGATAGATGATGATAGATAGATAGATAGATAGAGACAGACAGACAGACAGACAGACAGTAGGCATGTGGGTTTTGGGAAGGACACATTATCACTCTAGGAAAAATAAGATATGAAATGTATGCACTGATGGTCCCTACCCTTGACAGGTCCAATGCTGGGATTGGTACTCAAATCAGATCCACCACACATAGAAAGAATCTGTTCTTTTTTTTAAAGTATGAGTAACAGGATGGTTAAATTGGGAACAGGTGAAATGAGAAATGATATTAAAAGCTTGTTCTAGATCAGTGTAAATTTTCTTGTCTAGGGTAACATACAAGCCAATGTCTTGAACACAGGATTGAATTGTTATTGTCCGTCAAGAACAAGCAAAACGCATCAGCTGAGAGTAAAAACCAAGGCAGAGTCAGTATAGCATTGTTCCCAACGTTGGCTTATTTAGCACATACTATTTGAGACTAAACAGTAAATAATTTAACAAACCATAGATATTGTTATTGCACATATCAGAACTTCTATTATTCACACATTTAAAACATTTATTGAGACCTATTATGTGCCAGACATTGTTCTACAAACTGAAAATGAAACTTTAGAACTGCAAGGAGAGATCTGTTCTTAGGGACTATTAATGGAATTCAATTAATTAGCCAGGGTTAAAATTTATAGCATTTGTGGAACTATAAAGAGTGCCATCATCAATAACTTTCATTCTTGGTTCAGACTTTTTCCCCTCAAAATAATAGACACTTTTCCATTTATTTCTTTCAGTTAGTGATACAGTTGAGAAAACACAAATAAACCTGACTTGTGTTATTTTGTAGACAAGCAATGTTTTGCTGCATGTTTACTTTATATTTTTCTTTCTTTGTGGTTCATATATTGTTACAAAAAAACCCAAAAAACAGACAACACTGGATCTGAGATCCCTTCATCTCATCATATGACACAAGGAATTTGACCTCTAAAGCAGTCAGTGCAAACACCAACATTTCCACTAACGGTAACATAAAAGCATTTTAATATACTACATCTCCATAGCAGCATCTCCTTTCTTTAGCTAATTTTCCTGCTATGGCTTATAAAGCAGTGTTTAAAATGCTACTATTTATATCCACATATTTGCGTGTGTCTGAGTTCTCAAAATATAGATGCCAAAACAGAACAGATAAATTGTCTGCATGTTAAATCTGATAGAGAGTGTTAGCTCCCTTTAATTCAGCACAACTTCTTAAAATTGAAAAGACAGTATGCAACGTTCTTGTTATATTAACTGAGACAGGTAAGTCATTTTCCCCTGTGGTAAGTAATGTAAAGCATTACTTTGATAATCAAACAGCACATATATAATATGAAGCCAAGGGAAAGTCTGCATGATTTTTAAAAAAGAAAATATGAGATAGGCCAGCTGGCTTGGGTTATGCCCTCAGATTCTCCAGAGAATATTTTCTGTTTGTCATTGGAGTATTTCTTTGCAAAATCTTGAGAACGTTTTAATTAAGATCAGTAGACAGTTATCATAACAAATTTGGTAGGTATTTGTATTTAACTCACCTCATTTTATCAGTTTCTTTGCTGTCCTTGAGCTGAAATTGGTCCTCTTGCCTTTCAGTGTTTTTGATCATTGCGAGGGCAGAATTTATCCCGCAGGTAAAAATGATTTGCACGTGGGTCAGTGAATAAAGGCCAGCTTTACTTTCTTTTTCAAATCACTTGGCGTTTCACGGGATCTGTAGAGAGGCCTGGATGTGGCCTGATTGCACTGCTGGATTGGTAAGAATTTGACTCTGGAACTCAACTTTTGCTACTGTGATTGAATTTTTTCCAAATTGCCAGATGGTATTTGATTATATAGACCATAAAGAATATTTGGTATGTAATCATGCACTTAATGCCTTTTTTACCCTTATTTTGCATGGGACACAAAGATTGGTGCTTCCATCGTAACAGAAATTAGAGGTATGAAGACAGAGGAAATGCCCTTTTCCTGCTTTGAATTAGAATGAGGGATTGAGGGGAAATGAAGGAATGTTCTTAGAGTCCATTTACATATTTCTGAAGAGATTATTTTCCCACTGAAGAGGTGTTTCAAAGTCAATTAGTACTCTCTGGATTGGTAAAAATAGAAGATTAAGAGGATGGTGAAGAGGCAAAGGGCTCATTCATTTCCTCCTTATTTATTCCCTCTTAAAAGGATATTTGGTGCTCTAATCTTCCTGAAAACATCTATGTCAACAAATATTTATTAAACACCTTTCAAGAAATGGCTCTTGTGGTTTATAATGACAAATCAGACATCCCCTTGCCTTCAGAAGCTTGGAATCTAGTGAGGAAGACAGACGTGTACACAAGTAGGTTCAATAAATGACAGATTTATCCAAGGTCCAGTGCAGCCTTGTGTTACGGTGATTAATTCCACCTGGACCTGAGGCCAAAAAAAGGCTTTATATAATAGCGGTGCCATTCAATACCACTTTCTGCAATGATGAGATTCTCTCTGTTGGCCAGTAAGGTAGCCACATTTGACAACTGAGCATTTGACATGTGCTATCATGACAGAAAAACTGAAATTTTAATTTCATTTACTCTTAGTTAATGTACATTTAAATTTAAGGAGCCACATGTGGCTAATAGCTACCATATTTGACAATTCAATGATGGAAGGTGCTATGTGAGTTGAGTTCTTTTTGTCTTTATTCTCCTTTGTTACATTTTAATTCTGTAAGTATATGGCTGAGGTCTGGATGGGGCGCTCAAATAAAAGGGAATAAATAGTTCACTCCCATTTAGAAGCATGTCCTCTGTTTCGTTTGAAGATGAAAGAGGTTTGATGACTAACAACTACAGTGAACCTCATTTTTTTTAATTCACTTCACTTGGGGGCAGTTCAAATTCCAGACACCTGGACTTGCTTACTTCTGTTTAGTATAGCCAGGCCAGTGGATGAGGAATGGTTTCAGAATTCCTTATTTCCCATAGCACCAAGCTTACAAGTTTCTCTGAGGTAATAGATATTAAGAAATTATGGAAACAATTGAAGGTGGTTATAAATCTAAAGAGGAAAAAATTCCTAAAAACTGGAAATTAGATATTACATGACTCTTCTTATAATCCAGTATCAAAGGTCATTGTTTCTTAATTGCTTATGAAATTAAAAACCTTTCTCTGGGCTTTTTGGACGTTTGTATTCCTCCTTTTGTGACAATTTTCTCAAGATTTTGTCCATTGCTCAATCTGGGTATGTTTATTCAAATGTAAGAACTTACACATTTTGAGACATAATCTTCTGTCATATATGTTGCAAATATGTTTACAGGTTGAGCTTGCATTTTGTCAATGGTACATTTTTTGGTGATAAAACATTTTAAAATTTACCTAGTGTTGGTCTATTTAACTTGGTGTTTGTTGTTTTCTTTGCCTCTCTGGTGTCATGCTTAGACATGCTGTACTATACCAAGATTAGATTTCTTTTCAATAACATTTTCTTCCAGAAGTGGTTTCATTTGTTATATTTAAAGTTTTAATTTATCTGGCACTTACTATTATGTAGGATGTGAAATGTGAATCTAATGTTACTTTTCTTTCCAAATGGCTATTTGTCCCCAAAGCATTCATTAAAACATCCATCATTTTCTCCAATGTGATATAAAATGTCACCTTTATCATAAGCTGTTTATTATATTCTCAAGTAGTTTTTGTATTTTCTATCTTGTTTCATTGATCTGCCTTTTTTTTGCCCTGAACTGGATGCCACCATGTATTCTCTACTCTGTTTCTCTAAATGTCAGCATCAAGGGTGAGCTGGTATCCTTTCTATCACACTTCTTTAAGACAAGTAGTTCATGTTGGCTTTTGTTTTTCCTACATCATTTTTCTCTCCTCCCCTCACACATACTTTAATATTCTTTGGATATAATATCAATTTTATATGTATTTAAAAATATATTTTATATTATATATGTTCCATTCAAGATTAATTGTGCCTTTACATTAAGTTTAATTATTAGTTTGAAAAAATTTGTATATACATCTGTATATATATGTCTCTATGTATGTATGTAAGCGTATATGTGTTCATATAGACATACATCACACTTTTCCAGGTTTCAGTGCTTGTCATAAGTCCTTTTAATCTATGAATTCCCCATTCTTGTGCTCATATTATTCTTTCTCTGTTCATATCTTCATTTTTCTTTCAAAAATTATATAAAGATGAGCATATTTTTAATATTTCCTTGTCTAGTAGAGTTGTTCTATTGGCTTCACATGTGAAATGTAGCTTGATTTCATTTAATATTCTTGTTCCCCCATTTTCTTCCTTCAAAATTAGAGATATTTTTTCCATATATGTCTCATATTTAGTGATGCAGAGAAGTAATATAGAAGTAAATCTTATTTGTGTCCTTTTATAGATAATCTGTGTTCATTCTCTTCCTGCTTTCATTTGTGGTTCAAGCATTATTCCAGTATTTACCTGAATATAGTTCTTTATTTAAAATTGATTTATCCTGGGATATGACAATTCCTTACATTTTTTATGATAGTTCTTTTGACCAAGAACTTTTTCATTTATATTTTTGGTTATTCCTTCTACCTTTTTTTCTTACTCCAATAATATCAGATTACTCATATTATTGCTTTCCTTTTGTTTTCCTTATTTTATCATCTTATTTCACATTATTCATTTGCATAGAAATTTCACCTGAATTATGCCACTGTCAAAATTGCAGGTTGCATCACTAACTCAACAGTCTGAAGAATCAATTCTTTGTTGACTATACTTAATGTGTACTTTAATATTACTTTTATATTTCTCATGGTAATGTTGTCTATCAGATAATTCCAGTGTTTTCTGGAATTTCCACATATTTCCACATGTGAAATTTAACATCACATAACACTCTTTCACCCATTAAAATAAAGAGAATATTTTTCCCCTCTAATGTAATTGCAATTGTGTTTCCATAGACCTCGGCTGTCATAATGCTCAGAGCATGCTTGTCATTATTGTTTCTTTGTTTGCTTGCCTTAGCAACTGTATTTAATCTCAGATACAACATAATTGCTTTTCTCCTTTTTATTAAAATGATATCCTTTAAAATATGATTTTCATCTTTATCTGTTCACAATCATCATTGAGTATGGAAATGAATTTTTATATACATATGAAATATTTTTGCATGTTCACATGCTTTGCATTCTTTAGGATTTGTTATACTTCTAGATTGTTAAGAACACAGGTTCTGCAGCTAGCTGATATGGTTTCATATCCTGACTAGACAGCCAACCAGCTATATGAACTTTTTTTTTTATCTAGGGAGCCTCTCCGTGACTCAGTGTTCTCATCTTCACTGTGGGGATAATAGCAGTACCTACCCTTCAGTGTTGTTTTGAGGATTAAATAGCATTCTTTTATTCATTCACTCAAAAGATACTGTTGAGTACCTACAACTTACAAGCTTTATTCTAGGCACCAGGCATAGAAAATGAACAAAATAGGCAAAGTTTCTGTCCTCATGTTGTGTGTTTATATTCTGGAGGTAAAAAGAACAATAAAAATATAAATAAAATAAATTTAGGATTGCTTCAAGGCCCTCAGTTTGATCAAAAATAGGAGAGAGAAATTGATTATATTTTGCAATTCCTAGAGAGAGCATCACTTTGAAGTGTAAGAGTTCAACCAATATCACCATTATCAGAACATTTTGTACTTTTATGCAAGGCTGTGGAAAACCTGGATCCCCAACTGCTGGCCACTGTTTGCTGTGTTATGTTACAGCAGAATTGTGTGTGTGTGTGTGTGTTCAGAGGAGCATGAGGTGGCAACTGTGAGAATTATTCCCCCTAAAAGGTGCTTCAAAGAGGACTCTAGAGGACTCAGTCAGGCACTAATAACAATGGTGCAGTTTTCCAAAAAACAGAAAGAGGATATAGTTAGTCAGAGACCTTGGGAGATGGACAGGAAAAGACTCGGTACTCGGGATTTAAGGGAATGCACATGGTATGGACAGCTCTCTACAAACTCAGGGGATACCAACCCCATATACTCAAAGAGTAGTCAAAGGCCCAGTGATATGGTTGTAACACAACTGTGCATTTCCTGCCAGTGAGTGATTGTTGATGAGTGGTTTTGATTAAAATGAATGTAAGTATTAGTAAAGCTAAAGGTGATATGGGAGATGTCACTGTAATCAATAAGGAAAATGGATGTAGTATAACTAACTGAGAGGTTTGATTTTCCTCCTCTATATCATAATTATCTAGTGAATATAAATCAGAAGGTGTGAGATCTTACCTCTCTGTCAAATTGCTTAAGCAAAATTAACTGGATCATAAAGGAAACCAGCTGTGGATATTGGCTTCATTTGCACCATCCTCCATCAGCTGACTGGTAGAGATTAAACCTATCCTGATATTCCCACCATTTTCAGGTACTGTGGCAAGATTCCTGATGAATCCTTTGTGCTTAGAGATTAGCAGATGGGAATTATGCCTATACTGACTGGCATGTTTTATAACTGGGTAAAGCCTAAGATGATTTCACAAGTGGTTTTATTTTTTTGTCCTTTAATACTGTAACTTTCTGGGTTAGTAAAATAGTTTCCAGAAAGTATCCCTTCCATTCAACGTTCTTGCTCAGAAAGACAATTATCTTTAGAATCCTTATATAATAAAGTATAGAAAAGAAAGATATCAGCAGAATCTTAAACAGAATATGGGTACTCATAAACATTTATTCGTTCTAAAACATTTACGGTGTTCAGAATCTCCCCCAAAAATGACAAGCAGGTGTGTAAGTAATTGAAATTCATGTAATAATGCATTCAATAGTGAGGGATCCAGGGTATTATAGAGTTTATAAGGGGAAGGAGTGAGGCAAATTTTCCTGGATGGGACAAGAAAAAGGACATTTCAGATAGAGATCACCATATGCAAATTATCCAAGGAAATTAATATTATTCTGAGTTTGGGTAACTGAGAAACCTGGTGAGCTAATTATAGGGTTCATATAAAAATGAGGAAGATAAGAAGTCTCAGTTGGTGAGCTAATTAGCTAATAAAAAGCTTTTTCCATAGTCCCAACAATGGAAAGGTAGAATGAAATAACATAAAGGCATGTTCCTTAGAGGAAAGACCTGTGGTCTTGCCTCTTTGTCAATTGCTCAATCTCCTCCTCGTCTGAACAAAACTTGTGGGCACATTGATCAATATAAACTTAGGAATGTCACAACACAAATTTTTTTTGGAACTCTAATGAAAGAAGAAAGAGGTAATCACTGGTTTCTTTTAGATTGTATAATCATGTGCCTTTTTGAATTGTCACTAATATAAGAATAGGAAATGCTCTTACAACTTAGAGTTTACAGTGTTCTTTTACACAATTTTGCTTGTTTCATCATCACTACAACTATAACAGAAGAAATCTATATCGAGAAGTGCTTACTATCAGATGTAGTTTGGGGTTTATACACAGTGTCATATATTAACAATGTTAAACATTATTACTTTTTTTGTCAAATTCATACAGTATATTATATATAAGTAGTTATAAGTTGGTAACCAGCTCTCAAAAAAAAAATAATAATAACAAACCTTGATTTGTAACAGTTGCTAGTTTCCTTGGTCTATTTACTCACACTATGGGTAATTTCAAGCTACCAACAGTTTAACAATTTGTTAGTAAAATTTCTGAGTATGTACCAATTGGCTCTCTTAAGCCGGTATTGAGCTGGCTCCAACACACCCTCGTACGCAGGCACATATTAGGGGCAGTGTCATTCATAATAGATAATATTACTGGAGTGTTTATTGTGTACTAGACACTGTGCTAAGGGCTTTATAGACATCACAAAAACCATATGAAGAAGAGATTATTATTGCCCCCATTTTCAGGTAAGCTCCTGTGGTTTGAGAGTGACTAACTTCATTGACTGCAAGTTATATAACAAGTTATATGTAAAAGAGCAGGGTCAGGATTTGAACCCACTGTTTGGAAATATCGACCAGTCATTATAAACTTTTTCTGTATCAAAGGTCATATGCTGGATAGAAGTGTTAAGCTCAAACTGCCTGTGTATAGGGAATTTGTTTTAAAGGACAAAAAGAGAAAGAGAGAGACAGGTAAAGAGACAGAGACACAGAGACATACAAAAAGAGAGATAGAGCAAGAGAAAGAGAGGCAACAACTCCCCCATCCCCAAAATAGAGAACTTTGCTAGCCTAACCAGGTACATACAGAATTTCAAGAGGTATACGGTCAGAGGATTTGTAACTTGTGCAATAGTAAACCTATCCCATCTGATAGAAAAAAGAGAAGCAACAAAGGCTAAGCAGGTTGGTGAAGCTCTTTGGATGCTCGAGATGTGTGGTTATAAAAGGGGTCTCTTTCTAAGTTTCTGGTTATCACAGAGATACTCACTGAGCTATTGAGTTTTGACCTTGGTTTTTGTTTCCTCCCTCTGGATGAAGAGTTATAGACTCCCATGTAGGATAAAAATAAACCATTCCCCAAGCTATCTCATTTAACCATTTCTGTATTAAAGAGACTCCTGCAGAGCCTTGCTGGTGAGAATTCCCATACCTAAGGCAGGGGACGATGTTAGCAATAGCATAAACCATAATTCTAATTTTGATAACTGCATCCCAGTTCCCACCACACAATTTCTGCTTTAAGAGCTTGAATGTCAAGCATGTTTAATGTGATCACCTCATACAAGTTAGGAAGGAAATCAGAGATCTTAGCAAGGGGCTGAGAGTTATAAGTCTTCATTAGTGACTCAGACCTGCCCTGGGGTTACAACAATCTGTTATAAAAATGTCCATGAGTTAGAGCCCATGTTATCATCCTCTTCTCTGAGGAGAGGACTGAGGCTCAGAGAAGTTATAAGGTCACCTTTTACAAGGTCACATATAAGAAAATGTCAAAGTGGAGAGAAATCCATGGTCTTTAACTTCAAATCACATTCTTTGTCCACAATACTATTCTGGTTCATGGGAAACCACAAAAGTTTCAATATAGGATACTGTACTGCAAATTATTATATAATTGATCCTTGGTATACGGTATCTCATAAATACAGGGCTGAAAATGAAACAGTATGAGGTCAGCTCAAATGTGAGAGCTTTGAGGGGATTTGATGACATTTTTATTAGCTGATATGCTTTTCTCAACCACTTTATTCATATATCTGTCTATCTATCTATCATCTATCTATCAAACACTACTATGTGATGGATTCTGTGTCAGGAGCTCATGAATAAAAAACAAGAACTCAACATCTTGGGCATAGATACCCTTCAACAGCAACAGTATAACATAGGTTGTAAAATAGATAAATTTACAACATGACTGCATAGAGGGAATTAACTAGCTATGCCTTGAGGATTTGAAAAAGGGTTCGCAGAAGTAATGGTATTAGGCATGTAACTTAGAAGATGAGGAGGTATCCTTAAATAGGAAGAGAGAGTTCTAGGAACAATTTAAATAGGGCATGAATGGATTCATATCTGGAGAAAAGAATTCCTCTGGGGAAGAATGGGCTGGAGAGTTTGTCTGGTTCTGGAGAAGATTTTGTACCATATTAAGGAGTCTGACCTTAATTTGTAAGCAATGAGACATTAGAGGCAAGTGAAATCATTCCATTAATTTTTTTCAATAGGCAATCCAATGTTTCCTTTATTGCAAATTATATATTAATAAACAATATACCTTATATTTAGACTGACATATTTTGTGATTTTCCCCAATGTCAAGTCTATCGGTACAGTGCCATTGCTTTGGAATTACCCTCCCTTTGCTTTTTTTCCCCCATCCCATTTAATTTTGACTAAAATTAAATGATAGCACTGAAGTTAAGCTAGAATAGAGAAATATTTGCTTCTGTACTTTTTACTGTGAGAAATGATGTTGATTCAATATAGCACCAGTGATGGGGATGGAATGGAGGCCAAGCATTAGCAAGACTCTTCCAGACTTGATGGGATTTATTGACTAAATATATGTGGGCTTTGTGAATATGGAGTGATAAGGAGAGGCAGAAATAGAGAATAGGTGAAGTTTCTAAAACTGGAAAACTCAAGAAGATAGTAAAAAATAAAATATCTTCTGATCTTAAGATGTGAGGCAAAGATGCAGTGTAGAAAGATATCATTTTTATTGTTATTGTTTAGCCTCTTAGAAATCATACATTTTAATACATAAATGTCTCCCTTCATAAGGTACTTCAAATTAATCTATAAATTAAGTTACATATCTTACTTTATTAATATTTATAATTGGAAGTTAAATTATCAAATTGCATGTTTACGTGCACTCTAATTGAGCAGCAAGTAGATCCAATATGTAATTAACTTAATGGATTTGGCTATTACGTGAACCCACCATTAATTAAAGAACAAAGGAAAGATCAATTAGTTAATACTATGAGGATTTTTACTATAATTATGAGACCAACTGAAATCTTAGGCCAGGTTTTCTGTAAATGAATAACTATAAAACTGGAGAAATAATTATGCTGTATTAATTATCTATGAAAACAATTCAGGAGAAACATAATTTTTTATCTCATTTTTTGGACTAGATTACCCACAAAATTAAATACTTTTGCTTTAAACTTGGGTCCACAATGTCTGCCTCAAAAGTCAATACTTATAAACACTTGACAATTATATATCTAGAACAGATTGGTGAGGAAGACTGATGAAAATTGTGTGGCAACTTTGTTAATCAGCAAGGCCTTTAGATGGACTTTATTCCACAATTAAGCCAGATCCAGGTTGTTCTGCATTTAATGGAAAGAACTGGTTTAAGAAGCAGGACATCCAGGCTGTAATAACAGCTCCATTGTTAATTAGCCTAAGATCTTTGTCAAGGTAAAAGCTGTCTGAATCTTAATTACCTCATGTATAAATCACAAATAATTATACCTGCCTTACCAACTAAATAGTGACTCTGCATGCCAAAGCCATCATATATGAAAGGATGTGAGATTCTAAAACAATACAACAGTAAGAGTGTGAAGTTGTTACAATCAGAAAAGTGCACTAGAAGCTCAGTGTATGACAACTATTAAGAGGAGTAATTGTAGCTATGTTCTATCTTCTCATTTCTATACCTTCCACCTTCCTTTTTTTGGATCTAGTCTGGTTTCTGTCACTGATTCTGCATAGTTTTAAACTTAGGTTGGAAAAAATGTAGACTAAGTATATGTCCTCTTCTAACCTTTCCAGACCAAAGATTCAATCTTTTAGATCTCTTGTGCTTTCTGAGGAAAATAACTACTGGGGCTCATTTGATAATTTTTTTCTTTATATCAACCAAGTTTAGCATGAAAAGGAAATAATATAAATAATCAAAGTAATAATAGTTAACTATTGAGTACTTTCTCTGTGCCAGATACTAAGTGTTTTAACATATTAACTAATGAAGTTTTCTCTATAACCCAAGTACTACTGAAAATTATTTACTCTCCTCACTCTGCCTCTATTGGTGAAATTTATTCTACTGTTTTTTGACTTGAGTTTGAGGTTGGTGCTGTGACTGGCTTTAACAAATAGAATGTTAGCAGGTGTAATGTGAACAAAAGCTTGAAAAGTTCTTGCATGATTGTCGTGCTTCTGTTACACAGAAGGAACTTGTCTGCGATCCCAGGAGGAGGGTAATAAATATGTGGAACAGAGATACTCCAAATGAACTGTCATTAGCTGGGTCTCATCTGATCAGCCATATTCCCAGCTGACCACAGAAATGTGAACTAAATACAGTTGACCCTTGAACGACGCAGGTTTGAGCTGCACCTGTACACTTATATAAGGATTTTTTTTTCAATTAATATGTACTATAGCACTACACAATCCACAGTTGGTTGAATCTGCGAATGCAGAACTGTGGGTATGGAGGGAGATTTTTGGCTACGTGAGTTGTGGGGAGGTGTCAGCACTCCTAACTCCCATATTGTTCAAGGGTCAACAGTAAATGTTTATTATACTGTACACCATTGAGATTTTGTGTTTTTTTGTTACATATCATTGTTTTATCAGTGTTGACTGATACAGTAAGGTACTATTATTATCCCCATTTAATAGTGGAGGAAATTGGAACACAGATTAAATGATTTGCAAGGAATCACTCTGCTAAAGAAGAGTAAAGGTGGAATTTGAACCTAAATAATTCAGCTCTAGTAATATTTGGATTCCATTCTTCTTACAACAAACTCAAAAACTACAACAGATATGTTTATAGAGTTTATTTATTTCTCTTTTTAAACACTTGTACTGATAAGAAAAATTCCCCTAAGCATATTGATAACAAAGACTGATGCCTTTGTTAGCAGACAGGATTAGCAGAAATGTGAAAATAATGGACATGTTTTAATATGTAATTAGTATATAGTATATTTTTAATATAATTACTAAATATTATATTACTAGTATTTTAATATTAAATGTTCTCTATTTTTGCCTTTACTATTTTCTACTACTATTCTATTGAATCAGTGCCTTCTCTCATCCTATTTAGATTAACAAGTTCTTGAAATTTTTTTCTGGATTCCTTAGTAGATGATTTCTTAGAAGTATTTGTTCTTTTGAGTCTGTGGGATGAAATTTCCTATAACTACTGCTCTATTTTCTTTCCATAGCCTCATTATTTCTTTTTCTGTATTCTTTAATTGTCTTTGAGTGAGGAAGGAAATATACAGACTCAGAACCTATAGACTGCCCTTGGACACCCTCTAATGTCTACTTGGGTGAAGGTTAAGTCTGTCTCTCAGATCTAAGGCAGAAGAAATGTTTATTATCCACAGTTTCCAGCCTAATTCCCATATTTTAGCAGCTATTCATTTTAAGTGAATCTTTTGTTCTGAGCTGAAATTATTTTCTTTCCATAGCCTTATTCTCTCAATTTCTGATCTAATAGGTATAACACACACACACACTCACACACACACGTACACACAAACACACACATATTTTCTGCTCCTATTATCTCCATAATTTGTTGGAATTCTATTCCAAAAGAGATTCTAAATACTATTTCTAATTCTGCTCTGGAGCAGTGAGTATATTTTTGTTTCTGAAAGCATTTAGAAATTTTATCAGTGAAATTTGTCATCTCTTCAAAATCATCACCTTTTTAGCAGAGTCATGGTTATCCATATTTCTGATTAAAGCACAGCTTTTGTAGCTAAATCAGAAGGCAGAAAATGTGTAAGAAACAAAGTGACCTCCAACCTTTTATTTTTCCTGAAAATTTCTGTTTTTAAGTGCAGTGTGTTGCCCTGAGGTAAAACCAGAATATGGTTTTAACAGCATAGTTCCATATAAAAAATAAATAAAATAAAATTCAAAGAAAAAAATAACACATTTCCACATGCCTCATGGGTAGAGTTATTGTCTTCCAGATACTGGAGTAGAATTTTCCCAAGTTTAAATTTTTATTTGTTTCTAGGTAGCAAAACACATATTAGTGGAAAGATAGCAGAGTCTATTTCAGGGGTAGATAGACAGATATCCTGTTAACTGGAGGTCTGAAGTTTTCTTTGAGTTATGCTGTCATTTTAGTATTCTACTAACCTTGTTTTCACTGTGACTACCTGTCCTGTCTTCCATGATCAATAAATATTTTAAGTATTAATTCAGTAATCTCACAATAGTGTTTGGAGAGCAAAAATACCACTGTTAACTTACCTCTTTTTAATTGCTTTGGGAGTTTTAGAGCTGAAAAACCTTAGGAATTAGTAGGTCATCTTCTTCACTTTATAGATGAGGGCTAATAGTTTGCCTTAAGACAAACAAGTTACTGTTAAAGAAAGGACTAAAATTTAGGCAACACATCAATTAATCCAAATTGCTACTGAAGAGGAGCAAAATATATCACCCCAAAATATGCCTCTTTGGCATATTGATTATTTTAGGCTAATTAGTTTTAAGAAAGAGTAGACATAGGAAAAACTGATAGAAGTTATCCTTTTGTAAGAAACATTTACATTTACAAGGGAAATCTGCATTTGTAACCATGTCTCCCTCTCTGTACCAGGAAGAGGAAGACAACCAAATCTCTAGAAACTGTTATCAATTGAGAGGCAATGACTTAAATCTGCATAACCATATCCTTCTTTACTGTGCTTTTCTTAGTAACTTCCCATAACTGACTTCCCATCCCTAACATCTTCTTTTCCCCCACCTAGGTGGAAAATGGTAACTTTAGGCTGAGCACAAGATTCCTGAAACACCGCCCTTTTACCTCCCACCAACCAATCAGAAGAAAGTCACGCACCCTGCAGCCCTCACTCCAAATTTTGCCTATAAAAACTTCTCCCCCCAAACCATTAGGGAGTTAAGGATTTTTCTGAGCATGAGCCACCCATTCTCCTTGCTTGGCCCTGCAATAAACTTACCTCTGCTCCAAACTCAAACGTTTCAGTTTGTTTGGCCTCACTCTGTGTCAGGCACACAAACTCACATTTGGTAACAAGACCAGCCAAAGAACCTAAAAATGTAGGAGGAAAATTTTTCCACCCCTACAATTTTGGCAGCCACAAAGGGATTATAAACCAGTTGGACACTTTTCACTCCAGGACTGCTGCAGCTGAGAGATCCTGAGACCTCTGACAAAAGCTGGCAGAAGGTAAGAATCTTACCATGTCAGTCTCCTGGATCTCTGCCTGCAGGGTCTTTTGGAAGTGAAAATGGTGACAGTCCTTTTCTTTTTCTAAATTTAGAGTAGCAGTAGAAAATATTTACATGAATTTGTTCATGTAAACAAATTGTGTATAGAGACTTTGGTAAAAATTTTCTATGAGTACTCTTGTTTTCTATTGATACTTTTCTTGCCGGAGATGGTTATTATTTTCTTTTTTCTCTGCCATCTTGTTCTATGTTCTAAGAGCTTCACTTTGTGATTAGTGATAATATTCTCTCTGGCCTCTGCCAGCTGGTGGATACATGTACCAGCATGGATCTGGTGGACAGCCAAATAGGCTGTGGATCTGATAAGCCAGTTAGTCAGAAGCACATGTAACAACCTGGCTTGTGACAGAATCTCTCTTTGTCTGATTGTGAATGCTCTCAAGGGAGTTTGTCATAAGGCGCTTCAGTCCATAAGGGTCCTTTGTTATCTCAATCTTCATTATTTAGTGCTGGAAAAATCCCATCCCAGTAGTGCCTGCCTGGTGTTACAGATTAGTGGGTCTATAACTGGAGGCACCTCACATTCTTATGGGAAACTAGAGACACTATTTTCACACTACCATTCTTACTGCCTGTAGCAATAAAGGGCTTTTACTTTCTTAGACTGTCCATTTATTGAAGTGGATTATAAGAGTAACTGATTTCAGGGCCATGTCTTTAGATTTGAGTGCTGCAGAGTTAAAGAGAATGTTTGGGTTGATACAAAGCCCACAGGTCACTACCCAGGTCATTGTAAATGCTGTGATTAAAGAGCCTTATTTCACATGGGCACCCTATATAAACTTGCTGTTCCAAAACTGGAAAATAGTTCAGGAAGACTTCTCAAATTTCCTTTTCAACTTCCCCTCAAGGGTCTTACAGATGCTAATAAAAACATTAGGTTAATCAACAAGATAATGGGAATAAGCCAAGAGGAGAATCAGGGACTCTTCCCAACAAGGTGGAAATTTTCTTAACAGTTATTAAGGTTACCTAACTCAGGTTCGGCTTCTCACCACTCAAAAGTCAATAATCAAGAGGCAAATGTTGGTAGAAAGGAAAGTTACTTTAATCAGAAAGCTGGCAATCTAGGGAGAAGTTGGACTCATGTCCCAAGACCAACTCCAAAGACTTTGCTCAGCCATGACAATTTTTAAAGGGAAATATGGCAAACGATCTCAGTTAATTATTAACATAGGAGGTCAGATTCTTCATCATTTTTCTATTGTATACAGGCCTTCTGACTTCTCCTAATCTTCCTTTGGATGCTATCTTGCCAATGTGGTCTGCCTGCAAATTTGCTAAAGGGGGAAGCTGGGGGTAGCTAGTCAGTCATTCTTTAACTACTTAATTCTTCATCCTTACTCTTTTTAATCCAGAAAAAGAACCAACAGGTTAAGCAAGGCATTGTGCACATCCAGTAGAGCAGAAATTAGGAATTACATTAAATGTTACCTAGTGATCTCATTTTTATAATTAAGGTTTAAGGGGAACAGAAATAAGCAAACAGAAAAGGGGCAAAATAGCTGCTCATATTAATAAATAAGGTGAATAATATGAATATGGATTGGAACAAAACAAAGAGGAAACAGAAAAGAAAGAATCATGGGATTCATCTCAGCAAAGGATATCGTTATATGGTTATTAAGAAATGGGATGAATAAAATGGACATTGATAGGGTTAAAACAAAGGTCTTAATATAGCACTAGCAAAGGTTGGATGAGTCAAAATGGACCCCCTGCTGATCCTCCACCATAAGGAGCCCAAACAAGTCTGCTCTATTTACCCCAGTTTGGAGAAATTTAAAAGCTGGAAGGGCAAATGTTGCTATGAGAAGCCTGACCAGCAACCAGTTGGCAAAGGTTAGAGAGATTAATCAAGTTAAAGATTGATACAAGGGCCAGGGTTCCTTGACTTGACCCCTCACTGGGGATCCAAAGCCTTTTCCACAAGAGTGAGTAAAATGATTAGGGGATACAGGAACCCCATGAACTGGGTAACCAAAACCCATTGTTGAAACTGTGACTCTGGCTACAATTAGATTTAGAAAATGTAAAAGTCTAAGGGTTGACAGGATTATGAAAGTCAAAATGTTTAAGCAGGTATTAAGTAAAGAAGTTGTGTCAAAACTTAACTGGTAAGAATTTACAGAATTAATGAAAAAACAAGATTCAAGCAGCACAAGAATTAATAACATGGACTGAATAAACTGAGGAGGATTATTATAATTTTTATGACTTTTGTTTGAAATATTGCTTTTTTTTTAATGTTTTATTTTTCCAGATTTAAGGAAACTTTTTCTCTTTGCTCTTAGGCTATCTATGACTTACAGCAATTTGGTAAGATATACTTTTATAAATAAAGATGAAACATTTATCCTTTTTTCTACCTACCTGATCTCTCCAGAATTCAGAAACTCTTAGTGAATATTCTTATTTTCATGGCAATATAGTTATTCACATACGTTCAATAAGAATCTGTTCTCTTTGTAATAAGACACAATTGGATAATAAAATTGGATATATTATCAAGGCTTTGACTGGAATGTCAGATTTGAGAATGTGTGTAGACTCAGATATGACCAGACAGCTTTAAGAAACTAAGGTTGACATTATAGAGCCAATTAAGTCCCTTAAAGATATTGGCCTGGTTCCTTGCTTACAGAGTTCCCAGCAGCCTACCCAGGTGAGTAAGGGAGGTCACTTCCTGGCAGGTAAAAGAACCTCAGGATATTCTGGGGACCTTGAGAAGAGAGAATTAATTAACCCAAATCCATAGGTATTGCAGGCAAAGTCTGATGGCAAGTCCTTGGCATGGCTCCTGGCCTTGAGAGGCTTTTAAAAGTTCAATCTGAGGCTCCTTATGAAAAGTTCTAGAAAAGCAGATTTAAAAGAGCCTATATGGTTAATGGCTATTCTTGCTGCACTTATGTAAATTACCAGACCAACTTTATTGAATCTAGACTTATTTTTCAAACAAATTAGTCTCTCTTTGGTAGAAATGAGAGTGATATTGGAGAGAGAAATTATGTACCTGTAGAAACTATAATACACACTTGTGGATATTAGATTTCAGTACTGTTCATTGTCTTTGAGATTTTATTATTTACTTGTAAACTGGTCTGGATCCTAAATTCTTGTCTCCTCCAAATATCTGTTTATGACTCTCCAAACTAATGTTTTCAATTTTATCCCATTCTTTTGACTTGGAATCACTAAGACCAAAAATTGCCTTTTAATCCCCTAAAGTCCTGCAAACTGAAGCTATATGACTTGATATAAACTTCAGAGAAATTGTCACAAGAGCTCATGTTTAGACAATCTTTGCGCCTGTTGCTGTGTGGGCCACTCAGAAAGTACCAGTCTACCTGATGACATCATCAGAGACATTCAAACTGCAAACCAGGAAAATCTGTCAGATTGCCACTGCCTGCTCTCCCTCCATCTGAAGATGCTTCGAGCCTGACATCTAGAAATCTTCCCTCAACTGGTAGTTCTCAGGACTCAGACCCTGGGTTTATAAGTTGCTCTAATCATTAACCTTTGTTTTGCTTTGTTTTTTGTTTCCATAGAAGTACCACTTATTACCACCTGGTTTATGCAATACAGGACAAATCTTGGGCGCTCACTGGCATCACCTGCTTCCTGAAATGAGACACAACTGTTTAACTGAAATGACCTATTCTTAAGAATAGGTTCAATGAGATATGGAGCAATCAATGTTGCTTCTGGATTATGAAACGTCTTTAAAGTTTCAAAGGTGGGGCTGAATAAGAGCAAAACATACCACCCCAACACCCCAAAATATGTCTCTTTGGTATATTTATTATTTTAGGCTGATTAGTTTTAAGAAACAGAAGACATAAGTAAAGCTCTGAAAACTGAGTAGAAGTTATACTTTTGTAAAAACTATTTACATTTATAAGGGAAATCTCAATTTGTAAGGGTGTCTCCCTTGCTGTACCAAAAAAAAGAGGGTATCTAAACCTCTAGGAACTTATCAGTGGGGAAGGCAACAACTTAAATCTGTATAACAGTCTGTATGACATATCCTTCTTTTCTGTGCTCTTCCTGATAACCTCCCATAAGTGACTCTCAACCCCCAACATCTGTCCTTAGCTGAAGATGGCATTTAAGGTAATGGCTTTAGACATATCAGGGAGTTACTGAGTTTTCCTGGGTATCTCCCATGGATGAAGAAGGTAGGTATGTTATTAAACTTTTGTTTTTCTTCTATTAATCTGTCTTATATCAATTTCATTATTAGACAAGCCAAGGAACCTAGAAGGGTAAAAGAAAAAATTTTCTACCCCTATACTTCTAACATCATCACATGATTTTTTGGTTGGCCAGGTAAATTATACTGGAAGCTAACTCTACTCAGACTTAAATGTAACTGTGAAAAAACAAGGAGTTTGAAATACAGGGAGGAAACTCAAGTGATGAGCATATATCACATGTTATACACTGTGAGGGCATGTTAAAATCACTTTACCTAGTAATAACAACTACCCTGTAGAATGTAATATTTCCCCAATTGAAAGGCAAGAAAAATACTCAACTGAAGCATTCACTCACTTGATCAAGGTCACACAACCAGTAAATTCAGAGCCTTCATTTTAATTCAAACTTGGAGAGTGTGTTGAACCTCACTTTCTATTTTTAGACATTGTTTACTTTGTCAAGTTATTTGTAACCCCCGAGTCTTAGTTTCTGCATTTGTTTAAAAGAAAAAAAGAAAAAAAAAAAAACGGTTATTACCTCTCTGATAAAATTGGTGTAAGGGTGAAATTGGAGAATGAATGTGGAAGTGCTTTTAAAATCATACTGTGCAATACTGTTAGATATTATTTATATCCTCTTAAAGTAGTCATCATCGCCAAGTTTTACCATCACATTTAGCACTTAAACACAGTCAAGCATTACAGAGTTCTGTCTGACAAGGGAAAGATAACAGCAGGCTAAAATGAATGCTCCCTAATCCCTATCCACTCATCCACGGTTTCTGTGAATTGATAATACTCCTCTGAATTTTCAACCTTAGTGCACTAGCATCAAAATTCTGATGAATGAGTGAAGCTGTTCAGCCTCAAGCAGCATTTATCTGCAGAGGTCTGTATCTTTTAGCTTACAAAGTTGTAAAAACAACCTGCCAACATGAAAGACGAAAAAATTTGCCTTACATTTATAGCAGGTTATCCTATACTGCAGAAGTACTGACTTTGCCCATCCATGCTGATAGAACACCTGGTGGCCACTGTTAAGTGTGAAAGTGGAGATTTTGCCAAGTCAGGATGGAGGTTAAAATGGTTTGTATTTAACCAAGGGAAAAGTTTTTAAAAGTAAAGATGTTCTTTTGGCTATTTTGTTGACTTCATGTATAGTTAGCCATCTTGGTTTCCATGTACTTATATGTGCTTTAAAATAATTATTTTTGAAGAATAGATACGATATATGTTTGTATTTTGCAGGTAAATTTAAATATATGATTGAAAAATTCTGTTGAGTGAGGGAATTTTTATGAGGGTAACAATAGGTCTCACATATTCTCAAATATGTTTAAAATAATAAGATAAAAAGATAAATGTTAAAATAATATTAGAAATATATTTCATATTGTATAGCTTGTTGAGAAACCTTGTAGAGACAGAAGGACAAACATACTCCTGATAAACAGATAAGAAAACTGAGGCTCAGAGATTATATGTTTTCTTAATGTCACACAGTTATAGATTATTAAAGTCAGGATTCAAATATATGTGAGGAAAGGAGGGGGAAGAATTTTTTATGTACTAATATCTTTGTATATTCAGAGAAACTTCATTTTAATGAATTTATTGGGAAGTTATGAAACTGTGCAGTTCAGACTGGGACTTGAATGCATGAGCTGAGACTCAAACCCAGCCAAAACCCAGACTGGGACTTGAACCCACGGTCTTTTAGCTGAGATCACACACCTGGTCTCAGGACTTGATGAAGCTCAGGTTCTTGATGTCTCATCACAGGAAGAATTCAGTGAGAGACAAAGTGATAGGTAAGAAGTGGATTTATTTAGAGAGAAACACACTCCTCAGACAGAGTGTGGGCCATCTCAGAAGGTGAGAAAGGCACGAGGGTATGGGGTTGTCAGGTTTTATAGGGGTGGGTAATTTCATAGGCTAATGAGTGGGAGGAGTATTCTAGCTATTTTGGGGAAGGGCTGGGGATTTCCAGGGATTGGGCCACTGCCCACTTTTGACCTTTATGGTCGGCCTTGGAACTGTCATGGCACCTGTGGGTTTGTCATTTAGCTTGCTGATGCATTACAATGAGCATATAGTGGAAGTCAACTCATCCGCCATCTTGGACCTGTTTGGTTCTAATCAGTTTATTTCGTGTCCTCGGGCTATGTCATTCTTTTAAAGGTTGTGCCCTGCCCCCTTCCCTCCTGTTTCAGTTAGACATTTCATACAACCAAATTTCCAAGTAATGAATTTTTATTCTTTCATATCCCTGACATCTAAATCTTTAATTTTAGCACTTGGAAGAAAGTGTATTAGAGATGAATTTAATATTTACTTTCTCTTTTCCTTGATAGCTCATTGTTATCATGAAGGTCAGTGGGCTTAAATTCAAAAATGCCTTTAGAATTACATGGGAAGTGAAGTGTTGTTTGCCTCTACAGTGAATGGTCTGCTGTGTTTTTATATTGAGCAGAATGAATTTTTCTGCTGCTAAATTATTGTCTGCTTTCCCACTTGTCTATTTAGGACGTAACATTCCTCCCTCCTTTTATCACCAATCCCAGTCTTTCTACTTGCTGTTGTAGGGGAGGAAAAAAAAATAACTCCTCTACCCTTCAAGATTCTCGGCTGAGACGCCCCTCTAATAAAATACAGATTAACCGGAGAAAACCAGATATTTAATAACATGTATAACTCCTGTATATATGGGAGTTACATTATGCAGGAAAACTAACTTCCTGAAATGGTTCAAGCCACCACCTTATAATATTATCTCCAGCTAAAGACAAAAGATGTTGGAGGGGTGGGTGGGAGCAAGTTACAGGAGGTTATCAGGAAAAGCAAGGTAAATAAAGGTATGTTGTTGTTATGCAGATTTCAGTTATTGCCTTCTCTATTGATAAGAGTCAAGAAATTTAGTCAACCTCTTCTGTCTAATAGGGAGGAGTCACTCTTACAAATGGAGATTTCCCTTATAAATGTAAATTTCTCTTACAAAAAAGAGGGTAACTTCTACTTGGTTTTCAGAGCTTCTCCTGTGTCTGCTGTTTCTTAAAAATAATCAGCCCCAAATAATCCTTATCCCAAAGAGGCATATTTGGGGATGACAAATTCTGCTCCCCTTCACTGTTTGTTTTCAAAGTAAGGGAGATGTAGTTAGAGTTGAGAATTTGAGAATTTCCTTGAGTTAAAATGCACAAGACTTAATGCAAAAAAAAAAAAAATGTTAACATTGTGATTAAGAGTTTGTTTAAATTTCATTTAAATCCCATGTTTTCAGTTATATTCTGAGGGGTTATAATACATGCAGATTTACTAAAGCTTCCTAATAGTGACATGTTATCTGTTCTCAATTGAGAATGTATTTCATAATATTCATGGTATGAATAATTTTTACAACACCTCTATATTTACTTATTTTCTACATTTCCTGTTTCTTTTCTTTTCTTTTTTTTTTTTTTTTTGGACTCGTACAAATTACTTTTCATTATATTTGTACAAAGCATGGGATTTCAATACAAAGATGTACTAAATAGAGACACTGGAAAACTGGAGTTCAAAGGTGACTCTGAACAATACAAGAGGAGTGATAAAGGGAAGGGAAGAGAAGCTATAGTGGCCACCAGTGTAGGGGTTAATTATTCTTCCTCAAGGCAAAAGAGAAAAGGGTTCCTGGGATTCTCTTGCCTCTGCATTTTGTGCCTTTGATATAAACAGACTTCAGTGAAAATTGGCCAGCCCCATTCATTCAGCCCAAAAGAAAAGGCTTAGGGTCTGAGGAGGGGAGAGGTGAGCTTGTCATCTGGGAAGAACTGAATTTCTGGCATCTTCTCAGACTTGTCACTAAATTAGCCCTAGAAAACCTTAGTAAAATGGACATAGATGAGAGTAGTGGCAAATTCTGTGTGCCCAGGTACTAAATTTTCAAGGGTAGTAGATAAAGAAGTCTTTTAGGCCTTTTAAAAGTCACAGAAAATATTTGGTATGTCTGACTCAGGGCAATTGGAAGAAGGCTTGCTTGCTCACCTCTTGCACTTTCCTACATCAACCTTGACCCAGAATTCAGTCTCTTCACTGGCTTTCACAAGATAACCTATCACACGGTAGAATTTAGTGAGTTTCTTAAACTTTACTAAAGAACCAGGTGGATGTTTGGAAGGACTCCTTCTGGCCCAGTAACTACACGTAAGACACAGTTTCCACTCTTTCTCACTCCACTTCTCACCCTCTGCTTTCCTCCTGTAAGCTCTCAATTTTCATATTTCATAATGGAGAAGAACTTTCTCCTTCTTTAATGTTTTGGTGCTGGCTACTGTGTCTACCTAAGGAAGCCTTCTGAGACATTTCTCATAAGATAAACTATATTAGCTGTTAAAATGATGCAATTTTCGGGCTTCCCTGGTAGTGCAGTGGTTGGGAGTTTGCCTACCGATGCGGGGGACGCGGGTTCGTGCCCCGGGCCGGGAGGATCCCGCGTGCGGCGAAGCCGCTGGCTTGTGGGCCGTGACCGCTGGGCCTGCGTGTCCGGGGCCTGTGCTCCGCGGCGGGAAGGGCCACAGCAGTGAGAGGCCCGCGTACCGCAAAAAAAAAAAAAAAAAAAAAAAAAAAGCAATTTTCTATTTACATTTTAAGATAAAAACCTGAAACATGAAAAAGTGCTTGATGTGGCGAAATTCTCAGAAGTGTTGGAAATAGGGACTTAGCTACCTAGAAATACTTCATAAAAATAATTATTTTAGCAAAGTCATGAACAGTTTAATAGACTGTGTTGTTACATACTCATGTGCAATTCCTTTTACATTTTTTTTACTTTTTAATTATGAACATTTCCACGCATAAGGAAATAAGTAGTACCATGACCATCACCCAGCTTTAAAAGCTATCAACATTTTTCTATACACATTTTACTTATTCCTCCCTCTTTTTTCTTTTGCTGAGATATGTTGAAGCACTTCATTCTTAAATTCTTCAATCTGCCTCTCAAGAAAAAGGACAGTTTGCAAATCCATAGGGTTTTATCATATCTTAATTATTAACAAAAATGTTTAATAAAATTTAATACCCAATACATATTCCAAGTTCTCTGGTTGTTTAAAAATGTTACTTTTTCTTAAAATCAGCATCTTCTTAAAGTCCATTATATCTTCTAACATGTTTCTATTTTATATATGAAAACTTTTAATTGTTTTATTCTAGTTTTATATCCTTGAGGTAAATTTGATGAAAGCAAGACAGAAGAAGAATGTCGTAGATTTCAGGAAAAGAACCAGTTGTGAAGGGTGAGGGTGAAAAAGAGGAGGCCTATCTCAGAAAGTACAGTAACAACAAAATACAATTTTTAAAGCAGAGAGAATTGCCTTAGGACCTGTACAAATTCCACTGTATCTTTCAAATTTAGACCTTTTCTGAAATTCTTTTAGTTCATTTTAACTTTTGGGTTACTGTTTTCATCTCTTCTTATGGCCACATTTTCCACATGTGTGCTGATCATCTCTTGGGATATCATTTATTTCAAGGTGAATTTTATTTTTTGAAAGTGCATATTTGTTTAATAATGCTAGGGTCTTTGACAGCTAAACTGCTATAGCATTGTTTGAACTCCCCACAATCTCCTTTGTGATTCTCCTTATTCTTTTCTGTTTTCCCCACACTTGGAGTTTATAAGGACTTTTTCCAAATGTTCCCAGTTGTTCTCAGATTCCCACTCAATACATGATCTCCTTTAGGGTTGAATGTTGCAAATTTACCAGGGTTCCTCCCCTCTTCCTGTTCTCACTGTTATTAATACTGTCCAGTTGCTCATGATGCTTGGGGAGTATTGATCATGTTCATCCATATTTTGAGTTTGTGAGGATTATTTGTCACCTAATTCTGTCTAAGATGTCGCATATATTTGTTTTGGCTTTATTTCACTGTTTTAATATTTCTGTTTTTTGTGTTTTTTTTTTTTACTTTTACTTTTTGCTGCGCTGTGTGGCATATGAGATTTTATTTCCCAGACCAGGGATCAAACCCGTGCCCCCTGCAGTGGAAGCACAGAGTCTTAACCACTGAACTGCCGGGGAAGTCCCTGTCTATTTTTTAAGATGGGTTTTTAGGGAGATAGATGATAGATAGAAAGAAAGAAATAGATGATCGATAGGGTGAATGTCATGTCCTTGCCACTGGAAGAAGTCTCTTTATAAAATGATAAAAATTACTAACACTTTGAGAACATTTAGTTGTCATTTCTGATATTTTGCTAGCATGCCCTTAGAGAACACAAGTTCTAGGGATAGCACACGCCAAAATACAACCCTGAAGTCCTCATTCTACATGTTTGGGTGTGGACCTAGTGAAGAATCTCTGGAAGATATAATGCCTATAAACATTAATGTTTGTTTTTAGGTTAAAGTTGTAGTTATTCTAACAATGTTAATATCACAATATAAATTCTAGATGTAGGAACCTGAGCTTCAGGAATGTCATCTTTAGAAAGGAATGACTAGATCACTTTTGTTACATTCCTTCATGTGAGGAAGAAGCAGGATAGACGTTGGGGCATCTCTTGACTGTAGTGATGATGCTAGGTCACGGTTTGATGTCAATATGGTCACTATTGGTATTCATGTAAGTCCAGTGACGATAAGATGAACAGTTTATCATTGCAGAAATTATGGGAGATAATGAATTGATATGAATATGGGAGAACAGAGGCAAGATTTAATCTAAAAAATGCCCATACTAAACTATCTATGAATTATAGCTAGCGATCAAGCACTGTCACCAATTTCTTTCCTTGGCTACTTATAGAGAAGCATAGATACCTATGTTGATAGGATTGAAATAAGGGTTTAGTTATGTTTACACATTA
The DNA here is from genome assembly GCF_949987515.2 of Delphinus delphis. Classification (NCBI taxonomy): domain Eukaryota; kingdom Metazoa; phylum Chordata; class Mammalia; order Artiodactyla; family Delphinidae; genus Delphinus; species Delphinus delphis. Next base: position 28,879,510 of record NC_082688.1, read on the forward strand.
CTGAAGATTATGAATATTTTGTCTAAACATTACTCTCAGTTTGCTACTTAGCCTAGTCTGTTTTTCTACCACACTGGAATCTTTTTAACTTTTTTTTTTTTTTAACTCCAAACCTAAGACTTGGAATAATGGTATAACTGACAGAATCCAGATTATAGGCTGAGCTGTTCACCACTGATTAAATACACTGTTATCATGGTTTTTCTTGGTTGAGAATGTACTCAGGTAAGGCTGAGTCATCATGAAAGTGATATTTATCTGTTAGGTTCTGCTCAGCATTCCTGTTCTTCAGCACCACAGAGTCACTGGCTGGTAGACCCAGCAGCTTGCAATACTGGTTCTCATCATGTCTGAGAGCCCTTAGAAAGGACTCTTTCATCAACATTCAAGCCCTCACCCCCACTGATTTCCTCAAGTATCCTATTTGCTTTTTCTTTTTCATAAGGAAAAGCTAGCACTTACTTAAAAAAACAATATTAAACATTTTTCAGGTTAATAGTGTAAAAAATTAACAAAGAAAAACCTAAACTAAATGAAGTTGGGAGACCAGAAGGAGCTCCCTACCCTGTGACAATAGCAGAACGCAACAGGAAGTGTTGTCAAGGACTCAGCCAATGGAAAACCATGAACTCTGTGTTTACTATAGCCCTCCCACCTTCCTTTCCTCTCTACAAAAGCATTCTCATTCTCTTGCCATGTAGGGAGCCCCTTGTTTGTGGCTTGCCGTGGTTGCAGACCATGAGTGCAATTCTCTGCTGATCCCGAATAAACCCATCTTTGCTGGAGAAATATCTGGCAGCCTATTTGGTTCAAGTTAACAAAAGTACATTCAGTTTATGTCTATCTCTGGGTTACTTCCCTTGAATAGTTTTAGTAGTTTTAAATGTCCAAACAACTGTTGTCATAAACACGCACCAACATCCACCTGATGATTCTTGGTATTTAATTTTTGTATTATAAACGGTTTTGATCACTAAGGATCTCAACTGGTAACTGTGTGTCGAAATACTTTAAAAGTTTTACTGAGAATAATGTGTGTGTAGCTTTAACACCCTAACCCCCACACTTGAGTAATAGGCACCTAGGCCACCTATGTGAGAATTTAATCCTAAATTCTGTAATGCCAATCATGTCATGACCATCCCAGTTACTACACGTACACAGTCTTTTGAGAAGGTGTGATTGGGGTACAGGGGAAGAGCACAGAACTGGATGCTTTTATAGGTAAATACCAAAGTAAAGGCAAATAAACACATAGCAACACACAGGTTCTGTACCATGCCATTACATGCCTGTCCTTGTGTAAATCATCTCCCATTTGCCAACCTCAATCTTTTATCAACCTTTTTATCTGGAGTCTCAGTGTCCATTCACTGTAATTCTATACATTGCGCTGGGATGAAGATATTCTCCAGTTTTCAGCACTGGGTAGTGCAGCAAGATGTTTTGTTCAGACTAAGAACTGTATCAGAAAACAAGTATATTCTACAAACATCAGAAGGCAGCATCCAACAGGGATTCAAATGAGACAGAGAAAAATGTCTTACTTTCCAAGGGACCAGGCTATTCCATAAGGCCATCACTTGGTCCCATATCAGAATGTGGCGTTAACCTGTGGCTTCATAACATCACTACCATATCCTTCATCGAGGGCCAAGGGAAGGCTCACAGAAGGGGGAAGAAACTGCTACCCAGTCCAGACTCTATATCCCATAGGTAATGAATGCTGAAGTTCTCCAGCTATTGCTGTCTCTATGGATATTAGAATAGTAAAGGAGACTTTATATAGAATTCATAAATATATTCTTGGGAGAAAAAGGTCAAGAAAGAAAAATATCAGCATTAAATTCCTAGGGTTGAGTAACATATAGTTCCTTTTCAAAAGGTGACACCTTTAGGTTTTTATGTTAACAAAAAGAAAAATAAGAAATTAAAAGATTATAGAAGGAAAAAAAAATTTACAGGAAGGGTTTACTCAGATGCATGGAAATTACTTTGCTGACAAACATAAAGACATGGATGGTATTAAAGATTAAATTGGAGGACTATAGTGCCAAACAGTTGATAATTCTAACAAGAGTATCAAGTGATGGGCCCAAATGCCATTCCCTTGAGCTACTGATTGTTACATTTTCTTTCTGAGAAGGAGGTCATATTCAGAAAGAATTGTGAAATTATAGTAGCTAATTGGATTTATTACCACAATTAAATGCTTAAAGTAAGTTTTCAATCAGGTATAGGAACTATAATTGTTAAAATTGATTTGTAATGCTAATGCTGATTATGGGTATGGGGTCCTGATAATCTCAGCAACTGCAGAGGGATAGTGGCATCTACGTAATGGTTGTTATTTTTCCATGAGTTCATGGTGAAAGCACAGAGTCCTAACCACTGGACTGCCAGCAAATTCCTGAGATGGGTTTCATCTGTACTTGCATTCACCAAATATTTCTTGAGCATCTTAAGTGCTAGGTACTCTGGTAGGCATTGGAGACTCCAGTGATACACATCTCATGTTCTAGTGGAGAAGACTTTTAAAAAAAATATTGAATTTATGAAAATAGTTTGCTGAACCTACAAGCTGGCATATATATATGTATATGTCCTATTTAACTCTCATCCTGTTGATTTTGGCTCCATTTCCTGGCCTGTGAAAATAATTTGAAATCCTGATTTTGTCATCCACTATATTAGCTGCTGTGTCTTCTTCTTTCCTTTGCTCCCATCAACTTATTTCATCTATAAAATTCATAGCTATTTCATTTATATTATCATTGAAGTAAGTGATAAACAGTTCAGCAGCATAGTTTTGTGATTTTGTAGTCAAGCAGAATTTCTTCTCCTCAAATTATAATCAGTAAAATGTAGAGAAGTTTTACCAAACTGCTTTTATCTTTAGTCTGATCATATGCAAAGTAGTAAACATAATATTTATCTCTGGGGGCTTATGTGACAATTAAACTGATATTCTCTTATTGTATTCAAAGTTCCTGACACATTAATTAACTAACCACCAAACTATGACAAAGGGCCAGAGTCATCCTTTCTAGTTATTATTGACCTATTGTTCAAATGTCTATTGAATACAACTCTATTCCAAGTATTGTACCAAAGCCTACAGATCTCAGGAACATTAAGATGCATTTTCAAGTTTCCAATTAATTATGAGAGACAGATAAACAAAAAGTCAAATTAAAGCACTTGCATTATCAAGCAAGATATAGCATCAATCAATTACATCCATATTTTTCTACATCATTTACAAATATGCTAGCAGCAAATGCTTTGTTGTTTTCAAAACCTTGAGATCTAGCTTCATCTGAAGGTGACGTTCAAATTTCATATGCTAAAGAGCAAGACCCTTTAAAGTCAAATTTAAATCTATCTTTCAGTCTTATTTTAATTTATCCCCCTGTGCCTTTCATAAACCCTGTTCTCCAACCAAACCGACTGCTCACCGTTTCACATAAATGTTAAGCTCCCTCTTGCTGCCACAATTCCCCACATGCACATTTTTCTCTCCATGTTTGCAGTTCTGTTGCTCTCTTTTCTTTGCCTGGCAAATTCATGTTTCAAGAATGCATTTAAAAATACCTACTTTCATAAAGCCTTTCTGATTTTCCTAGGCAGAGGGAGCACTTGCCTCTTCTAGGTTCCGAAAACATATATATGCCTTTTCTATAATTAAGAAAAATATTAATCTTTATACTAACATTTTCTTATGACAAAAGAGTATGACAATATGTGAAATGTTCAATTTACTTAAGCATTTTTATATTGTATAAATGTGTTTTGCTTTTTATAACTTTTTCTGTCAGACATGTTTGCGCATGTAATTTTAAGATAAATGACAGAGGTTGAATTACTGAGTCAACATTGCATTATTTGTATCTATTTTCTGTCATATTGTTAATTTGACTAATATTCAAATACATTGAAGTGTCTGGAACTTTAAAGAAGCTACTCACTTGTGAATCAAAGGGTATTAATGCAATATAAATAATCACATTTCTTTCTATTTTAGTCTTAAGTTTGTTTTTTGCTATATAAAGGATGTTCAATTTAAGACGATAACCATCTGTATGATATCTTCCCAGCAGCTGTTCCATCTTGCTCATTTTGAGAGTTTGATTTCTCTAAACCAAGAAAGGTTTTATGCAAGAAAGGTTTAATGATGCACAAATAATATACTTTACCCTCTAAAGCAAATACATTGGAATTTACATCCTTAGATGATTGTCACATGTCAAAATTTGTATCTTGAATAAATGGTTAGAGATCCAAAGACGCTTCCATTACTCAAATAATTTTTGACTTCGACTTCTTCTTTGGAACAGTCTTTGAAGACACACTAACTAAAGTCATTATTTTACATTTATCCTTCTTTTTTTCCTACTAAAAAATTGATCACCAAACTGATAATTTGCATTGTTGACCAAGTCATATTCTAACTGCCCAAAAGTTAAGCATACCTTCAAATTATGAATGCTAAAAGAAAGGTGTCTGAATCTGAAGTACTTAACAGGGGATTTTAATAATTTTTAAGCATCATTGAAACAAGTATAATCTTCTAGAAGAACTACTTAAGGATGACAGAACTCATCTTTTTTATTTATTGTATGGGTACCAACAAAATCTCCTTTATTGTCTTGGTGCTATATATTTGTTGGCATTTCACAATTTTTAAAGAATTTCCACATACCTATTTTTCATTTGATTCTTTCATCAGCATTGTAATGTAGACAGGTAGTTTTTAAACATCCTTATTTTACTAATGATTCCATGACATTTAAAGGTATTGTGTCCATTCAGATACCAGAAGGACAGTAAATGGTCAAACTGTAACTTTACTCAGGACCCTTGATTTCTATCTTTAGTCTATTTTTACTTCTCGTACTGTCTCCAAGCTATTAGGATTCTTTATCATCTGAAAATGCCTCCAGAACTGTGAATTAATTAACCTTATATAGTAGGAGACTTTGTAAATTTCTGTACTTTATAGTAAGTGTTCCCATGCCTATAGAGAAATATAATAGGCTTCATTTTCTAGTACTTTTATATATTTTTCCACTAGGCAGTATATTATCTATGATAATGAACTCATGTTTTATTGCATATACCAACAACTGAGTAAACTTACTGTACTCTGGGGTTTTAAGCACCTTGAATACTCTTCTGACTAATTAATTATTGAGCTAACTGCTGTAGTCCAAAAAAGACATAATATCTTTCCAAGTCTGATAATAAATTTTTTACCTGCAGATAAATATAAAAGATTAAATAGCAAATCTCTTATTGTTTCACGATTCTTAAAACACTTTAGCCACTTAGAAGGCATTGTATCTACAAAATGAATTAGGACAATTGATTTATTAAGTTCCTTTCCATTTTTATGTATGTAACATATTGAATATCTCCAGATAAGGTACTCCAGGGAACTGCTAGTTAGGATGCTCAGGAAAGTTTGAAGTCTCTAAGGCTGCTTTAGAAAGCTCCACGTTATGCCAGATGGTTTTCCAGAATTCTAAGATTATTATAAGATTCCCAGGAGCCTGTGAGGCAGATCAGAAGTCTAAGTAAAATCTGGATCCCTTCTGCTACTCTGTGTGTACTTTTGACTTTCAGAAACTTGATTTCGGTTCAAGTTAGCAAACACTTACTTCTTATCTACTATACACCAGACACTTGGTAAGGCTGGCAGCATAACAGTGAATAACCCAAGGTCCCTGCCTTCAAGTATTTTATCATCTAATAAGAGAAATAGGCAGGTAAACAAACTAAGTCTGGTAAGTACAAGAGAAATATGTGCAAGACATAGATGGTAAGAAGAGAATGGCAAAACTATGGAAGAAACAGCTTCCACACTGAGCCCCACTTACCTCCCTTCATCACCTGGAGCAGTCTGGGGCTGAAAATCATACTTATTCCACAGAGTACTTCACTGAATTACAAAGCACCAACTATACATACCAGTATGCTGAGGTTTCCTTGGGACATAACATATCATTCTGATGTTTCAGACCCTGGAAAAAATTGGAGTACCCCATCTAAAAATGCTGTTAAACTCTTGGCTTTAGAACTGGATACCTGGATATGTTTCCCTTTTGTTAACAAAATAATTTAAAGACAAACCATTAGAGTCTATCTTTGTATAATTTTATCAAATGTTTCCTTCGATAATTGAATAAGGTATGAAATAAGGTATAAGTCATTGACACAAAAATATATTAATCAGGGGCTAGTTGGGAATACAGATACCATGCTAAGTGTTTTGAGTTGAGAGAAGGGTTTAAAACAGGGAAGGAGAGGTTTTTGCAATATTTTTAGGTCTGTAGAAGCAGAGTTCAGGAAAGCTACCACTGAAAATATCAGCTTCTTGTAGCACAGAAATGGAGGATTCTCATGAAAATCCCTGGAAACCTAGGCAAGCTGCAGTCAGCTTGCAGGTGCCACCTGAGGATAATGCTTTGTCCCTCCTCCTTTATCCTTCCAAGTCTTCCTCAAATGCTTTTCATTGATAGAATCTCACGGGAAACCATACTGGAAACAGGATTCCAAGAGAATAAGATCAGGTTTTCTATTTTGTCTTGCAGTAGATGTTGCACAGGGCTTATGTTGAATGGATGACAGACCCTGTCATGTGCCTGCCCAAATTACCCTAAACATACCGATAAATTGGCTAATTTTCTTTGTATTATTTGTCATTGTTTCCAAATTCAAGCAGAATATATATGGAAAGAAAGGCAAGAGTTATCATATAAATGGCAAGCTTAAGAGCTGCCATTTTAGTTTTGGGTGGAAAATGACAGTACATAAAATGGTTCAAAGCACAAGCTAAAATGAGACTAGACTTAGGTTTCAGTTCCACCTTTACCATTTATTAACTTCAAAATTTTGAGCAAGATATTTAAACTTTTAAAATCTCAGTTTCCACATCCAAAAAAATGGGGATAATATCCTTCAAATTGCTTGGCAGATTAAAATAATGTATAAAGACTACTTAGCAGGGAGCCTTGCACTCAGTAAATGACAGAAGTTATCGTTGTTATCATCATCATCATTACCTTATTGGTTGAGTAAAGCATGAATTACTTGATACTCAACCTGGCATTTAGTCTGAAGATATGCTAAATTCAAAAGAAAATTGCAATCCTTAGGGGAGATTAATGAATAAGCTGAGGTTTATATTTTTCTGGAGAGTGGGAGTGTCGGGACACTAAGTAGAATATTAGCTAATCAAGGAGGGATGTGTGGCTGTGTGTGTGTGTGTGTGTGTGTGTGTGTGTGTGAATATTTGAAAGGCTGTCATAAATAGCAAGAAAAACATGTTCAAGCTCACATGTGTGAGAATAAGATATTTTGGGGAAACTGAAATTAGTTCAGTTTAGTTGAAGTTTCAAGTTTGATAATGGGAAGTTATCTCATGGTTCTCCAGAGAAACAGAACCAGTAAGATTAAAAAAAAAAAAAAAAAAATATATATATATATATATATATGTGTGTGTGTGTGTGTGTGTGTAAATAGATATATATACGTATGTATGTGTATATATATATATATATATATATATATATATATATATATATATATGATTTATTATAAGAAACTGCCTCACACAGTTATGGGGGCTGAGAAATCCCACAATCTGCCATCTGCAAGCTGGAGACCCAAGAGAGTTACTGGTGTAAATTCCAGTTCAAGCTTGAAGGCTTGAGAATCAGGAGAGCTGATGGTGAAAATTCCAGTACAAGTGCAGAAGACCTCAGCTACGAAAAAAAGGCAGAAAGAATGAATTCTCCCTTACTTTTCCTTTTGTTCTATCCTGGCCTCCAGTGGATCATGAAGCAAATCCACACTGGGGAGGGCAATCTGCTTTACTCAGTCCACTGATTCAAATGTTAATCTCATCCAGAAACACCCTCACAGACATACCCAGAATAATGTTTATCCAAACAATAGACACCCCATGGCCCATCACAGGCAGGGATTGGGGAGAGAAAGGGTGAAACAATACATATAATTCATCCATTGTGAATCAGGCTGAAGAGTCTGGATTTTATTTTAAAGGCAAATAGGAGCCAATGAAGAATTTCTTGGCAGGTTAATGACGTATCAGACATGGTTGAAGCAGTATCAGTCTGCTTACCATGTGAAGAATGAATTATAGGGGGAGAGACTTGAATTAGAGAAAAGAGAATAGAGATAATTAGGCAGTGGTTGTGGGCATGGAGAGGAGAGAACTAGGCTTGGCCTGACGTGTGCACTAATGTCAAGGTAGAGTTGTCTAGTAGATACATGGATACTACAGCTCAGAAGACATATCTAGACTGGAGATTTGTAATTGGAAATCATCTGGTTGTAGGATGGTCATGGGAACGAATAAGTACTTTTTGGAAAATATGGAGAATAAGAAAAGAAATGAGCCATAGATGGAACATAAAGAAGAGCAGAAAGAGGTAAAGACAGGAGTTGGAAGAAGGCGAATGGCAGAATGTAAGCCTGGTTTTAAAGAATAAAAGCTTAGGGCACACTGCAGTGGGGGTGGGGTGGTGGGGAGGCTTAGGGCACAGTACCATAAGGGGTCCCAGTTACCAACACAGAGAGGAACAAAAACCATAACTCAGAGATTCTGAATGATTGGTCTTATACAAGTCTCAAAACTTTGTCACTTCCTTATTTTTGTTGTTTGATTTTCCCAATCCATTTTACCACTGTGATCATCAACGAAGCCATAGAATGAACATGCCTCTGTAGTTATTTTGAGATCAGTAAGTAAGAAGATGTGACGAGAGACAGCATTTCCCCTGCAGGCAGTCTTAGTGAGAATAGGAGCCCAGAGGATAGAGTAGGAAAGGTTAACTGGAATGAAAAGAGACGACCCAGCTGAGTTCATGCTCTATAGGAGAAAGAACATTAACATTGAGTCCAGCTAGCACTTTCCTAAGAGACTGGTTTTAAGGATATGAGAAAGATTTAAGAAATCCTATAGATTTCCTTCTAGTTATTATGGTAAGAAAGGGGGTAGGTGAGTGGAAACAAACTTTAGCTATGGAAACAGAGGAGGCATTTGGAAGGAACATCCCTGGTGTCACGGTTTTTAGAAACCTGATGCTAATGAAGTAGGCACAGTAGGGTGAGGGACCTCTAACCCTTTATGTTCTGATTTATCTATCCCTACTGGGAGAACAGAGGCTTCTGGGAATTGAGTTGAAGAAGTAAAGATTCAGGTAACTGCTTGGCAGACATTTATTACTGAAACCACTTTCCTTCCTATTTTATGTATATCTCTCATCAAACAGGAAACCATATCACTACTGACTGTGGAAACCAGCTTTCAGTTTAACTTGATAACCTTTGCCCAGAATCAACTCACATTGACTTCAGTTTAGAGATTAGAGGCTGTTGCAATATCTATGATTTCCCTTCAAAACCACACTTAAAGTATTAGACTGCCTATTTTCATGTGCTGTTCTTAGTCTAGAATAAGCCTTGTTTTCACTTCACAGTGCCAAAGATATTTTACTGATACTCCAACATGATTGTTTCCTCTGTCTTTTGCAGTTACTTCACTGAAATTGTTTGCTAATTTGTGTAGTGTTATTGTTCACCAAGTGAATTCTTAGGATGAGTGAAATTATTTGGTTTATGTCTGTTTGAATGCTTGATAAAACACTGCGGTTTGACGAACATGCTTCTCCTCTATGATTTTGGCTAGCAAGTAAAACATTTCTCTCTTTTTATGGGAAAGCAACTTCTTCCCAACACTTCAATTTGTTTAGTTTTGTTTTACAAATGCTAACCTCTCATTTTAACTCCATGCATTTGGACAGAGCATTGGACTCTTTCTACTTCTCCAAGACCTCATAACTGGATTGTACGATTATTCGCTAGCCTTATAGAGAGCAGTCTTATTCAGTGGGAATGGCACTTGCTTGAGTCTCAAAGATTCAGTAGCAACCGGGATTCCTATTTCTATAATGTGGTCCCTGCTCTTCAATTCCAGAGTTAGAAATGTTGCCCTGTCTCTGCACTATGCTTGGACTTCTCTCCAACAGCTCTCTCTCCCTGGGTCCCACACTGACTGTCCCTCTTCCTCATCATCGTCCTACCCCCCCACCCCCTAGTTTGCTTTTATGCTAAAGTTCCATGATGACTTATTTTCACAGAAGATCTTCTTGGCACTTTCCAAAAGCATAACTGTATAGAAGCAGGCTGATTTTTATGAGTCTGGATGAATGAATTTAGGAGTGGGGGTTTCCACTAAATCAATATTTATTATCTATATTCATAGGAGTATATACCAAAATATATAATGTATAGTATTTCCAGATAAGCAATAAAGATTAGAAGGCTTATATACATCCCAGCAGCAATAATAAGTACTATCAAATATTGAGAACATGAAAGAGTCCACTCTAGATTGAGTTCTAATTTTAAAAAGTGGAGAGAGGGAAATTCTAGGCACAAAAATAGTATCCCTTTCTGCTGATTGAAGGCCTGCGTGGAAGAGAAATCGTACTTGTTCTGGGAGAAAACAGAGAGCCCAGTTACAACCTTGAGAGAGCACAGTTACAACCAATGGGTGGAAGTCAGTAAGAAGAAAGATTATAAACCCATATGCCTAAGAACTTCCTGATAATTTGTAGGGTATAAAAATTTGAACTTGTGAAATAATGGTCTTCTTCATCACTAGAAAGTTTAAGTAGAGGCTGCCAGTTAGGAATGTTGTAGACAATACTTCTTTATTAGGTAGTTGTTGGGTTGGACAAACAAAACAATACGCTTTGGGTTCCAATTTCTATGGTTTAAAGAGAGTCGGTGAAGTATAATGGAAAAGAGTACCAGATTTTGAGTCAGAAAAGCTGTCATCAATTCCTAGCTCTGTTATTAATTAGGAATGTGACTTTGAGCAAGTAATGTAAGCTCGCTCAGTCTCATTTCTTTCATCTGTAAATGGTGGTGATAATAATGTCAACCCATGGGGAAATGAGGGTAAAATCAGAGAATAAATGAAGCACCTAGGACATAGTATGTACTGAATGGATCTTCCCATTAATCCATAGGTGTTGATTCTGGGACAGTTTTTACCCAAGCAGCAATATAAACTAGGAGAAGAGATAGAAATATGGGAGACATGAATTTGCAGGATACAATTGACAGTAAGCAGCGCTCTGCACTACCACGTGGTTTTTCTTTTTCTAATCCTGTCTGTGCCAGGATAAAATTGTCAAAATCATAACAAGCAGATTCCTGGTATCTTAGTTCATATGTCAGTTACTAAATTAACCAATAGACAATAGAAATGCATCAGGCATGCAGTTCACATAGATTTGTTGAGTGCCTACTAGGAGCCAGACACTGAATCCCATCCCTAATAAATTTAGAAAAAAAGTAACTATAGCCATGAGGTAGCATGAAAAATAATGAATTAAGATTTTAAAGTCTACCTCAAATTTTGGCTGCTCTTCTCTAGATTTAAAATTAATCTTACTCTTGCTTTCAACATCTTCCTGGTGAAGATTATTGCAGCAAGGGAGCATCATGCCTAATTACTTTAAAATTGTCTCTTTGTAGGAAGTACATTAATATGTATTATACCACTGCTGTCCTTAAAGTGAAAATAAAAGTTTTACCTGGGCTTCCCTGGTGGCGCAGTGGTTGAGCGTCCGCCTGCAGATGCAGGGCACACGGGTTCGTGCCCCGGTTCTGGAGGATCCCACATGCCACGGAGCGGCTGGGCCCGTGAACCATGGCCTCTGAGCCTGCGCGTCCGGAGCCTGTGCTCTGCAACGGGAGAGGCCACAGCAGTGAGAGGCCCGCGTACCACAAAAAAAAAAAAAAAGTTTTATTTTCTTCTTTTTATCTGACTGAATTTTTACATATCTTTTTTTCCCTTAAATTTACATGAGTGCTTGAGGGAGAATTTTAGCATAACAAGTTCACACGTCCTCAGCAAATTTGTTAGGAAATATTCTATAAAAGAAAATTTTCAGTTTTTTTTTTTTTTCTTTTAAACACGGGGAAGACACATAACACAATTATTTTTAAATCCTTTTAAATTGAAGACTGTATCAGTTGGGGCCCAGTCAGGAAACAGACACCACTGATTAATTTGAATAGGAAATTTCATTTAAAGAATTATTAGCCAAATAATAGGGGATTAACTACTATGTGTTAAAGATAATTCTTAAAAAATACAGGAAAAGCAGATACAGGGAGCAGACAGTACGCTTAGGGCTGATGCAGAATACTCAAGGGAAGAAAAAATTTAGAAGAGGCCACCACCACCCTCAAGGCTGAGATCTAGATCTCACTGGAGGAGTGACACTGGCTGTGGCCTTGTGGATGGTTGAGAGGTAAGTGGAGGTGCCACAGGCTGAGACTGGAAAACAGGAAATTGCCCACTGGAGTGCCCACAAAACATTCCAGGAGGCTGCCTTCTGGGGTGCTGCTGAAACATCCAGGCAAGCAGCCCACTAGGGCACCTTAAAGACTGGCTGGGAAACCAGTTGTGGCGCCAGTGGAACTTGCAGGGAATCCCACTGTGAAGTTTGTACTGAATTTCCTGGGAAACTGCTGGTGGAATTTTCTGAAAAGGATGCCTGCTGGAATTGCATTGAACTCCCTAGAAATCCAGCTCGGGTGCTGACAGACTCTGGGGTATCAGTGAAACTCCCTGGGTGGTAAACACCCCTGGGTGCCCTGCATGCTGACCAGCACTGCAGCAGCAAGAAAAGAGGAGCACAGTGGGGTCAGAAGGAGAAGCCCCTTCCTCTGTAGTGTCCCTCCAGCTCTGCTGACAAAGTTTAACATCATGCCAGCTGGCAAGAGAAATGTTTACAGGGTCTGACTCTGGTATCACAAAGCAGGGCAGTAAAGGATGGATTTGTTGTTGAGAGGCAAAACATTGAAAACTGGCACAAAGGCCATTAAAAACTTTTATCCTCTGGAAATCTGGGTTGGTTGCAGTGAATTTTGAAAATTAACAGAAGTCTGAAGACTGAGAAGTGGAATAAACTTAGAGCTAAAGTAAGAATATAGAGTACAGGTAATACTGTGTACACTAAAGGATTAACCTTCCAAAAGAGAAGTTTTGCCTTTGCTCCCAGCTCCTGGGAGGGAACCTCTAGGCCTTTGCAATGTTCTACCTGATAAGTGTCTTTGCTTATGTGGCGACCCTGGACCACACTGGACAGTCTATGCTAATGATGTGATCTGTCGTGGAGGCCTTAGGTCAAGCAGTATCAGCTTGACCTCTGGAAGTGCTGGAGGCTAAAGGTCAGCCAAGCAAGTAGTTAGCCATGTCTATGGATTCCCCACAGGAAAAATTCTAGATACCAAGAATTGTGTGAGCCTCTGTGGTTGGCAATATGCTGTTCTTGTTGTCACACATCATTGATGGAAGAAATAAGCTCTGTCTAAAGAACTCCACTGCAACATGAGAAGTGGAACCCTGCACCTGATTTTCCCTGGCACCTATTCTATGTACCTTTTCCCATTGCCGATTTTGACCTGTATCCTTTTTTGTAATAAACCATAACCATGAGCATAACAGCTCAAGTTAGGCAGGAGGCGGGCCTCACTGACCTTCTAAACTCTCATATTTATTAGCTATCTATTGCTACATAACAAACCACCACAAAACTTAGCAGTTTGAAACAACATATATTTATTATCTCACAGTTTCTGCAGGTCAGGAATCTGAGCAAGGCTTAACTGAGTCCCCTGCTTCAGAGTCTCCCACAAGACTGTAAAAAAGTACAAGTTGAGATCATGGTCTCAAGTGAAGGCTCAAGTGTTTCCAAGCTCATTCACATGATTCTTGACAGGATTAACTGTCTCAAGGGTTGTTGGACTGAAGGACTCATTTCCTTACTGGCTATTGGCTGGAATCCACCTTTAGTTCCTTTCCCCATGGCCTCCCCTAGGGCAGCTCAAAACATGGCATCTTGCTTTATCAGAGAAAGCACAGGAGAAGAGCCAGAAAGAGACTACCAGCAAGATAAAAGTCACAGTGTTTTATGGTCTGATTTTGGAACTGACATCCCATCCTTTTGCCATTCTCTATTTGTTAGAAGCAAGTGACTAGGTCCGGCTCATACACAAGGGGGAGGATTCCATGAGAATATGAGACAAAGGTCATTGGGAGCCATTTCAAAAGCTGCCTACCACAAACAAACTATCTTATGAGGACTGAATAAAATAATGGCTGTGAAAATATTTAACTTAGAATGTGTTTTTGCAATGATTAGTGTTATTAGTCCACAAGGTATAGTTTTTGCTCTGATCTTTAATTTGAATTCCTGTTCTAGTAAATTAACTTGTTCTCCCAACTTATTTTCTAATTGGAAGTTGATTTGGCTGAGGCCAGTATCACTCTGGGGATTAGAGCCCTGCCGAATCCCTGAATACCAAGCACTAAGGTTGATGTAATTATTTCTAGTGTCAGGCATTGCAGATTCTGCCTGCCTGGCCATAGAGTACTATTTAGCTTGATTCCCCATTGCTGTCTTATTTATTAGTTTTGTCTCTGGCTCTGTTTCAGAGCCAGCCATTTGCTGAGCTGCTGGGGACCACACCTTGGGAGCTATACCAAATTCCTCTGGTCAGCCTTCTGTGAGAGTGCCATGCTTGATGAAGGATTTACTCCTCCTCCCTAATTAAATGTGCGTTCTGGGGCCTGGGGAGGCTTATATCATGCTACATCCCAACCCATGCTTGACCAGGGCTCTAGAATTAGACTATGACAACTTTGTTGAAAAGTGTATGACCCCAACATTTTCAATGTTTTAGGACAGAGAAGTATAGGATGATTCAGTGAAATTACTGCATACACACACACACACGCACACACAGAGAGTGGAAATGAGTGAGCATGGGCATCTACAAAAAAAAAAACAAAACAGTGGTTCTGAAGCAAATGTTTATGTCTTAATTGAGAAATTTGATCAGGGAAACTAAGAATGCCTAAGAAGTTGGAAAGACTATTTAGCAAAGGAAACTATTCTTAATGATTAACAGTTTTTTCTGTAAATTCAGCTTCTTATGCTTTTGGAACTTTATCATTCTTAAGGTCAGTTTTGGAACTTTATCATTCTTAAGGTCAGTTTCATTAACTCTGCTCTCTTTTGGCAATGCTAGTCTCCACAACAGGACATGAATTTGTAATGTACAATAGTTTATGAGGAGTCAGTTACATAAGTGGACCTTTACATGCATGTGGAACTCCTTGTTCCCACCAGCAGTTGTTAGAGCATAATCCTCTGTGAGTTTAAGTTCTACTCAAATTGTAGAGCTTTCTTTGGTTTGTTGAATGATTGTAATAATTTTAACAATGCCCTCCAGTCCTAGCTCAAATTGCATACAATTATTTCATATAAACTTAGAGCAAGTTTCTAATTCTTTAAGTTATAAATGACAAGGGTTCAAACTCTGGCAAGTCTTTAAAAATGTTTACAAGGAGATTTTCCAATTCTGCTACTCACTGCCTGGTTTTGACTTTCTGGACTTAATATTACAAAGGTTACAGGAATGATGCTTCCAGTATTGAGGGGTACATATGACGGATTAATGAAAAATTGAATCCTACTAGAATCCTTTCCACCTATCAAAAATCCAAATCAAATTACTTCCATAGACAAGGTTATAGTTACCAAACTACCAATAAAACTAGGAAGAAAGATTCATTCCTTTCTTGAAAAGAGCACCATCCAACATTTTCTTAACATGCCTAACATTGCACCTCCCCAAACTGTTGTAGGCAGGCTTCTAAGATGACCTTAAAATTCCCACTTGTTCCCCCACATCCACCCCCAACCTGCTCCAGGGTACACACCCTGTATAATTTTCTCCCCTTGAGTGAGCATGGAGCACACAAATATGACTGATGTTACTTCCATGATTAGGTTACGTTTTATAGCAAAGGGAAAGGAATTTTAACAGATGTGATTAAGCTCACTAATCAGTTGACTTGAAGTTAATCAAAAGGGAGATTATCATGGGTGGGCCTAGCATAACAGGTGAGCCCTTTAAAAAAGGGTGTAGAGAGACAAGAGACTTGAGATAGCAGATTCTCTTTCTCTCTCTCAGTTGCTGGCTTTGAAGAAGCAAGCTGCCATGAGATCTATAGCTGCAAGGAAATGAATTCTGCCAACAACCACAAGAACTTGGAAGAGGACCTCAAGCCTCAAACATTGGATGTGACCACAGCCCCAGCTGACATCTTCAGTTCAGGTTTGTGAGACCCTCAGCAAAAGATCCAACTAAGCCACGCTCAGACACTTGACCCATACGAACTGTGAGGTAATAAATATATGTTTTAAGCTCCTAAATTTGTGGTAATTTGTTATGCAACAATAGATAACTATTACTGAAAGTGAGATACTGCTATTAAAAAAATACCTAAAGTGTGGGTGTGGCTTTGGTACTAGGCAGTGGGTGAAAGCTACAGTAGTTCTAAAGAGCATGATAGAGAATATGTAAATAGACTTGAACTGGCTGTTAGTGGAATTACAGACCATAGGAGTACTGCTGAAGGTTTAGAGAGAAGCAAGAAACATGTTATTGGAAGATGGAAGAAAGAGGATCCTTGTTATGCAGTAGCAGAAAACTTAGCCAAATTTTCTCCTGCAGTTATGTGGAAAACATAACTTGTAAACAATGAAACTGGTTATGTAGGTAGGACGATTTCCCAACAAAGTGTTGACGCTGCTGCCTGGTATCTTCTTGAGGCTTACTGTAGAATATGAGAGGAAAGATAAGTTGAGGGGACAATTCTTAAACAAAAGGAGCTAGGGCCAGATTATTTTGAAAATTCTCAGCCTCTGTGGATGGATAAAAAGATGGTAAAAGTCAGAAATGTCAGCTGAACCTGTGGCATACAGAAAAGGTTGAGTGGGTATGACTGTACAAATCTGAAAGATCAAAAGGTCATAATATTCAGTCACACTAAGGGCCCTTTCACTGAGATTAAGTGTGTGTCTCACAGATCCCCTCAGTCAAACCAGAGGCCTCTAGGAAATTTAAGAGTATTTGACCTTCAGCCATCTCAGCAGGAGCAAATGAGAGAGAAGGGACTATCTCAAAAAGATTTGTGGGTGTGGCTTTTATTTAATGGAGTGAAGCCCAGTGAAAATCCATGCAAGATCCTCAGAGTTCTTGAGAAAATTGTTTCAGCAGAAACACTGCCAGCTTGGACTAAAAGGACTAATTGGACTAAAATTTTATTTTATACAATAAAAGGAGGCTGTCAAAATCCCAAGATTCTGCTGGAAGGAAGCAGGATAATACAACCACTCAGTTGAAAACATGTTCTTTCACATAAAAGGAATAACAACTCAGTGGGCAGAACAGAGAGTCCCAAGGGTGAATCTAAAAACCATGGGGGATCATTCCAAGGCTTTGAAACCTAATCAAGGAACTCTGGCTGGACTTCAGAACTGCTGTGGACCAGTGACTCTTTTCTACCTTCCATTTCCCTCCTTTTAAAAAAAAACTGGAATGTTTATAGCTATTACACTATGCCTGTCTCACCATTGTACATTCACCACTAGGGGTTGATAACTTGTCTCTCTAGTTTTATAGGTGTGCAGATGGAGAGGAATTGAGCCCCAGATACTGTACTTAAGAGATTACATTTGGGAGCCTCATGCTCACCTGGTTGATTTAGATGATGAGATTTTGACCTTTGAGCTGATGCTAAAATTGGATGAGACACTTAGGAACCTTTGGAAGAGATTAATGCATTTTCCATGTGTGAGGAATGTGAATCATTGGGGGCTAGAGCAAATTCTAAAATGGCTCCTTTGAATGTGGGCAGAACCTGTGATTATGATGAATGCCACCCTAATTATTAGGTTACATTATATAGTGATTTTTGGAGATGTAATTAAAGTTCTCAATCAGTTGATTCTAAATTAATCTGAAGGGAGATTACCCTGGGTGGGCCTGACCTAATCAGGGGATCCCTTTAAAAGAGGGCCTAGAGGTCAGAGAGCTTCTCCTATTGGCCTTAAAGAAGCGAGGTACTATGTTGTGAAAGAACCTGTGAGACGGCAAGGTAGCAAGGACCTGAGGTTGGTCTCAAGTTATGGAGAGCAGCCCCAGATGACAGCTAGCAAGGAAATGGGGTCCTCAGTCTCACAATTGAAAAGAATGGAATTCTCCCAACAACCATATGAGCTTGGAAGAGAACCTTGAGCTCCCTGAAGGAATGCAGCCTGGCTAACACTTTCATTACAGCCTCGTCAGACCCTAGCAGAAGACCCACTTAAGCTGTGCCTGAACCCCTGACCCAGGGAGATCATGAGATAATAAATACATGCATGTTGTCTTAAGCCTCTGCATCTGTGGTAATATATTACATAGCATTAGGCAACTAAATCTGTATTAGTTAAGGTTCAGCCAGAGAAGCAGAAGCAGTAGGATGTGGCTTATGCAATTGAGGGGGTTGGCCAAGCAAGACTGAAATCCATAGGCTGGGCAGGAAGGAAGCGAAGGGCATGGATCCTTTATCAGATATATGTACTGAAAATGTTTTCTTCACTTTGTGGCTTGTCTTTTCACCTCCTGATGGTTGTTCTTTATGGTTAGTGCTTTCTGTATCCTATTTATGTTTTCTTTGCATAGTCCAATGTAGTGAAGACAGTCACCCATGTTTCCTTCAAAAAATGTTATTATTTCACCTTTCACATTTTGATATTAACTTCATCTGAAGTTTAAGTTTTTATATGTTAGGAGGTAGTGTCAATATTCATTGTTTTCCAAATGTATATTCAATTTATGACACTATTTATTAAGAACATTTTTTAAATTATATTTAAGTGATGTGTTTGTCATAAATTGTTCATTGGTTGTATATACATTTGTCTATTTCTAGAGTTTCTATAATGTGCCATGGGTCTATCTGTCTACATGTCAATATCACACTGTCCTAATTACTATGGTTTTGTAATATATTTTGATAACTATTAGTATATATTCTCCAGCTTTGTTATTATTAAGATTGCCTTGGTTATCATTGGCCCCTTGCATTTTCATATCAATTTTGGAACCAGCTTGTCAACTTCTACAAAATAATTCTGGGATTCTGATCAGTTTTTCATTGACCCTGAAGATCAATTTGGGGATGCCTGATATCTTTATAATATTGCATCCATGAAAGTGGTATATCCTTCCATTTATTTAGCTACTCTTTCAATTCTCTCATTGTTTTGTAATTTCTAGTATTGTGGTCTTGCCTATCATGTTTTCAGATTTATTTCTAGGCATTTTATGTTTTTGATGTCACTATAATTGGTATCATTAAAAATTTTTTATTTTCTATTGCTTTATTACTTGTCTATAGTTACACAATATAGTTATACGCACTGGCCTTGTATCAGTGTCCTTGCTAAATTCAGTTACTTCTAATACTTTAGCTATAGGTTCTTTTGGATTTTTTTCACAAAAGTATTCATGAACTGTGTGTAGTAAGTCAGTTGCATTGAAGATACCAAAAATGAGGAAACAAATGAGACTCCATGGTTATTTTGATATGTCTTTCTTTTGTTTGGGAGGGAAAAACATAACTACAGATAAAATTAAAATAATTATAAGGAAATCATACAACTATATATTAATAAAGTAAAATCCAGGAAAACAATAGAGAATTTTGCAGGAAAGGTGTGTATTCCAAAATTGGCTTACGGGTTTTTGGTAGCTTACCAAGTCTGAGTTATCTCACTAGAAGAGTAGGTTTACAGACATGCTGAGCCCTGGAATTTCACTATCCCTAGCAAGGCCACTTCACTGATCTGGAAGCTTCCTTTGTTACAGAGTGGCATAGCTCTTCTTTGCTCCTACCTCTCCACCTCCCACAGGTATATAAATGTAGAATATTTAGGGGCAGGACTATTTCACTATAATATTGGAAATGGTGCATGTGGATCACTTATGCCTGGCTTCAGTTATAGATAAATGCAACTTCAGAAAATTGTGTACCCTCTACCACTTCTCTACTTCTAAGTTTTCACCCAATAAACCCAATTTTGTATGTGTACTGTACTGTATGTAGAATTGGTAGATTTAGCAAGTAAAAATATAGTTAAATTTGAATTTTAAGTAGATAATTTTAGATATACTTTCAGGTAAAGCACAAATATGATATTTTAATGTAAGTATGTCCATTTAATATTTTGGATATACATTTACCAAAAAAAATTTTTGTTTACCTGAAATTTAAATTTAACTGGGCATCCTGTATTTTACCTTGCATCCTTTAGTAATACATGGTTTTAGGAGTGTGTTTCTTCAGCCCTTTATAGGACATTATACCACATACCCTCTCCCTTATTTCCAGTTTTGTGTATTTTGTTTACTTTTTCTTTTTATTTATTTATTTTTGTTTTTTTCTCGGTATGCGGGCCTCTCACTGTTGTGGCCTCTCCCGTTGGGGAGCACAGGCTCCGGATGCGCAGGCTCAGCGGCCATGGCTCACGGGCCCCACCGCTCCGCGGCATGTGGGATCCTCCCGGACCGGGGCACGAACCCATGTCCCCTGAATTGGCAGGCGGACTCTCAACCACTGCGCCACCAGGGAAGCCCTTGTTTACTTTTTATTGATAGGTTAGTTTGCATTTGTATGTTGCTTACTTTTTATTGATAGGCTAATTAGCATTTAGTTTTTTATTTTATTTATTTATTTTCATTTACATATCTATGTTGTATTTTATTGCTTTGGCACAAAGACTATTGCAAAGTGCACAAGGAAAGATCAGCTATGATGTAGTCTTCAGTTAAAATGAATTTCTGCTTATAATACAGACAATTTTCTGGAGGGCATTAAAAAAAACAACTGAGTCATATAAGAACATTTGATTAACTCTTAAATTAACCAACATTGCCTTTTAAATAGCTAGTGAGAAATAAGAATGATACAATTTACATATTTGTCAATGTCTACTGTAAGTTGTATTTTTCTAGACTTGATATTTAGAGAACAATAATACTAACATTAGTATTTAATTACTGGGTGCCTGCTATGTGCCTTGAACTGTTCCAGATGATTTAAATATTTCATTTAAATAACATATCAAGTCTCTGTGCTAAGTAATACTATTAATGCCAGAGTCAAATATTTTCAGGAAGATTAAATCAGTTTCTCAAGGTCTCTAAACTGGTAAGCCAAAGTGGAACGATTTGGTCAGAGGTCTGTTGTACACAGCCAGGAAGCAGTTAAAATTCACCTGCTACCAGCAGCAAAACACAGCTGAGCAAGGCTCGTGCAGGAGTTTGTTTAGATCTGCTGGATTCAATAAAACTAAAACATCTGTTTCGGTCACTGCACTGGACATGCTCTTGACAATAAAATATATCTCATTTGATACTGGGAAAGGAAATTTAGAAATACTAGTAAAAATATTGTACTTGTTAGAAAAAAATTCTGAAAGACTTTGATAAGTAATCTCTTCTGCGGAGATGCTGTCCATCCCCAACTTCCATCCCTTCATGACCACACCAGTAGACATTACAGGACTCCAGAAAATACTTCCTTGATCTCTCTCACCTCCAAAAGAAGTTTAGTTGTGCCTCCTTGTTACTTCACATATTTGCTAATCTATTATTACAGAGGTTTATCAGATATATTTTTCAATAGTCAGTGGGTTTAATTAAATTATGCATTATTACTATTGTATCTCCAGTATTTGGTACATATTCTGATACCCAGCAAGCAATTATTATATGTTTCCTAAATAGAAAAGGAAGAATAAACAGTTTCTATATGCATCAAATGGGTACCAGTTGCTGAAATTCATAAATGGAAGAGTTGAAGCAGTCTCAGGTAATTATAAAACTCTTCCTTAAAGATTTGTAGTAGAATATAACAATGTAATTCAGAGAATTTATGGGTAACATTTTATTAAGTAAGTGTTGGCCATATGGATATGATCTCTGCAGCCAAAGATCTTATTTGCTAAACTACCTGTAATGGTAACAATCATTGTGACATAACTTTTAGGAACCCCTTTTAAGGCTTCTGGATTTGTATTATAACTGTCATCTTTTACTATCATAGCTGATACATGGAAATTTGGTGACACTTTTTTTTTAAATTTTAAGCACACTAACTTCTTTTTCTAATATTTATTTATTTAGGCTGTGCCACGTCTTAGTTAAGGCACGCTGGATCTTTGTTGCAGCATGTGAACTCATAGATGTGGCATGCATGTGGGATCTAGTTCCCCGAACTGGTATCGAACCTGGGCCCCCTGCATTGGGAGCGTGGATTCTTACCTACTGGACCACCAGGGAAGTCCCTGGTGACACTCCTATCTGGAAGAAAAGCCTTACAGAAGTTTTAACCATATGACTACGTCTTGTAAAATATAACATTCATATATGCATAAATGCATTTTCACTTCTATACACATAACATTTAATTTTTAAAATGTATATTTTGTCTCATTTTCAAACTTCTATCCATAGATTTAATTACTTGTATTGTTTTTCCTTTCTGCCTACATCATTATTAATTCTTTTCTTCTCTTTTCTTTGGTTCATCTGTTATTTGGTTTCCTACTTCCATATTTGCAGGCTTGGATAATTTTTTAAATTTTTTGTCAGTAATAAAACTATTTCCTATCATAACTGTTTCATTATATATTTATATAGTTATTTCAGTTGGGTTTTGATACTTTTTAAATTCATTTTCTCTCAAATATTTTGTTTTTGTGGTTCTACTTTCTCTTTCCTGTAGTTGGACCCTAAAATTAATTTTAAAGGAAAAGATTATCAGATTTAACATTTATGCTTTTTTAGAACAACAATCTATAGAGACAATTTTAATCTACTATCACTTAGATATTTTTTATTATTATATCTCTGCCATAGATAGGAAAAAGATTGTTAGAAATATTTCCTGTCCTTGGTCAATATTACTCAGAATAGATGACTTTCTGGTCACCTTTTAAATATTTCCAAGACTAGACTTCATAAACTCCTTTTGTATCTCTAAATTAATACATACCTTTGAATAGTACTGCCTCTGGTACCATCTTTTGCCTTCCAATATATTCCCCAAGTAGCAGTTAGTATTTACATTTTGCCTAAATATTAAGTGAAGAAGAGAAAATCTACCAGGTTGCTTTCTTTTTGTATAAAAGGCCGTCTTTCTTCTTCCTTTTTTTCCCCCATGTTTTAGTATTTTAGATGACTTTACTGTTTTCAAAGTCTCTTTAATCTCATTTCATAATCAATGAAAATGAGCATGGAAGGACTTGCATTGTTCAGATGTTTGAACCAAGGTTAAGTGAGAGTAGGGAGTCTGCTAGAGACATCCTGGTAATTATCACATTACCAGTTATGGTGGCTACCACAGCAGCCTGCCTCATGCCTCTTCTACACAAAATTTCATGTGCTAGTTCTTTGAGCTATTTTCAATAATAGCAATAAAGAGCTATTTCTCAGAAACAAATGATTGGAAACTAACACTTGGCAAATTCATGGCTCAGTGTTTTGTTTTGTTTTGTTGTTGTTAACTAGACTGCTGTACTTAAAATTAAATCCTCTCCTGGGCTCACAGCTGGTACTGCAAACACTGCTAATTGGACAGGCTGAAGTGTGAAACTAAATATATATGTTGTCATTTTACTCAACAGTTTCTGGAAAATGTATTGCAGGTAAATCAGCAGGCATTAGCAAAGCTTTTGAGAAAGTACACATGAGGGTATTAAGCCTCATGATGGATGTTTCCCTACTAGAGCAAAGCAAGCATCTGACTTTTGTAGCCATTACTGAAGCAGCACAGATTTGTCATTCTGAAAACAAGTGAGACTTTTCCCTTATGTAATTTTGAACATTTTGATTGATTTTTGGATAATAGCCTTCGCAACTTTTTTTTCCTCCAATGTTATATTCCTCTCTCTTTGTCCTAGAGGAATACCAAATATCTCCTATTAAATAATTTCAATATATAGTTTTAAATGCCTTTCATTGTGTTGATTATACAGGAGGAACTTGTGAAATATGTGTCTAATGGCCTAATCAATAGGTAACCATATTTTACTCATTGTGTTTTTCATTCTGGAGTCTCAGTGAGATAGAAGCATTGGAAATCAGGCAATTAGTTACTTAAAAGGAAAGAAAAGAAAAATCTCATCAGAGTTCCTTTGGGACCCAGGGTGATATTTACTTATGTGGTAAGATTTTCTGTTCCAAACCTTTATAACTATGTTCAACTTCCAATTGGAAGACATTATTGATTAACTTTTAATTTAGAGGAGACAAGTTAAAGATAATGCTAGTTTTCTCTGCATGGCAATCTCGATTCACTTTCCATTCTTTTCTGCCCTGCTCTGCAACCCGTGAGAATAAATGTTACAAAAGACAACATCCAGGTGCTCTTGATTTCTGGCTTCTATATGGTTTTGGTCAGTGACATGCACTGCCAGAGATTTGAAGGTGGGAAAAGAAAGAGGTTGGGTATTTATTTCCTTTGTTCCTTCTCTGCCAGGTCATGGTTTGGTCAGTGGTTGTATTCATCTACCTAAGATTTAGTCTTTGTGACAGACATCTCCTGCTCTCAACAGACTCCAAATCATTGTTTCTTCCCCTTGCCCATTCAGATATAATGATACTAATGTTCCATGAAGTTGCTAATCTCTGAGCATTTTATTATTCTTCATTGGTTCCGTTAGCCCTGTCCATACATCTATAAATTATCCTTTCTTGTACTCTCTTTAATTAAACTTTTGAAGATGAAATATGTTTTCTGGTAGAATTCTGATAGAGAAAATAATTGGTAGCAGGGTTGGACTCAAGAATCAAACCCTCAGAATGGACTTCTGGGTTTTGGTGTATGTAAACTGAATGACTGAATGGACAATACTGACACTGAAAATTGATGTCATGACCATTGGTGGCACCAGATGAAGAGCCAGTGGAGGGCAAGTCAGTTGGAAGACAATGACAAAGTGGCACGCAAGAGTGTGCGTTTGCTTTGTTCTGCATATGGTAGCTTTTTATCTAAATAAAAGGATGAGAATGGAATACAAATGACACAAGGGTGGACTGTGCTGGTCCATCCCCATTTTTACCTATATGTATTTTATGTGGCCTTCTTTCCAATGCCATGTGCTTTAGGAGGCTGACTTTTCCAGACTGTATCACCAAATATCTTCGCTATCTGGCTATTATTTGGGTATTTTCTCCCTCAATCAAGATTCATCTCTATAAATTAACCTTTCACTGAACTCTTTTAAAATCTTTGGTGTGCTATTTCCTGCCATGACCCTGCCTGTTAAGACAAACTCCCTTAAGTACAAGGTGGAAGCACTGGATCTTCTTGACTTTGCAGTTTGTAACCTACATTGTCTTAGGAGAGAGGGAGCCTAAAGACAAGCACTGAGCCTAGCGCGCCGCGCTGGTTTCCGGAAGTGGCTGCTGCGGCGACATGCTTGCGGAGCTGGGTTTAATCGGGACCATAGGCGAAGATGATGACGTCCCAGAGGAGCCAGACTGACTCCGAAGACCAGGAGGAGGAGGAGGGGCCCATTGTGCTGAGCAGAAAGCCTTGCAGAAGAACCGCAGTGCCGATTTCAACCCTGACTTTGTTTTCACTGAGAAGGAGGGGATGTACGATGGCAGCTGGGCCATGGCTGACGTCATAAGCCAGCTCAAGAAGAAGAGGGCAGCCACGACATTAGATGAGAAGACTGAGAAAGTTCGAAAGCAAAGGAAAACAGAGGATAAAGAAGCCAAGTCTGGGAAGTTAGAGAAGGAGAAAGAAGCAAAGGAGGGCTCTGAACCTGAGGAGCAGGAAGGCTTTGAAGGGAAAGATGAGGAAGCCACAGAAGATGAAGAATCAGAGACTGACTACTCGTCAGCTGATGAGAACGTCCTCACCAAAGCAGATACACTCAAAGTAAAGGAGCAGCAGAAGAAGAAATGACAGGAAGCAGGAGGATTTTTTGAAGATGCATCTCAGTATGATGAAAACCTCTCATTCCAGGACATGAACCTTTCCCGCCCTCTTCTGAAGGCCATCACAGCCATGGGCTTCAAGGAGCCCACACCGATCCAGAAGGCATGCATACCTGTGGGTGTGTTGGGGAAGGACATCTGTGCCTGTGCAGCCACAGGGACAGGTAAAACTGCGGCCTTTGCCCTGCCCGTCTTGGAGCGTCTGATCTACAAACCCCGCCAGGCTCCAGTGACTCGCGTGCTGGTGCTGGTTCCCACCCGGGAACTGGGCATCCAGGTGCACTCCGTCACGAAGCAGCTGGCCCAGTTCTGCAGCATCACCACCTGCCTGGCTGTGGGCGGCCTGGACGTGAAGTCTCAGGAAGCAGCCCTCGGGCAGCACCTGACGTCCTCATCGCCACCCCGGGCCGGCTCATCGATCACCTCCACAACTGCCCTTCCTTCCACCTGAGCAGCATCGAGGTGCTCATCCTGGATGAGGCTGACAGGTTTCTGCTCCAGCTGTCACTTTGCTGGCCACTCTATAACAGTTCCTGGGACTTCCCTGGTGGTCCAGTGGTTAAGAATCTGCTTGCGGGCTTCCCTGGTGGCGCAGTGGTTGAGAGTCCGCCTGCCGATGCAGGGGACACGGGTTCGTTCCCCCGTCCAGGAAGATCCCACATGCCACGGAGCGGCTGGGCCCGTGAGCCATGGCCGCTCACCCTGTGCGTCTGGAGCCTGTGCTCCTCAACGGGAGAGGCCACAACAGTGAGACGCCCATGTACAGCAAAAAAAAAAAAAAAAGAAAAAAAGAATCCGCTTGCCAATGCAAGGGACACGGGTTCAATCCCTGAAGATCCCATGTGCCGTGGAGCAACTAAGCCCTGCGCCACAACTACTGAGCCTGCATGCCACAACTACTGAAGCCCGTGCGCCTAGAGCTTGTGCTCCGCAACAAGAGAAGCCACCACGATAAGAAGCCGACGCACCGCAATGAAGAGTAGCCACCGTTCACCGCAACTAGAGAGAAAAGCCTGTGTGCAGCAACGAAGACCCAATGCAGCCCCCCAAAATAAATAAATAAATAAATGAAATATTTTTTAAAGAACAAAAAATACAGTTCCTCCCTTCCCCCCACACCCCCGCCTCATCCTTCCCTTCCTGCCTTATGTTCTCTGAGGTGCTACACCTCCTTGACCTCCCGCATTGTTACCTGAATGCTCATGTGGTGGCTGTGTCCCTCTTCTCCCCAGAACTTCATGTTCGAGAAGGGCCGGCTTTGTGTTTGTGTTGCCTGCTGCCACATCCCAGTGCCAGGGCCGTGTCTAGAATCTAGCAGGTGCACAGTAGGTGTTGAATAACTGGTCGACTGCCTCCCCTGAGCATTCTTGAGGCCTGAAGGAGGTAAAGGAGATTGTTCTAAGCCAAGGGAATATGATCTGATTTAGGTTTTAAATATCAAAAATATCAGTGTCTCAAAAGACCAAGAAAGGCTGTGGAAGTTTCAGACTGAGACCAAAGAGACACGACAACTAAAGGTGATACCTGTCCCTCAACTGCAGCCTAAACTGGACAAGAAATACTGTGAAGGATTGGGTGGGTTGAAAAAATTGGAATCACAGTAATCTCACAGATGACTATTACCTGCAAAGAGAAAGAGGTTCCTTTCCTAGTGGAGAGAGCTGGTAGACACCACTTCAACCAAGTGACCAAACTGTGATGCTGGAACAAACTTCTGTCTCCGGATGGAGTGAGAGTGAGGTGCGCGGCTGCCCCCCACCCCGCTCCCAGCAATGATTGTTGAATCCAGTCACTGGGGAATAATTAGACATATTCAGAGTGTGAAAAAGGATGAGAGGACTTTGTAGACTAAGGGAGACTAAAGAGATGTGACAACCAAGTACAACATAGGAACTGTCATTCCTGACTAAAAAAATAAGAACACAGCTCTAGAATGACGTTTTGGGGACAGTTAGGGAAAACTGAATATACATTGTACTTTACTTTAGATATCATTCAGACACTTGAATTTCTCAGGTGTGATAATGACATTGTGTTTATGTAGGAGAAAGTCACCGTTCTTAGGGAATGTGTGCTGAAATATTTAGGGGTCCAGTGTCATGATATCTGCAACTTAATAGCATATGATTCAGCAAAAGAAAAAAAAGAAAGACTAAGCAAATATGGGCAAATGATAATTCTTGGTGAATCTTGGAAAAAGGGTAAAATAACACTAATAAAATAAGTAAATAAATGAGCCTGAAACACCAATGACAGTATCGAAAAAAAAAAAAAAAAGACAAGTACTGCTCCCTCTTTTGAGGAATCTTTCTGTGCTTCTGATTTGTTTTCTGTTAGCAATGGGCCCCTATTATGTGATCTGTACATCTCCATCCAAGACTTGGTATGGTAGCTGGACAACAGCTGGGCCTGTTAGGCCTGTTAGGGACCTGTTAGCATATAGACTTTCTTGTCTTTCTGGAAACAATAGCAACAAGCTATTATATTATGAGAAACCAGTCTTAAAAGTCATAAATAAAATTGGCCACACCATTTTCTAAAAATGGTGATATACTCTGAGAAAGAAGAGAACACACTCAGAAATAAGAGATAATCAAGACTCATATATCTTAGTTCAGAACACTGAATGATTATTGGTAGAGAGAAAAATTCCTGATTCTGACAAAGGTGGGAGTTTCTTAAACTCTGTCCAGTCTCTGTGAAACATATTTCAAGTTGGAAGAAAGGGAATAAGCTATGAAACAGACAAGGAAGACTTCCTTTCACAGTGTATGAGAATCATAATAGCTTGGGAGAAACCTGCTTTGAAACATCAGTATTGGCTACAGTGAGAAGAGCCAATAGTACAGCAGTGGTGAGAAGGAGCCTGTGTACCATTTTTGGTATCTGCACTATCAAAAGAAACGGTCAAGGGCATATAACAGGCATACGCTTGCAAAGACCTTACAAAGTGAAAGTTCTCCGTAAGTCTTAGTTCTAGTATCTGTAATACTGGTTGAGGGATGAGAGTGAATACCATTATGACCGTTAACACTTTTGGTGTGGTTTAGGGATTCTGTTATAGGTACCGATTGTTACTACTATATATTGAAGCACTGCTGTGTGCTAGACAGTGTATGGCACTTGGTATACTTTTTCATTAATGCTAACAACTTTTCAAAGTACCTCTATGCTTATTTTGTCTATAAAGAAACTAAATATGAGTAAATTTTATTGTCATCTAAGTTACAGACCCATTAGGTCCTGAAGTCTAGATTCAAAACTTATTCTTACCAGTCCCTAGGATATAATCAACTCTCAATATGCTTGCTGACTAAAGGCCCCAGTATTGGCCTAAGATTGTGTTTTAGAGAAATACCTTTCCTTTTACTATTAATGTTTCCACAGGGTTGTTTTTATATTTTCTTTCTTTCTTTCTTTTTTTTTTTTTTCAGTTGCAGAAAGACTGAGGTCAACCCATAAAAAGAAACAGAGAAAAGAGAATGGAGAGTGAAAGACCTGGCAATAGCTTAATAGCTTTTAGGCCCTGGATTCATGAAAAACCTAGTTGGCTTGGTTTGCATTGTTTTCTTCTGTTGGTCTCTGGTATGTTTCTCTCACTTGCAACAAAAGGAATGTCAACTAGTAAACTGAAGATCTGGAAAATAATGGTCATTATCCTGGGAATCTGAATCATTAGCCTAATGATAAGCTAATTAAATTGGCCTTCCTTTGCTGATAGGCTGGCTTTTGCATTAGTTGTATTCTTTAGGCATGTCCTAGTTTGTGAGAACAAGTAAACAAAACACATTTTTCTTTGTAATTATTACCAAACACTTACCTTATGGATAAGATACTTTAAAATCTTTGAGATTTAGCACAGAACTCCAATATTCCTAGGATTAGAGTCCTTTATGGGTTTTTACCATTTAAAGATCTTTCCTAGGGGATGACATCCTGTTCATGAAAATCCTGAACCTATGTCTGAGGCCTCACTCTCCAATTTCAGGCCTTACAATTGGTACCTACCTAACTTTTGTCTTCCTGTATCTCTGGAATGAATATGTCATTACCTTCACCCTTCCCCTTCTAATAGCACAACACATTCGAATTTTCTGTGATACTTTTTGGATGTGAGCTCATCTTTTTCAACTCAGCTACAATTAACTGCAGTTGACTTTATATCTTCTGTGCATGGCCTACCCACTGGATAAGTATTATTGCTCTCTGCCCTTTCTTCTCCTACTCCTTCCTGCCTCTTACTCTGCCAGTGACTGTTTCCAATCTTCTGTATCAACAACTATAACACATAATGAACTTTTTCCTCCAACCTTCTATATCAACAGTTATGACACATAATACATATTTTCCTCCATGCAATCTTTCCTTATATTCTAATAGTCCATCTGTCTTGATATCACTGTGAAGGTATCTTTTTAGATGAGATTAACGTTTAAATTGGTACAGTTTGAATAAAGCCGATTACCTTGCATAATGTGGGTGGGTCTCATTCAATCAGTTGAAGGCCTTGAAAGGAAAACACTGTATCCCCCAAGGAAGAGGGGATTCTGCTTCCAGAATGACTTTGAACTCTAGCTGCAACGTCAGCTCTTCCCTGTGTCTCTAGCCTGCTGGCCTGCCCTGCAGTTTTCAGATTTTATAGTCCCCAAAATACAGTTAGATACTTCTTTAAAATAAATTTCTCTCACTCTATGTAGACACATACTATTGGTTCTGTTTCTCTGGAGAAACCTGAATAATATGACCTCTTAACCTCTTCTCTTTTCTTCATCTGACCATGGATAGGTGGCAAAAAATGAACCTGTAAATTTTATTTTAGTTAACAAGATGGGGTGAGGAAATGGAAGCATTAGAAATGGAAGAAAGACCACCTTCACTTTCCCAGGTTCTCACTAATTAAAGGACCCAAATGGTGGAGAAGAGATTCACTTTAAATCAGTTTTGATTAATATTTGAACATGGACACATTTACAAACCTTTTTATTGGAGTAAAATGTACATGCAGAAAGAAAAGCTTCTCTCATAAATGTACAGTTGGCTCAGTTTTCACAAATGGAATACACCTATGCAACCAGCACCTAAATCAAGAAACAGAACATTAGCAGTATTCAGATAAAATTCTAAGGGCAGAAACAAACAAAATAAATTTGCTTTCTGATATATCCTATGATTCATAATTGTTTAATGAAAAGGTTATAGAGTTAATATTTCCATCTGATTCTTCATAATGCAAAAGCAGCAAAGTGCATGAACATGTGTGTTTGTGTGTGTGTGTGTGTGTGTGTGTGTGTGAAGTCAATCGTAAAATGCTAGCATTTAACTTGAGGATAGATCTCTTCTGATAATATATGCTACATATTCAAATTCATAATGTTCAAAGGGAATTCAAATATCCCTTATCACAGTTTTTACTACATTCACACATTCCTTTTATTAATAACTACCATTTTTCTGTCAAATAAAAAAAAGTGTCAATTCAGTAAGGCAACTACTGTGAATTCAATGCAGAAATTCAGTGAATCATAATTTATTTTTCTGATTTTCACTGAATTGGCATAATTGCTGAAATGTCTTGCTATCATGTAGAAACAGCCTCTTAATTTATGGATCAAGCTTTCTTTTTTCATATCCTAGGTAGGATTTAATATTAGTTCCTGTGTTGCTGTCTATTGGTGTAATGTGATAATTAGTAATTAAAGAAAAATCACTTTTTCAAAGGAGAAATAATATAATGCATCATAAATGAATCGTAAGTGTACATTATTTATTAATAAGTTCCTATAATTAATTGTTTAATCAAGTGTCCATTATTTATTAATAAGTTCCTATAATTAATTGTTTAATCAAGGTATGGCTTAAAGTCCCTAACAACAAATTGAATTTCATGTCTACAAATATCTCATGCTGACTTAGGAAACATTTCCTAATAAATTTCTGCATATTTTTAAAAACCCCAAGCAAGTTCTGGATTATGATTTTTCCTTAAATTTAAGCCTTATAAAAAGGTAGCAAAAAAAATGAATCTGTAAATTGCCTATTAGTTAGCATAGCTCCAGGCACACTGGCACATTTATTAAATATTGTTCAGTGATTTCAAGCCGGAAATTAGGAAATGAATAATATATAACACAGTAATTGTGGTTTTAATATTTTATAGAGAATAAATAAATTGACTAATAAAAATAGATAGCATTTGTTTATTATTGTACAAATGTTTATGGAACACACATATTTTCCAGTCCATTTTCTATTATTATACCATTTTACAGATGAAGAAACAGGCTCAGTAAGGTATTATCATTTCAGGATCTGTGTTCTGTTCACATTATAATAAATGGGAAAGTTTTATTTTAATGAGACATACCCACTATTGTTTCCATAGTAGAAGAGCAAAGTGACAGATACCTCAACTACAAAGGCTGCAGGATCAGGAAAAGAAGAAAAGTTCCTAGTTTAAGGCATTGAATTAGCCCATTTCCATCTAAAACAATTATTTACTAAATTGTATTTACTAAATGAGAGCTGAGAATCAAATGCTATTATTAAATGAATTCTAGTTTATTTATAAATTCCAGGAAAAGAAAATGGAGAAAATGTAGGAAATGTCCCCATGTAAAACTGGTCTTGGGTTTATGACTCTGTAACTTTTTGCACGCAATAGAAATGGTCTGGAGTTGTAGTGGAATTGGCCCAGAAATGAGAATTTGCACAATTAGAGTCCTAATTTACAGATGTTGGTATAATCCAGTCTGTAAAACCACCTTTCTTCCACAGTTCTTAATTACGTCTGGTCCTTAAAGACTATGGAACATTATGTCCCTAAACACACAGTTTTTTCATCTAAGTTATAGAATGAGAAAGAACTTCAATGTTCTGTGAAATTCTTTACACCAGAATTTTATTATAAAGCCCATTTATTAAGGGTATTAGGTATTCTGCTAAATTGTACGCTACACTGTCAAAGAGGAAAACAATACAATTAGCAAGAAATAATAAAAGAGTTTGGCAAAGTGACTTTCACAAAATAAATATACCAATATCCCTATGTATACACAATGAGGAATTATAAAATATAATGAAAAAGTGATTGCCTTCATAAATTTGTAAGAACCATGTAAGTCATAAAATAGTAAAGCATAAATTTAGTAAGAAAAAGTTGAGGCCTTAGTGAAGACACTTATTAAATTACAAGAAGAAACAAAAAATAAATTTTTTTTTAGATATATCACATGCTAGTATCTCTATTTTTCCATTTTAGGAAGAAATTATTATTATTTTTTAACATCTTTATTGCAGTATAAATGCTTTACAATGGTGCGTTAGTTTCTGCTTTGTAACAAAGTGAATCAGTTATACATATACATATATCCCCATATCTCTTCCCTCTTGCATCTCCCTCCCTCTCACCCTCCCTAACCCACCCCTCTAGGTGGTCACAAAGCACCAAGCTGATCTCCCTGTGCTATGCGGCTGCTTCCCACTATCTATCTATTTTACATTTGGTAGTGTATATATGTCCATGTCACTCTCTCACTTTGTCCCAGCTTACCCTTCCCCCTTCCCGTATCCTCAGGTCCATTCTCTAGTAGGTCTGTATCTTTATTCCCATCTTGCCCCTAGGTTCCTCATGACCATTTTTTTTTTCTTTTTAGATTCCATATATATGTGTTAGCATACAGTATTTGTTTTTCACTTTCTGACTTACTTCACTCTGTATGACAGTCTCTAGCACCAACCACCTCACTACAAATAACTCAGTTTTGTGCCTTTATATGGCTGAGAAATATTCCATTGTATATATGTGCCATATCTTCTTTATACATGCATCTGTCAATGGACACTTCGGTTGCTTCCATCTCCTGGCTATTGTAAATAGAGCTTCAATGAACATTTGGGTACATGACTTTTTTTGAATTATGGTTTTCTCAGGGTATATGCCCAGTAGTGGGATTGCTGGGTCGTATGGTAGTTCTACTTTTAGTTTTTTAAGGAACATCCATACTGTTCTCCATAGTGGCTGTATCAAATTACATTCCCACCAACATTACAAGAGGGTTTCCCTTTTATCCACACCCTCTCCAGCATTTATTGTTTGCAGATTTTTTGATGATGGCCATTCTGACCAGTGTGAGATATTTCATTGTAGTTTTGATTTGCATTTCTCTAATGATTAATGATGTTGAGCATTCTTTCATGTGTCTGTTGGCAATCTGTATATCTTCTTTGGAGAAAGGACAACTTAGGTCTTCTGCCCATTTTTGGATTGGGTTGTTTGTTTTTTTAATACTGAGCTGCATGAGCTGCTTGTAAAATTTGGAGATTAATCCTTTGTCAGTTGCTTCATTTGCAAATTTTTTCTCCCATTCTGAAGGCTCTCTTTTTGTCTTGTTTATGGTTGCCTTTGCTGTGCAAAAGCTTTGAAGTTTCATTAGGTCCCATTTGTTTATTTTTGTTTTTATTTCCATTTCTCTAGGAGGTGGGTCAAAAAGGATCTTGCTGTGATTTATGTCATAGAGTGCTCTGCCTATGTTTTCCTCTAAGAGTTTGATGGTGTCTGGCCTTACATTTAGGTCTTTAATCCATTTTGAGTTTATTTTTGTGTATGGTGTTAGGGAGTGTTCTAATTTCATTCTTTTACATTTAGCTGTCCAGTTTTGCCAGAACCACTTATTGAAGAGGCTGTCTTTTATCCACTGTATATTCTTGCCTCCTTTATCAAAGATAAGGTGACCATATGTGCGTGGGTTTATCTCTGGGCTTTCTATTCTGTTCCATTAATCTATATTTCTGTTTTTGTGCCAGTACCATACTATCTTGATTACTGTAGCTTTGTAGTATAGTCTAAAGTCAGGGAGCCTGATTCCTCCAGCTCCATTTTTCTTTCTCAAAATTGCCTTGGCTATTCGGGGTCTTTTGTGTTTAGATTCAAATTGTGAAATTTTTTGTTCTAGTTCTGTGAAAAACTCCAGTGGTAGTTTAATAGGGATTGCATTGAATCTGTAGATTGCTTTGGGTAGTAGAGTCATTTTCACAATGTTGATTCTTCCTGTCCAAGACATGGTATATCTCTCCATCTATTTGTATCATCTTTAATTTCTTTCATCAGTGTCTTATAATTTTCTGCATACAGGTCTTTTGTCTCCTTAGGTATGTTTATTCCTAGATATTTTATTCTTTTTGTTGCAATGGTAAATGGAAGTGTTTTATTAATTTCACTTTCAGATTTTTCATCATTAGTATATAGGAATGCCAGAGATGTCTGTGTATTAATTTTGTATCCTGCTACTTTACCAAATTCATTGATTAGCTCTAGTAGTTTTCTGGTAGCATCTTTAGGATTCTCTATGTATAGTATCATGTCATCTGCAAACAGTGACAGCTTTACTTCTTCTTTTCCGATTTGGATTCCTTTTATTTCCTTTTCTTCTCTGATTGCTGTGGCTAAAACTTCCAAAAGTATGTTGAATAAGAGTGGTGAGAGTGGGAAACTTTGTCTTGTTCCTGATCTTAGTGGAAATGCTTTCAGTTTTTCACCATTGAGCTCGATGTTGGCTGCGGGTTTGTCATATCATATATGGCCTTTATTATGTTGAGGAAAGTTCCCTCTATGCCTACTTTCTGCAGGGTTTTTATCATAAATGGGTGTTGAATTTTGTCAAAAGCTTTCTCTGCATCTATTGAGATGATCATATGGTTTTTCTCCTTCAATTTGTTAATATGGTGTATCACGTTGATTGATTTGTGTATACTGAAGAATCCTTGCATTCCTCGAATAAACCCCACTTGATCATGGTGTATGATACTTTTAATGTGCTGCTGGATTCTGTTTGCTAGTATTTAGTTGGGGATTTTTGCATCTAAGTTCATCAGTGATATTGGCCTGTAGTTTTCTTTCTTTGTGACGTCTTTGTCTGGTTTTGGTATCAGGGTGATGGTGGCCTCAAAGAATGAGCTTGGGAGTGTTCCTCCCTCTGCTATATTCTGGAAGAGTTTGAGAAGGATAGGTGTTAGCTCTTCTCTAAATGTTTGAGAGAATTCACCTGTGAAGCCATCTGGTCCTGGGCTTTTGTTTGTTGGAAGATTTTAAATCACAGTTTCAATATCAGTGCCTGTGATTAGTCTGTTCATATTTTCTATTTCTTCCTGATTCAGTCTTGGCAGGTTGTACATTTCTAAGGATCTGTCCTTTTCTTCCAGGCTGTCCATTTTATTGGCATAGAGTTGCTTGTAGTAATCTCTCATGATCCTTTTTATTTTTGCAGTGTCAGTTGCTACTTCTCCTTTTTCATTTCTAATTCTATTGATTTGAGTCTTCTCCATTTTTTTCTTGATGAGTCTGGCTAATGGTTTATCAATTTTGTTTATCTTCTCAAAGAACCAGATTTTAGTTTTATTGATCTTTGCTATCGTTTCCTTCACTTCTTTTTCATTTATTTCTGATCTGATCTTTATGATTTCTTTCCTTCTGCTAACTTTGGGGTGTTTTTGTTCTTCTTTCTCTAATTGCTTTAGGTGCAAGGTTAGGTTGTTTATTCGAGATGTTTTCTGTTTCTTAAGGTAGGACTGTATTGCTATAAACTTCCCTCTTAGAACTGCTTTTGCTGCATCCCATATGTTTTGGGTCGTTGTGTCTCCATTGTCATTTGTTTCTAGGTATTTTTTGATTTCCTCTTTGATTGCTTCAGTGATCACTTCGTTATTAAGTAGTGTATTGTTTAGCCTCCATGTGTTTGTATTTTTTACAGATCTTTTCCTGTAATTGATATCTAGTCTCATAGCGTTGTGCTCGGAAAAGATACTTGATACAATTTCAATTTTCTTAAATTTACCAAGGCTTGACTTGTGACACAAGATATGATCTATCCTGGAGAATGTTCCATGAGCACTTGAGAAGAATGTGTATTTTGTTGTTTTTGGATGGAATGTCCTATAAATATCAATTAAGTCCATCTTGTTTAAAGTATCATTTAAAGCTTGTGTTTCCTTATTTATTTTCATTTTGGATGATCTGTCCATTGGTGAAAGTGGGGTGTTAAAGTCCACTACTATGAATGTGTTACTGTCGATTTCCCCTTTTATGGCTGTTAGTATTTGCCTTATGTATTGAGGTGCTCCTATGTTGGGTGCATAAATATTTACAATTGTTATATCTTCTTCTTGGATCGATCCCTTGATCATTATGTAGTGTCCTTCTTTGTTTCTTCTAATAGTCTTTATTTTAAAGTCTATTTTGTCTGATATGAGAATTGCTACTACAGATTTCTTTTCATTTCCATTTGCATGGAATATCTTTTTCCATCCCCTTACTTTCAGTCAGTATGTGTCTCTAGATCTGAAGTGGGTCTCTTGTAGACAGCATATACATGGGTCTTGTTTTTGTATCCATTCAGCCAGTCTGTGTCTTTTGGTGGGAGCATTTAATCCATTTACATTTAAGGTAATTATCGATATGTATGTTCCTATTCCCATTTTGTTAATTGTTTTGTGTTTGTTATTGTAGGTCTTTTCCTTCTCTTGTGTTTCTTACCTAGAGAAGTTCCTTTAGCATTTGTTGTAAAGCTGGTGGGTAGAGTAACCTTGTTGTAGTTTTTTCTCCTTCATCACTTTAAATATGTCCTGCTAGTCCCTTCTGGCTTGCAGAGTTTCTGCTGAACCAGAAATGGGGATTCCCTTGTGTGTTATTTGTTGTTTTTCCCTTGCTGCTTTTAATATGTTTTCTTTGTATTTAATTTTTGACAGTTTGATTAATATGTGTCTTGGCGTATTTCTCCTTGGATTTACCCTGTATGGGACTCTCTGTACTTCCTGGACTTGATTAAGTATTTCCTTTCCCATATTAGGGAAGTTTTCAACTATAATCTCTTCAAATATTTTCTCAGTCCCTTTCTTTTTCTCTTCTTCTTCTGGAACCCCTATAATTCGAATGTTGGTGTGTTTAATGTTGTCCCAGAGGTCTCTGAGACTGTCCTCAGTTCTTTTCATTCTTTTTTCTTTATTCTGCTCTACAGTAGTTACTTTCACTATTTTATTTTCCAGGTCACTTATCCATTCTTCTGCCTCAGTTTTTCTGCTATTGCTCCCATCTAGAGTATTTTTAATTTCATTTATTGTGTTGTTCATCATTGCTTGTTTCATCTTTAGTTCTTCTAGGTCCTTGTTAAATGTTTCTTGCATTTTCTCTATTCTATTTCCAAGATTTTGGATCATCTTTACTATCATTATTCTGAATTCTTTTTCAGGTAGACTGCCTATTTCCTCTTCATTTGTTACGTCTGGTGAATTTTTATCTTGCTCTTTCATCTGCTGTGTGTTTTTCTGACTTCTCATTTTGCTTATCTTACTGTGTTTGGGGTCTCCTTTTTGCAGACTGCTGGTTTGTAGTTCCTGTTGTTTTTGGTATGTGTCCCCAGTGGCTAAAGTTGGTTCAGTGGGTTGTGTAGGCTTCCTGGTGGAGGGGACTAGTGCCTGTGTTCTGGTGGATGAGGCTGGATCTTGTCTTTCTGGTGGGCAGGTCCACGTCTGGTGGTGTGTTTTGTGGTGTCTGTGGAGTTATTATGATTTTAGGCAGCCTCTCTGCTAATGGGGTGGTGCTGTGTTCCTGTCTTGCTAGTTCTTTGGCATAGTGTGTCCAGCACTGTACCTTGTTGGTCGTTGAGTGAAGCTGGGTGCTGGTGTTGAGATGGAGATCTCTGGGAGATTTTTGCTCTTTGATATTATGTGGAGCTGGGAGGTCTCTTGTGGATCAGTGTCCTGAAGTTGGCTCTCCCACCTCAGAGGCACAGCCCTGACTCCTGGCTGCAGCACCAAGAGCCTTTCATCCACACGGCTCAGAATAAAAGGGAGAAAAAGTAAAAAGAAAGAAGGAAGGAAGGAAGGAAGGAAGGAAAGGAAGGAAGGAAGAAAGAAAGAAAAGAAAGAAAGAGGATAAAATAAAATAAGATAAAATAAAATAACATTATTAAAATAAAAGTATTAAGAAAACATTTTTTTAAAAAAGAAAAAAAAACGGATAGATAGAACCCTAGGACAAATGGTGAAAGAAAAGCTATATAGACAAAATCTCACACAGAAGCATACACGTACACACTCACAAAAAGAGGAAAAGGGGAAAAAATAACAAATCTTGCTCTCAAAGCCCACCTCTTCAATTTGGGATGATTCGTTGTCTATTCAGGTATTCCACAGATGCAGGGTACATCAGGTTGTTTGTGGAGCTTTAATCTGCTGCTCCTGAGGCTGCTGGGAGAGATTTCCCTTTCTCTTCTTCGTTCGCACAGCTCCCAGGGCTCAGCTTTGGATTTGGCAGTGCCTCTCCGTGTAGGTCGCCGGAGGGCGTGTGTTCTTCGCTCAGACAGGACAGGGTTAAAGGAGTATTGTTTCGGGGGCTCTGGCTCACTCTGGCCGGGGGGAGGGAGGGGTATGGTGGAGTGTGGGGCGAGCCTGCAGCGGCAGAGGCCGGCATGACGTTGCACCAGCCTGAGGTGCGCCGTGCATTCTCCCAGGGAAGTTGTCCCTGGATCCCGGGACCCTGGCAGTGGCGGGCTGCACAGGCTCCCCGGAAGGGAGGTGTGGATAGTGACCTGCGCTCGCACACAGGCTTCTTGGTGGTGGCAGCAGCAGCCTTAGCGTCTCATGCCCGTCTCTGGGGTCCGCGCTGTTAGCCGCGGCTCGCGCCTGTCTCTGGAGCTCCTTTAAGCAGCGCTCTTAATCCCTTC
Organism: Delphinus delphis; assembly: GCF_949987515.2. Classification (NCBI taxonomy): domain Eukaryota; kingdom Metazoa; phylum Chordata; class Mammalia; order Artiodactyla; family Delphinidae; genus Delphinus; species Delphinus delphis. The sequence goes on from NC_082688.1 coordinate 28,919,184, forward strand.
TCCTCGCGCACCAGGAAACAAAGCGTGAAGAAACATAAAGAAGGCTCAGAAATTCTTTGGTGGGTCCAAGGGAGGCACAAGGTGGCTGTGGGGTCAGCTGGTGGCTACTGTGATCACATGGTTCCCTCTGATGGGTTTGCAGCTTGATGTGGAATACTGAATGAAAGGGTCAATTCATCCTCAGGATTCCTATAATTGACTCTAGAGGCCGCCATGAGAGCCCTCCTTATACTTTATTCCTCTTGATCTGTTCTTGATGCCTCTTAGTTATTTTCTGAAGATTGAAATTTTCCCTCTGATTTGAAGTTTTACAGTATCCAGACTTCTGTTTAATACTTTCTTTGAAGTTCTTAATTGGTAATTGTTTTTCATTTTCATGCTCTTTTTACACTTCAGATCTTCCCTCTCCATGAGTGCATGATTTATTTAAAAGTAACTTTATTTTCTCAAGTACTTTTCATTATATGAATTTAAATTTTCTTCAGTTTAAATCCTTTGCAATAAATATTTCAAGACATAACAGTACAAACTGAGGAAGAATGACACCCAAATGCCAGAAACATCAATGACTTTCAATCAAGATATATGCAAATGAAACAATTAAAGGATGAGCTGAGTCATAAAATGTAAAAAAAAAAAAAAAGAAAGAAAATTTGTGAGCTTGCTGAAAAAATAATTAAAGGCAATCTCCACAAGCTCTGCTAAAACATGGAAGAGCCAGTGAATGAAATGCTGGCCGAAATTCCAGTTAGTGGAAATACTGCACACAGTTCTAGATTTTATTGTATAATATGGGATTATCTGTTTTCATTGATTATACATAGAATTATATGTATTTATATATATGATATAATTAAATACATATGATATAGTAATGTAATTATATATAATTGTATCATAATTATATATTATTTTTAATGTGTTTATATTTTATAATATTTACATTTATTTCAAAGTAACAATATTTATCTGATTTCCATATTAACTGCCAGTCAACATTCCTCACTTTTAAAAATGTGTTTTGATTCATCTCTTAGTGGGAATAATATCCTAGATTTGAATTTTAGAACTATAATTGCATTTCTTTAGCTTTGCTCTTAACAGGCAATTTTGAGTAAAAGAGTTTTGAGTTTAGGAATAAAACCAGATTAAATGCAGAGGCAGTTTGCTTTTTTAGAACAGGAATAGCAAACATTAGTTCTGTCATGATCAGACCACATTCTTTTGTCTTATATTTAGTGACTTCCCACATTTATATTACCTGTGTATCCTCTGAAGGCATAGGAGTTTACCACTCTTGTTTAGTAAATTTTATACTGATTCTCTTTTTTCCACCACTATTTGCTTAATCACCAAAAAGTAAGTAGGAAGAGGAAAGATAAATTAGGTCATGGTTGATTTAGAGATGTCAAAGAAAGGAACCCTTTCACAGTTAACAAGATAGCTGCTTTCTGTACACCAAAAAAGATGACTATTGTATGAGTCATGGAATTTCAAGATGAAATTGGCCTAAGGTGTGTAGTTATTGAAGTTGCTCAAGTTTGAGCAATATTACTCAATGTATTTTTAATATTTATAATGAACTGACTATAGTTATAACATATACAATGATTTACCAGTAAGCATGGGAATTGGTTTTAGTTGTTGAATTATCTTACCAAGGTTGATATATTATTAGAATTTTCTACCCATCTTCTCTGAACTCAGTCTTGCTGCTTTATCAGATATCTTTAATTAATTTTACCAATAATTTTCTTAGTTCACTATCTCATTCCCCATTCATGAATAATATCTTACCTATCTCAACTATACCCTTATATTAAGTGTTTTATTTTGATTTCTTCCTTTCTTTTTGAAAATTATGTGTAACTACCTCTTGAATGACCCATGGAGCATTTTTTAAATAAAAATCTTCTTTTAAAAAATTTTTTTATTTTGTTTTTTGGCTGTACCATGCAGCATGTGGGATCTTAGTCCCCAGACCAGAGATTGAACCTGCACCCCCAGCATTGGAAGAGCGGAGTCTTATCCACTGGACTGCCAGGGAAGTTCCGCCATGGAGCATTTTTGAGTGAAACTTATCTTTTAAAATTAGGGAATGTTAATAGAATTTAAGCAGATTTTCCTGTACTAAGTTCTTAATATAAATGAGATTTTAGAGTTAGCTTTTGATGACTGATTTTTATGTGTTTCCATCTGTATTATGTCTAGATATTGTTTAGGATTTCTGGAATGTGGTTGGCACTGTTCCTAGTTTCTCCTTGACTTTAGCATTCCATTGGCTAGCTCAATGTGGAAATGAGTATAAAGGTATTGAATGCTTCTATTCGAGCCATTATATTTCCCTGACGTCTCATCCAGCTTTTTCAGTCTTCCACATTCAGGTCTATCTGTATTTTGGTCTATTTTCTAAGCAATTAATTTTGATATATTGTTTCATAAAATCATACTCACTTGAATTTCATTGAGAACAAATTAAAAATTTTCTAAAATGTAGTTCTTACTCCTGTGGTAAACACCTCCCCCGCAATAGTACAATTAATATTTTAAGTCTCTTACAATGGAAAATATTTTCATAGGCCTATGTTTTGTTATTCAGTGATTACTATATCTGTTCATAGATTGTACAAAGATTGGATGTCATTTACGTCAATAAACAGGATGGATGATAGTTTTCTGGTCCCCCTAACTATATACTTTTTGCTATTAGAACTTTCAGCTTTTAAGCAGAATGAGGTTAGGAGGGTGGTAAAGTTGGACATTCACAAGTACTACCAAGTATTTGGAATCATTTATCTCACCTTATTGAAACAAGAAGGGATATCCTGATTCTGTTGCCTAGTTTTCTAGTTATATATGGAGAAATATATTCTTACATTTTTTCAAAAGTTCTATAGAAGGAATTTTTTAAACCAGGGCTATCAAATAGAAATATGAAGGCCATAAATATGAGCCATATATATAATGGAAATTTTTCTAGTAATCACATTAAAAAAACAGGTAAAGTTAATATTAAAAATATAAAAATTAATATTTTACTTTGCCCAACATATCTAAAATATGTAATCAATATTAAACACATTGATGAGATTTTACTTTTTTTTTTAAAATACGTACTCTTTACAATCTGGTGTGTATTTTATACTTAAAACACATCTCAATTTTAACTAGCCAGATTTCAAGTGCTTAATTGCCACATATGGCCTATGGTTCCCATATCGGACAGTATAGTTTTAAACCCTTACTAGAAAGACTGGATAAAGCACAGAAACCAAGGTATTATTTCTCCCTCACATGTTTCTGTTGCTTACTTTATATTTTAGGCAATAATCTATCATTACTTGTCTTCATCTGCTTTAACTATGTTGCATTAATTGGGATCATAGTCCACAAATCCATATAGTGTTTTTCACAGAGGGGTGGGAGAGGCTGTGAGATAACAAAAGAATCTTAAAGCAAAACAAACCAAAACAGAATAAAACAAACAAACAAACAACATAAACTTTTGGTCAGGGATACATGGATCTGTCCCTCTAATAAGTGTATATATGAGAAAGTGCTATAAAAAATGTGAATAAAAATGGCTTACTATGTTTTTTTCTGAAGTGCTTGCTCTGCTTCAGGACTCCATCTTCACTTTGATCAGTGAATACTTCTCTTTGGGACCGGCAGATAATTAATCCATACACTTACTTCCTAATGGTATTGCAATTGTGTGTTTTCATCTATTGTTTCTGTGAGTGGTTCAATAGCAAAAGATAAACAGGAAACACCATCATAATCTGAAAGGCTCTACTGTAATTCTTAACAAGCTAGAAAAAATATTTTACCATACAGAAAGGTGACTTGTTGCAATATTTATTTCTATGTTCTTTCAAGTTCAATGACAATGTAATCTTTGCTACCCCCTCCTTTATCCTGAACAAATATTTAATCCCTTGCTCAACTTGTAAATCATATGCTAACCAGCAGTATTGAGTGGTTCTCTAATATTATCTTCTAATATCTTTTTAAAAAGTTTTAAACATCTTGTTCATTTTATTTTCATTATGTTTCTCCATAGAGAAGTGATCTTCAGGGAATTTTTTTTTTCTCAATAAAATACACGAATATGCAACAAAAGAAGTAATTATTCAATGAATTAATCATATCATTACATTTGGTAGTCAGGCATGTTATATCATTTCTTTGATGTGAACCACCATTGGGAACAATCTATCTTATCTGTCATTGCAATGAATTTTATTAAAAATTAAAAGTCTCCAATCTGTAATAAAGCTAAAGATCAAGGACATGTCTAATAATATTTTATTCACACTGCAGCTGTGCTTTGGCCTTTAAATATTTTACCCATTTTCTAGTTTGCCATTTTGAGATAACAAATCCTATTTTAGACTCAAATCTCTATAGAGAAACAACTCAGAAATAATAGTTTATGCTTACGCATTTTGTTATAAAATATTTAAAAGCAAGATATTTTCTTAATGACTACAGTGATACCTTTAGCAGGATGATCAGAAGTAACACTCTATAAAAATACTGAGCAGCATTTTAGTGGTCATAAAATAAAGTACAAAACTGTATTAGGTCTCTAATAAGAGCATAGAAAAGTCTACTCTGCTGTGATATCACAGGAAAGGACAAGATTAAGTTAAGACTGACTTGAATGAAGAGTGTGCCCCAGAGAACATTCTCTGAGATTTGAGCATCCCTTTTCAGGGAGTAATCCCCAGAGAAACCTAAGAAAGTATACTGCTGGCTCTGTTTCAGGTGCCTTTTTAATATAAGTTAATTCCTTGTAGATCACAGTGTTTTAGGGTACAGGAGTGTTCATTAATTCAGCCAACACAATGAAATTTGCTGAGCTGTTCCCTAGAGATACAGAAATAAACCACAATCTCTACTTCAAAGAGTTCACAGTCTAGTGGGGAAGGTAGACAAATAACAGTTGAACATTTTCAGTGGAATGTGTAAGTACATCTAATAATAATTTTAAAATTTACAATTAAATTTACCATTAAAAATGAGCAGTCATTGAAAGTTTTCTTTGAGTCACGTACTGTAAGTGGCATTCTTTATATCTTATCTCAATAAATGCTCTGTGGTTGATATTATTGTGACCATTTCACAAATTAGAAAATAGAATTTCAGACGTTTAAAGTATATGCCCAGGTGACCAAGCTAGTCAAATGATAGAGCTGGGGCATCAATCAAATTGACTCTGGTGCCCATGAACCTCTTAAGATTTTATTTTGGAATAATATCTTTCCTGTTGTTCTATATTTTACTGTTAACATATTGTTTCTTTTATGAAACTAACACTGATGGCAGACAGTGATTGAGACTACTTTTTCCTTTTAAAAAAAATCTTAATTGGCAAAGTAAAAGCTAGCAACCCTATGTCAGTACTTTAATTTTTATTTTTTTTAATTGTTTTAATTCATAAATCCTAAAGTCTGGGAATCCTGCTCTAAATTAAATTACAGAGAATTTTTTTAAGTGGGTGGGAAAAGCTTACTAATTTTCCAGCCTGTATTACAGTTCATGGGGCTGCCTATCCATTGCTTTCTCAGAGAAGATCAGTTTACAAATTGATTGCAAAAAAAAAAAATTCTGAAGAAGGGCATCTTCTCTAAAGATAACAATTATGATAGTTGCCTCGTTACCATTTCTTGGCAGGGCTGGCTTTGAATCTTAAACTGATGTATGTCTTTTCTTTTAGGGCCTCAAACAAACCTGACCCAAATAAGTATAACTGTACTGGTAGTGTGGAGTGGACTTCAATTAAAGGTTTATGAGCAGGAAAAAGCAGATGTTATCTAATGACACCTGTTCAAGGAACAGTCTGGGGAAAACCTGTAGTCTTTTTGCTACACCTGCTGAAAGTAGCATCTGGAGCAGCCACCTTTACATTCAGATGCACGTTGGCATCTACATCAAATAACTTATATATAACACATAAGATCAACAATGACATTCCATTCTGTACAAACCCAATTTTTTGAAGGAACTTACCACATCTCTTATATGCTATTTTCTGATCAAGTTTTCATAATAAACTTGTCACTATGTAGTAAAAATATTTGATAAATTTAATGAGTTAAGATAAATATTCTAGTGTATCATGTTCACCTATGGAATCTGTGTGCAAAAACCTGCCTAATTCAGCTTCCAGAATGTAATGTTTTGCCTCAAGCTAACAGTGATAGCAGTGAGGTAAGAGTCACATCTATTCCCATCCTCGGCTCCACACCTGTCCTTGTTATGGTCCTAGGGAATCCTGAGTGCTAACCATGCCTTGGTAGGATGAGGCAGCCTGGTTGTTTCTGGAGTTCCAAGGACAATGACTACAGCAGAGGAACACAAGCAGCGGAAAATAAACTACCAGTGAATCATTCACTCTGGAGATATGCCTTCTTTAAGAAATATTTTTGAAAATCATCAATGTAATGTTTAGGTTTAGCTAGGAGGGTGGGATTACTATTCCTACTGTAGTTCTCTGTTTCCATGCTATTTATAGTGTGGTCTCTGGAGGGCAGCACCCACATCACATGAGAGCTTGTGAGAAATGCAGAATCAGAATGTTTTTAACAAGATCCTCAGGTGATTCATATAAATGTTAGTTTGAGAATCACTGTTCTGTCACACATTTTCTATCTTCTGAATTCCAGCTCACATTAGTTTCCTTATGTATGCATGCTGAGATTATGTACCGTTTGATAGCATATACTCTCATCCTCTGATTCTGGAGTCTGCCCTAAGAGGTAGAGTGGGCAACTTGTGGTCATAAAGGTTTATCTCTGATTATATCTCATTTTGCCTATCCTTCCTGAGCAAGCCCATCACTACAGTTCAATTCTCATTATGGTGAAGTTTGCCAAGTAATATCCATTCTTTCCATAAGCACAGCTTTATCAAGTCATGGAATTTAGTCCCATGAGCATCTTGTATCAAGTTCTGTCGAACATTTCTGCTAGGAGATATCCCCAGCTGTATCTGGGATCATGTTCCAATAGTTGGTCCTTGGCAGTGTAGAGAGTCAGATTGCTAAAACTTTTCCTGGGTCGGCTTCAGGCATGCTTATTTGCTAAGTCCCAGGAGGTAATTTGTTGATTTGTCACAGCTATCTTGTTTGTGACCATCTGCCACCTTAGGAGCACATTAATGGAATTAATTTGCTGTCAGGGCTGTGTGTCTGCTCTGGAAGCTTTTTATTGGAGGGAGGATCCTAACTATCTTCACTCCTCAGAAGCCTTAAGCATAACGAATTTGAATTAGGACATATGATTGTCCACTCCCACACTCCAGCTCGGAGTTGGGTCTGCCCTAATGGGTTATTCCCTAAGAGCAGCAAATGCTACCTCCTTCTTTTCCTTTTCTACTGAGAGGGAGAATTACATCAGGGAAGATTAGGAAGATCCCTGCAGATATTCTCTGCCAAATGAGGTTTTCTAACAGTTTTACTGTAAATAGTCCCATTACTATTTTCTCTAACCAAGCTTGGTTCTTCCTTTTCTGCAAAGTAGTCACTTTGTATACAGCTCTTTTCAAAAGCCTCTCACATTTTTAAGACATGTGAGGAGATTTTTTTTTTCTGATGGTCAGAAATTGATATGTGTACACCACAGGTGTTCTCCATTTTATTGAGAACTCATTTGATTCTGCTCAGCAGCCAGTTGCACACCCTGAAGCATTTTCTGTTTTAATGCTGCAAATAGCTCCTAAGCCTGAGTGGCTCATTGACAGCGTTTTTCACTGCCCTGCCTCATAGTCCTGTCAATATTGTAACATCTCTGTGGTATAGTCTAGCCATAATTTTCTGGCAATGCAGTTGCTAAGGGTATCCCTGGTTTCAGATGGCATATAGTCTTTACCGGAAGTCTCAGTGCTTGTTTATCTACAATAGAAGTCTGTGCCCCAGGGGTTCTTTACCTGTAGATAAAGGACAATGTACATCCTGAACAGTCCCAATATCATGACCAAAGACTTCCTATCCCCTTCCTGCAAAATCTTCAAGGAAACCATAAACAAGACGAAAAGACAACCCTCAGAATGGGAGAAAATATTTGCAAACGAAGCAACTGACAAAGGATAATCTCCAAAATGTACAAGCAGTTCATGCAGCTCAATATCAACAACACAAACAACCCAATCCAAAAATAAGCAGAAGATCTAAATGGACATTTCTCCAAAGAAGATATACAGATTGCCAGCAAACACATGAAAGGATGCTCAACATCACTACTCATTAGAGAAATACAAATCAAAGCTACAATGAGGTATCACCTCACACCGGTCAGAGTGGCCATCATCAAAAAATCTACAAACAATAAATGCTGGAGATGCTGTGGAGAAAAGGAAACCCGCTTGCACTATTGGTGGGAATGTAAATTGATACAGCCACTATGGAGAACAGATGGAGGTTCCTTAAGAAACTAAAAATAGAACTACCATACAACCCAGCAATCCCACTACTGGGCATATACCCTGAGGAAACCATAGTTCAAAAAGAGTCATGTACCACAATGTTCATTGCAGCTCTATTTACAATATCCAGGACATGGAAGCAACCTAAGTGTCCATCGACAGATGCATGGATAAAGATGTGGCACATATATACAATGGAATATTACTCAGCTATAAAAAGAAATGAAATTGAGTTATTTGTAGTGAGGTGGATGGACCTAGAGTCTGTCATACAGAGTGAGGTAAGTCAGAAAGAGAAAAGCAAATACCGTATGCTAACACATATATATGGAATCTAAGGGAAAAATAAAAAAGGTCATGAAGTACCTAGGGGTAAGACGGGAATAAAGACACAGACCTGCTAGAGCATGGACTTGAGGATATGGGGAGGGGAAGGGTAAGCTGTGACAAAGTGAGACAGTGGCATGGACATATATACATTACCAAACGTAAAATAGATAGCTAGTGGGAAGCAGCCGCATAGCACAGGGAGATCAGCTAGGTGGTTTGTGACCACCTAGAGGGGTGGGATAGGGAGGGTGGGAGGGAGGGAGATGCAAGAGAGAAGAGATATGGGAACATATGTATATGTATAACTGATTCACTTTGTTATAAAGCAGAAACTAACACACCATTGTAAAGCAATTATACTCCAATAAAGATGTTAAAAAAAAAAAAAAAAGAAAGTTTGTGTCAATAGATAGATAATGCTTTCACACCAGCTTTCTTTCAGGGTTCTTCCTTACTCATATTTAGGAAAAATCTGGAGCCAATTACTCTCAGCAACTGTAAATACTGCCCAACTTTCTATCTGTAACTTTTAACCAAGAATACCCAAGATAAGAGCTTTAAAGTACACCTAAGAAAAGCTTCTAAAACCTTCTTTTGATTTTAAGGTGTAATTCTGTGAACTAACACAATCAATATTGTGTAAATGTAGTCTTTCCTTCACCTTTCATCGAACAATTTAGCAGCCATTTGTGAAGACAAAATCTTGGATCAAATCTTGGGTAGTAATTGAGTCAGGTATGTAGATGGGTATAGCACTAGAATTTAAAACAATCCTGGGCAAGCCCCATTTGTAACCAGTATGCTAGCTGGGGTCACCCTGCCCTTCCATGTTCCAATTATAAACTGGAACGATTCTGTTCTACTTAGAATGTGTGTGTGTAAAAAAACACAGCAGAATATTGCTTTCACTCTATTAATGAGATAATGTAGGAAAACCTACAAAGTCACAGTTTTAAAAATTTCATCAGAGAAGTGAGATCAAAGAAACCTACTAAGCTAAAATTCATAAAGTAACAAGCTCTTGATAGGAAAAAACAGACTCATACTGCACTCATCATTGATGAAGAGGAAAGAAGGGGACTATGCTGCTAGTAGTTGTGGCTCACGGGACTAGTTGCTGAACAAGATAAAATATCAACTTTTTTAAAGACTAGCGTATATGCTGCCATGTCTGTGAACCATCCCTGGGAGCCCTAGACACAGTAGAACATGCACACACCCACAACTCTTTCTAGTAGGCCTTAACAGAGCACACATAGGAAAGATGGTAGGCAAGAGAACTGAGGTACTCTCTTAGCACCTGTGTGCCAAGCAGGCTGATAGGAGCAGAATCAACAGAACTCCACAGGTACTCCAGGCCTTGAGAGAGTATGAAGTGGTGACTACCTGTGGCTGGAGGAGTGACAGGAGAGCTGATGAGAGAAACTCCCCAGTGAGGTCTAGGCACTCATTGTATGTGAAGCCTGAAACCTGAACAGGTAATGGAGCAGAACCATACAGGCATCCTGGGTTTTTCACTGAGTATGAAACATGGTCATGCACAGCTGGAGAGTGGCAGGAGATTTGAGAGAGAACCCCCTGAGTTACAGGTATGTGGAGCTTACTGAAATATAAGGACAGTCATGAGAATTGAGAAACCCCATAGGCACCTTGACACTCAAATTGAATCTATGGCAGCAGGACTTCCATGGCTTGGGCAGAGCCAGGTACCTGAGAGAGACCTTCCAGAAGTAGAGGCACAGGGAATCTGTGGTTGGCAGAACAATGGTCTCCCGAAGATATCTAAGTCCTAATCTTCAGAACCTGTGATTATATTACCTTAGATAGCAAAAGGAACTTTGCAGATGGAATTAAGTTAAGGATACTGACATGGAGAGATTATCCTAGACTAACCAGTTGTGTCCAATATCATCATAAGGGTACTTATGAGTGAAAATGGGAGGCAGAAAATCAGAATGTGAGAGGAGATGTGACCGTGGAAGCAGAGATTTGGACTGATGCAGTTGCTGGGTTTGAAGATAAAAGGGAGCCATCAGCCAAGGAAAGCAGGTGGCCCCTAGAAACTGGAAAGGGACTAGGAAACAGATTCTTGCCCAATACATCCAGAAGGAATACAGCCCAGCCAACACCTTCATTTTAGCTCAGACTTCCAACCTCCAGAATTGTAAAATAAATTTGCGTTGTTTTAAGTCTCTAAGTTTTGGTAGTCTGTTACAGCAGCAGTAGTAAACTAATGCAAGGCCTAATGAAGTCTGAAAGCATAATAAGAGATCTTAGAGAAATCCCTCAAGCATCACATATCTTACATGGGATGCTTACATGGGTATGAGGCAGCAGCTGTCTATTGCTGGAGAGGTGGGGTGGGTCAAGGTAACAGAAAGAGGTCTCCCTGAGGTGTAAGAACACAGAGTCTGCTGAAGGCTGAGGGAAACATAGGAGAAATGAAAGCCCTCAAGGTACCCAGGACCTATGCGAATGGGGGAGGGTTTTGATTCTGCCATCAAACAATCTGAAGTCTGTAGGAAATTGAATCTAACTAAAACTACCACAAAGCCTAATCCTAGCTCAATACAAAGCAGATTGAATCACTCCCCCACAACCTAACTACCCATCTAATAGAAGAAGAAACATGCTTATTTCTGGGCACAAATATTATTTACTTTAACCTTTAATGTTACATTACAGACAATTTTGGCATTCAATTTTTTTTTTTTTTTTTTTTGATACGCGGGCCTCTAACTGCAGCAGCCTCTCCGGCTGCAGAGCACAGGCTCCGGATGCGCAGGCTCAGCGGCCATGGCTCACGGACCCAGCCGCTCCGTGGCATGTGGGATCTTCCCGGACCGGGGCGCGAACCTGCGTCCCCTGCATCGGCAGGCGGACTCTCAACCACTGTGTGACCAGGGAAGCCCTGGCATTCAATTTTTAAAAATATGAGAAATCTGAAGAGGCAAGAAAATATGATGCTTTGTCAAGAGACAAAAATGTTCATAGAAACAGACTCAGAGATGGACAAATATTAGAAGCACCAGGAAAGTACCATGAGAACCTAACTATAATAATTATATTAAAGGAGCTAGTAGTAGCAGTGGACAATATCCATGAAAAGGACAGAGAGATGGAAATTACAAAAAGAGGCAAATTAAAATGCTAGATATAAGAAACATAATATAAAAATAAAGAAATTTTTGGATAGGCTAATTAATAGACTGAACATAGCAGGGGAAATAGTCAGTAAACTTGAAAACAAGTCAACAGAAATGACCCAAACAGAAACAAAGAGAGAAAATGAGTAATGGATAAGCAGTGCATCTGAGATCTGTAGGGATACTATGAAACAGTCTAGTATGCATGTAATTATAGTTCCAGAAGGAGAAAGGAGAAAGAGTGGAGCAAAAGAAGTATTTGAATGCATATTGGCTAAGAATTTTTCAAAACTTATAAAATACATTATCATATATCCAAGATGCTTAGAAAACACCAATTAGGGTATACACAAAGATAACCATACCTAGGGACATCAGAGACATATTGCTACAGATGAAGAAGAAGACACAATCTTGAAAGCATAATAAAAACATATAGTATATAAGGGAACAACAACATGAAATACGGCTGGAATATTCTCAGAAATAACAGAAGCCAGAAGGCAAAAGAGCAGCATCTTTAATGTGCTAAAATAGAAAAAAAAAACCTTATCTACCAAGAATTCCATATCAAGCAGCATACTCTTCAAAAATTAAGGCAACATATAGACATTTTTAGACAAAATCAGACAAAAACTGATTTTGTCTCTATAAGATGTACACTACAAAACATGCTAAAGAAATGCCAAAGGAAATTAAGCCAAAAGGAAATTATGCAGATAGAAACCAAACATTTGGGGTAGGAATGGAGAACCTCAGGAAGTACCTGGTAAATGTGATGGGAAATAAAGAAGCTCTTTTTAAAAAATCCTCTCTCTCTCAATGTAAATATATCTATTTAAAGACTGTTAACTGTTTAAATTAAGAATACTAAGAATATAATGTAGAGTTTATAGTGTATGTAGGTACAAAATACATGACAACAAAAATTTAAGGGTGGGAGGATCATATTTGAAAGTGTACTGTTACAATAATCTTACATTGTTTATGAAGTGGTAAAATATTTTTTAAGGCAACTGCTGATAATTTAAAGATGCATACTATACTATGAAGAGTTAGCACTAAATAAATCACACAAAGTGGCATAACTATACAGTCAAGAAGAGGTAAAATGGAGTTCTCAAAAACAAAAAAGTTATGAAAAGATAAAAGAAACAAAGATTATGACCAACAGAAATTAAACTCCAAGAGGACAGACTTAAGCCTAAACATATGAATAACTGTATTAAATGTGAATGGGCTAAGCACCTTAACTAAAAGATGGAGATTGTCAAATCCGACAAAAAACAATGACCAACCGACCAACTATATGCTGTTTATAAGAAGCACATTTTATAAGCACTGACAGGTTCAGATTTAAAGATGGAAAACTTTATATATAAATTACATAAATATAAATACATATGAATATATAATTAAACTGGCACAAACCACAATCATTTGGGTGGAGCTCCTCTATCCAGAGATGTTTTGGAAGATGTCTCCCCTTATCCTTTCTGATCTCAAGTCCATGCATCTATGGAATTAATTCAATTATAGGAATCATTTTATCATCCACAGCATGCTGTCACCTTCTAGAACTATGTTGTGCTATGTTGGAAAAATCCTGATGTATTTACTCATCAAAAGCCATGGCATAGAAGGTTAACAGAAAGGAGTTTTTCCAGAAAGGAGTAGTTAGCAGTGTTTAATGCTGTTGACAGGCAATGAAGTGTGCATGTTGGACAGAGTAGCAGAAGAGAATTGCTAACTTTGGAGCTGATATGGGGCAGAAACCAAATGCCATACATTTTCTACCTTCACTTGGGCCCTAGTTATCTTTAATCATCTTTAGATCATCTTTAATTGTGCAATCTACTGAGATAACTTTTGCCTTGGTGCTACTCACAACGTAAGGTTATTTTCACAGTAAGTCAGCATTCTTTGCTATATAGAAGATTAAAATATAGTGGCTGTCAAGTCTCTAAGAAGAGTGAGGGTAAGGAGCACAGAGAGGTGACAGTATAGCCAAGGAAGCAGTGGTGAGACAGGGTGGAGGATGGCTGTGGGGGGAGGTTACAACATGCTCTAAAGCCAAGGAAATGGCAATGGAGGTGGTTATAGGACTTATAGCTGTGGAAGTGGTAGTGGTGATAGAGTCAAGGGAGGCTGCTGAGTGCCTCTCTCCTTTATGTATAAACAAGTAGATATATTGAGAATAATAGGGGCCAGGAAGGGATTTACAAATATAGAAAGAACCATGCGGTGTTAGACTGGAATTGAAGGTAGAAGTATGGAGAGATTTTTTTTAGTATACATTCATAGAAAGATTTGGAAATAGAGATGTGTATATATATCTTAACTCTATCATTCTCTATAGGCTGAGAAGGCCCAGAAGCAATGGTGCTCCAGTAGCAATGAGCACACTGAGCACTGAGATCTTTGCTTCTAAACACCAGCCTCCACTGAAAGGAACCAGAGCTCATTATAAAAGTGGATGATTCTAGGAATGGTCAGAGGAAGAACAAGATGAACCTAGAGCACATTGTGCCAAAAATAAGGAAATGATAAAAGAAAATGAGAACATTCCAAAAGGACACAGGTGCTATCTTGAAAGAGAACTCACTCACCAAATATGGGAATATTTGACCGTCAAAATGTGCTTTATTATTTGCCATCAATAATAGTGGTAATGTGTTCAGGATTTGTCAGTGGATACTAAGGCTGCAGGATTGATTTGTTAAGGAACAGGATACTCACAGTCTTATAGTATCAACCCACAAAATACTTAATTAAAAAGGAAACACAGTCACTCTATCATAGAGAAACTTGGCAGGCAATAAGTTGACCAGGTGATCAAGGTTGACATAACCAGTGATAGGATCGGTCAACCCGATGTGCTTCCTGAGGGGATGCCCTGAAAAGAGCATATCACTTCCATGGTGTTCCAGCCCAGGGTACGTGGCCCTGAGATGGGTCATAAGGAAATATCAGATGGACCCTGGTTGATTGCCCTTTTACCAAAAGAAGTGCCTGTATTTTTTTTTTTAACCTGTGGAAGACAGGAAAAGACTGAGAAACTGTTCAAGATTAAAGGACACTGAGGAGACAAGACAACTTAATGCAATGCATGATCCTGGACTGGTTCCTGGATCAGAAAGGAAAAAGAGGCATAGTTGACATTTGGTGTCTTTGAATTGGGTTCTGCGATCTGGATGGCAGTCTGCTATTGATGTTGATTTCCTGATTGGGAGGACTGAAGAGATGTTATATATGAGCGTCTTTGGGGAAAATACATACTGGCATGTTTGGAAATAATGGGCAATATGTCAATAGAAGAGAGGAGAGAGAGAGAGAGAGAGTAAAATGTTAACAATTAGGGAATCTGGACATAAGGGAAGATTTGCATAGTTCTTAAAACTTTTCTGAGAGTTTGAAATTAATTCAAAATAGATTATTAAAAGTAAGTAAATTCGGGCTTCCCTGGTGGCACAGTGGTTGAGAGTCCGCCTACCAATGAGGGGGACGTGGGTTCGTGCCCCGGTCCGGGAAGATCCCACATGCCACGGAGCGGCTGGGCCCGTGAGCCATGGTCGCTGAGCCTGCGCATCTGGAGCCTGTGCTCTGCAACGGGAGAGGCCACAGCAGTGAGAGGCTCACGTACCGCACTGAGCAGGTTGCTAGGCAGTAAAATGAAGATAATTTAGATAAATATATATATACATATATTTAAAATTCGAAGTATCTCTAGCTTTGGGATTTTTTTAATTAAAAATTGTATTTTTGGATTATATTTTGTTGTTAGAACTAAAGAACTAACATTTAAAACTTAGAAGGCATGACTTGGAATTTATCCAGACAACTGGAATTGAAGGCAATATATTCCAGTGACAGCACTGGAATTAGCTTTTGCCTCCGTGTGTATTATTTTACTTGTAAATTGACGGACCAATTCAATCAAAGTAGAAGCAACAGTCATATTCTTAATGTCAGAAAAAACAGATGAAAATTAATGGACTCTGCCAAATAATCCTGTTTGTTACATGGTGCTAATTAATAATATGACAGATATTTCTCATCTTCAGATTGATCAAACTTAAGGAGAGTTTTTGAAACACTGTCACCATCTTCATACTCATCTTGTTCCTAAGCTCATGAAGAACTGGGTAAAGGAATTCCAATATGAACAATGTTACAAAAGGGTGAAAAGTATCTGGAGAAAAATAGGAAAGATGAAATATTATAGGTTAACTGAAAAAAGAAGAATCAGGACCTGACAGCAATCCAGTATGTGAAATAAATAAGATTAAACTGAACCCTGGGTGTGTGTATTGAGGAATCATGAAACTCAGTAACAATCATATTTAAAAAAAAATAAAAAGAAACACAATATTAAAGCCCATTATTAAAATAATGCAAAAACAAGCACCCAACTTGCAAGATGATTATACAAACTTACTAAATATCTGCTAAAAATATCAGTGATACTTATGATTGTGAAGAATACATGAGACACATTGTGTCTAATACTTTTAGATCATTTTAATTTAAGGTGAGAAAGTGGAAGAGATGAAGAAATGGCAGAAGAATGACAAAGACTTTTTATTTTAAAAGGGGAAAAATATTTCTTGTTCTGAGATTAGAGGAAAATAATTGAAAGGAAAACGCTAACACTGGAGCCAATAATTCGGCATTAGTGCCCTGTGGACTTAATATAATGCATAACTTCTACTATGTCACAATACAATTGATTTGTAATTATAAAGCATGTGTACTGAGTCCTTTTTATTTAATTTAATTAATTAATTTATTTATTTTTTAACATTAGAATCTGCTCCCCGGCCAATTTTTAGAGTCAAGCCTATGATTGAGCTTCATCAGACTGCTGCTTTAATTGATTGAATTGATTGTCTCAGGACAGCTTATAGGGCACTGGTACTAAATATATGATCCACAGACTAGCAACATCATTGCCATTATCTGGGAACTTGTTAAAATGAAAATTCTCAGGCCCTACCCCAGACTTCCTAAATCAGAAACTGTAGGAGTGGGGATGGCAATCTGTGATTTGCTAAGATTTCCAAGTGACTCTGATACACAGACAAGTCTGAGAACCACTACTGTAAGGTAATTTTTTTTTTAAATATAATTTATTTATTTATTTATGGCTGCGTTGGGTCTTTGTTGCTGCACACGGGTTTTCTCTAGTTGTGGCGAGCGGAGGCTACTCTGCATTGCGGTGCATGGGCTTCGCATTAAGGTGGCTTCTCTTGATGTGGAGCACGGTCTCTAGGCACGTGGGCTTCAGTACCTGTGGCACGTAGGCTCTGTAGTTGTGGCTTGCAGGCTCTAGAGCACAGTCTCAGTAGTTGTGGTGCACAGGCTTAGTTGCTCTGCAGCATGTGGGATCTTCCCAGACCAGGGCTTGAACCCGTGTCCCCTGCACTGGCAGGTGGATTCTTAACCACTGTGTCATCAGGGAAGTCCCAACTTGTTCTTTTTTTAATTTGTCCAGAATGGTGGAGGAAATAAGAGTGGCCAGTCATTTCTTGAAAATATTTCTTTTCTTTTCTTTTTTTAAATAAATTTATTTATTTATTTTTGTCTGTGTCGGATCTTCGTTGCTACACGTGGGCTTTCTCTAGTTTCAGGGAGCAGGGGCTACTCTTCACTGCAGTGCGTGGGCTTCTCATTGCGGTGGCTTCTCTTGTTGCAGAGCACGGGCTCTAGGCAAGCGGGCTTCAGTAGCTGTGGCATGCAAGCTCAGTAGTTGTGGCACACAGGCTTAGTTGTTCTGTGGTATGTGGGATCTTCCTGGACCAGGGCTCGAACCCGTGTCCCCTGCATTGGTAGGCTGATTCTTAACCACTGCACCACCAGGGAAGCCCCTTGAAAATATTTCTTGATCATTTGAATTCACAGGTCATTTTTAACATTTCTGTTGATAAAAGGTCTCTTTTGCTTTCAAAAAATGTGCCCTTTACTTGGCATATCCTGCCCAGCACTCCTAGGAATTCCTATCACTTTGCCGGACAATGGTGGAGAAAGAAGAATAATTGAATAAAGCTGACACAGAGCAAACATTAGAGTTTACAGATTATTCATTAGGCACTTTTAGCTTCAAAATCTCATTAACATTGTCTGACAGTAATTTCAGAAAGGAGAGAAATGGGCCAGGCTTTTATATCTAGAAGCCAAAGTGGTTTTTTGTTATCTTCTATTATTCCTAATATATGGCTCTATTATTAGTTTTTGACAACTAGTGCCGTGCCCCATAAAACACATCAGATTCGTCCCAGCAATGCTTCTTTGTTGCTTCCTGGCACTGCCATCCTCCACTCCATTGTGCTCTTACCATTTCCTTATTTTGCTTCTTCCCATCCAGCTCTTTATGTACAACTGCCTACAGTGTGTCAATTATTACGATGCACAAAGCATATTTAGTCCTCCCTCTAGTGGCAATTTAGTGAATAGTTCCAGCCATTACCCTGGTTACCCATTCTTTTGCAGACAGCAAAAATGATCAAGTAATAACTAATATATATTAGGAGCTAATTTTATGCAAGGCAATGTCCTAAGAATTTTACTTCCAACTGTGAACTTAAAAGGAAGGCACAGGCCTTGATAAAGAAAGAAACAAAATCAGAAAGTAAAAAATAAGAATTTTCTAAAAAGAACAAAAAATACACAGAACACATTTACAAGATCTGTAGAATTATAGTTGCTTATACCAGTGTAATAATTTCTACCTTCAGACATAACATTTGAAAGAAAAATGTAAGATAAATATATTTTAGGGAAAGCCAAATAAACAGGCATCTAAAGGATTTCTTTCCACATCTTA
The DNA here is from genome assembly GCF_949987515.2 of Delphinus delphis. Taxonomy (NCBI): domain Eukaryota; kingdom Metazoa; phylum Chordata; class Mammalia; order Artiodactyla; family Delphinidae; genus Delphinus; species Delphinus delphis. The sequence goes on from NC_082688.1 coordinate 28,937,910, forward strand.
TAGTAATATATGAATGCAACAAAGGATTATATGTATATATAAAAGAGGAAAATATCAGAAGTTATTTCACTGAATTTCAAAAAAGTTAAATGTCAAATCAGTTTTCTGTAGCTAAAAATGTACTCCCAAACACTCACTTGTATTTTCCTTTGTCCATATTTTTGTTTCACGGATACTTTGTTTAAAAAGATACATCTTAATACAATTGTTTATGCATCCTTCTTTTCTCTTTTCATAATCCCATTACAGGCCATGATGTACCTCCGTTTTAGAGTAGATAAACTAATTACTCTACCTCTAGTGAATATTTAAAATAAGAGGCTTTAAAAAATAAAAATAGTTTGTTTCCATAATGCTTGGGAATTCATTTTTTCTGGATTAATGTCCTGGCCCTATAACTTACTAACTGTGTGATCTTAGAACAGTTACTTTACTACTTTGTGCATGAGTTCCTTCCTCTATAAAATAGAGAAGATAGTAGGTTCTAAGTCATAGTTTTATTGGAGGAACAATAGGGTTAATATGTGTTAAGTGCTTAGAATAGCATCCATGGCATTGTAAGTTTTCAGTAATTGTTACCTATGTTATTATGATAATAACTACCAGAAAATGAATATGGAAAGTCCATAGCCTCAACTAGTAATTGCCTTCATTTATATGTAATGGAGGATTATAAGCTGTATTGTAGCTTATTTAATGAGCTTTATGAACTTGATTTTTCTATTTTGCAATGAGGGTTGCAAGCATCCTTACATGTCTTCAGATAATGTCATGTACTCTTGGTGATGTATGGAGTTAAAGATTTATTAATTTATACTTTACTCTAAAAACAGCTACCTCAGTCAGAACTAAACAGTGAAACCTTCACTGCCTTGGCCCTGGCTCTGTTTCTCCAGCTCTGTGTAACTAAAATTAAATCATGGCCCTACATGTAGGTTGCCATGCCAGTCAGCTAGCAAGGGGCCATCGATCCTAACTCCAATCAGCTGAGACTTGAAGTTAGTTCCTCTCACCTGAGGGATGGGGTGGATCATCTTCTGTCGCCTCTTCTCCATTATAAAGTCAACTTCTCACCAGCCAAACCCAGAACTTCAAACTAACTGAACTTCAACTAGTGTCGAAGCCTGAATAACCAGAGAGCTCCAAATATGAAGCCCACCCCTACTTTCAATGATTCCCTAGGAATGTGCTTCTGCCTGTATTCTTTCTCCTTAGTTCTGGCCCAGTTACTCTGCCTACTAACACAAAACCGTATGAAAAATTGAAACTTTAATCTAAATATCTTCCAAAGACTCATATGCTAAAAGTTGTGTTCTCTTTGTTTATGCCAACCAGGTTCTTTAGAACCAGAAACTTGTTGGAAGCCCAGAATCTTTAGCACACTTCCCTCCTAATATCACCCAACTGACCTGATCCCTAAAACTTTAACTTTTGCTTGAATTTTTCCACTGTCTTCCAAAGTCTTGTTAATAGAATAACTTCATTAATGAAGTTGTGGGAGCTTAGAGTAGGCTCCCCCAGACATCATAGGTGGGCATGATTTTTCTCTTTCCTCCTTAGGGATAACATATGTAATTTGCTCTGTATTTGGACAGCTGTCCCAGCGTAGGACATGTATCTCTACCTGTTCCTTTAGCGATTTCCTCATGTTGCCAGGGACATAGCATACTGTATACATAGATAATAAAACCAAAAATGTTGTTACAGTTGGTGCCTAAAACATTTCTCATACTCTACCTATGAGTGGCCCCAGTAGCACTAAGAAACTTAATTTGTACCATCTTCTATGATGTTATACAACAACATGGAGGTAGAGGGTAAGTAATATTATTCTAGCTGCACAAACCAGACTGTTCTAACTTCTATAAAATGACTTTAATGTCGAGATTTCAAATAATGTGCAAAGAAAAATACCCCATTTGCTGATGGAAAATCTGAAATATAACGATATTAAGTAAACTGCCTCTGGTCACTAGAGATTTAGCAAAAACAAGCTGGGCTTACACCCAGCAGGGACTCTACAAAGGCCTGTTCAGTAATGGAATGAATATTAGTCTCAGTTTAGGATCTGGTGCTCTATGCAGAATATTTCCCATTTGTGTCTTCTGGGTAAGTTCTTAGCAAACACAGTAGCAATCCCTAGATGTAATTATAGTTCAAAGGGTGTGGGAAGGAAATTTTCACTTTTAATTAAAGAGTATTAATTAAATACTGTTAAGCACCAGCAGCATATCTATCACTCAATCACAGGAATTTAAATCATGGCTTATTTTAATTTAGAGTAAGAATTAAAATCTCAGCCAGAGAGAGAACAGGAAACTGCCCTAGGAAATTTTATTGGCAAAGGCTAAATGAAGATGTATACAGATCAAACCAAAGTTCATATGTATTCTTAGTCATTTGGGAAATGAGCAAATATATCTATTGGGCAGTCAAAATTATTAGAGTTGAAAGTATGTAAGAAGACTAGAATGACAAATTATATTATTAGTTTGCCAGTAAAGTAACACATAGAAAACAATTTAAATAATAAAGTGTTTTATAATTATTAAATTAGTAAACTTAAAAAAAAGATTCTGGTCCAACTTGGCATGTTAAAAACGGCAAATATGTATGTATGTGTATGTGTGTGTGTATATATATATATATAATTAGAGGTAAAAATATAAACTTGGAAAAGGATTATAGTATTACGGGCCATAATATGTATATTATGTTTCATTCAGAAATCCTATCTTAAGTCAAAGGAGAAAAAACAGATATATACCTAGATATAGTCTTTTGATACCTAGATATAGTCTTTTGAGCATTTTCCATATCTGCAAAACAGAGATGATGTTAATGTCTAACAAAAATAACTTGAATGCATTACAGAACCACTCAATTAAATGCTACACAGTGAATACATTATAATTTATACAGGCTATTTAAGAACTTATAAATGTGCTTATAATATAACGCTAAGTGAAAAAATAGAATATAAAATACATATACTAATTATAAGGATATAAATTATGCATATAGACAAAAACCAAGGCAGATTATATAAAAAATGAAATCACTTTCAGTACATAAATGGAAAATGTACTTTTCTGTTAGGTGTCTTTTATAATATTGTTAAGATAACATTAAAATTTATAAGTGTAAATAGATTGATAACTTATTTTTAAGATTGTCCATGAAATTTTCAATCTCTAATGTTTGAAAGTCTCTATATGAATTCTTCCCAAGTGGCCAAAGTGGGAAGTCATCTTTAATTCTCAAATTTAGAGTTAAGCTGGGATCTTCATGTGAAAAAAGATGTTAATTTATATTTTATATGATATAAATTTATATATATTATACATAGCATATATTTTCCCAAAGATATACGTTGAGGGTATATATTGTCTTCCCTTCCTTTTTTTCTTCTTCAGAGTAATAGGGCTTAGCAACATTTTAATTCAGATAGATTTCAAATATTGCTTAATTGACAGTCTCACATTTGACATCCTTGCTATAATTGCAGTGTGTACTATGTCAGGAGATGCTCTGTAACATCCCTGGAGACTAAATTACTGTGTGCATTGCCTATAATCTGGGCAAGTATTAGCATAATGTCTAATATAACAGGGACATATTTCTTTGAACATTTTTCAGATACTATTTGATATAAATATTATAGTAAATTACTTCTGAAACCATCAATGCTTGGATGAAAATAATACACTTATAAAAATACATTAATATGAGAATATATTATTTTATACTAGCAATGTGAAAACTCTTATTCATGAGTTTATAGCCATTTAGGAAAAAATATAAATTTTAATCCTTTTTCCATCTGTTATATTCAAATATATTTTATAAAATATACTAAATTTCAAGGAGATATTACAGACCCTTGACATTCCTGGAAGAACACAATTGTAGGAAATATTGTTATTGTTTTATTTTTCTTTATTGCTCTAATTAATTTCAAAATGTATTTGAGGCATCTTAGAGGAAAATTATAAGTATGCCGAGAACAAATGCACAACAGAAAAAGGAATCAAAACTTAAGAGGAAAATGAAAAAAAATATATATATAAATTCTTCCTGGGCTTCCCTGGTGGTGCAGCGGTTGAGAATCTTCCTGCTAATGCAGGGGACACGGGTTCAAGCCCTGGTCTGGGAGGATCCCACATGCCGCAGAGCAACTAGGCCCGTGAGCCACAACTATTGAGCCTGCGCGTCTGGAGCCTGTGCTCCGCAACAAGAGAGGCCGCGATAGTGAGAGGCCCGTGCACCGCGATGAAGAGTGGCCCCCGCTTGCCACAATTAGAGAAAGCCCTCGCACAGAAACGAAGACCCAACACAGCAAAAATAAATAAATTAATTAATAAACTCCTACCCCCAACATCTTCTTTAAAAAAAATAAATAAATAAAAATAAATTCTTCCTAAAGGAAGTTACACTATTATTAAACCTAAATCTGTTTATAATGACCAGGACATAGAAAGGAACATGATGGATTACAGAACTCTAATTTTTTTTTTTTTTTGTGGTACGCGGGCCTCTCACTGTTGTGGCCTCTCCCGTTGCGGAGCACAGGCTCCGGACGCGCAGGCTCAGTGGCCGTGGCTCACGGGCCCAGCTGCTCTGCGGCATGTGGGATCTTCCCGGACCAGGGCATGAACCCACGTCCCCTGCATCGGCAGGCAGACTCTCAACCACTGCGCCATCAGGGAAGCCCCAGAACTCTAATTTTAAAACAAATTCATGTGGGCAAACATTTTACTAGCCCTAATCTTGTGGAAGAATTTATTGCAGGTTTCATGCCATTTGATCCTTGCCTATCTTCGTAAACAGTAACTAGCTCAGGCCAAAAACTTGAAGTCATCCTGGTCCCCTCTCTTTCTGTCACATGACAAATCCAACCCATCAGCAAATCTAATAGATATACTTTCAAAATGTATCCATAATCTTACTCTTTCTAAAACACCTTCACAGTTACTCTCCTGGTCCAAGACATCATCTCTTAAATGGATTATTTCCATAATGTTTTAACTGGTCTTGCTTTGGCACTTACTCCCCTACAATTTATTTTCATCACAGCTGCTAGAGTGATTCTATTATGCAAAGAACAGATAGATCATCACATTCCTCTTCTCAGAACCCTCTGGTACTGCTGTGAGTAAAGGGTTATAAGGCCTTACATAATTAGGTCCCTACTATTTCTCTCTTTTCAACATCCACTTTTTGTTTTGATTGTTTTGCTTTAGTTGCACTGGATTTTGGGAAATTCCTCAAATCCACCAGGCATTTTCACACCTCAGGAGTTTTGTTATTTTTCTTCCCTTTGCTTGGCATGCTGTCTTCCAGACAGCTCCATGCATATCCTGCTCCCCCACACCCAGATCTCTTCTTAAAGGTCACCATATTAATGAGCATGACCATCAATTATAAAATCACACTCCTCTCTGTACTTCCTGTTCTCTTACCCAGCCTTACTTTTCCCTCCTGAGAATTTATTACTATATGCTATTTGTATGAATACAGTTAATTGTTTATTTGTAATAGGATAAGGATAAGGAGAAACTGGAAGAATAAAAAGGGGGTCCTATTCTGGTGCCAAATGGGTTTAAAATGGAAAGAGACCCTGACCTTCAACATGCTTCCCCAGTGGATACTTTAAGCCACTTTAAAATGGAATTCTCATCTCAACTCTCTCAATTATGCAGAGATGGCCTGGAGAAGGACCACTGTGCTTTACATATCAGGCAGCACCTAACCATATGGGAATCATACATCCTGGGCACAGCTGTCTTGTTTTGGGTCATTTGTAATGTTCATGGAGCCTCTAACATATTTAGCTTCTACTCTGCGGAGGCTGAGTTTTCTTCCTCCCTCCCTCCTACCCTTTCTTCCTTCTTCCATATATTTTTTAAAATTACCAATAGCCCCCTTCCTTTTCTGAATACATGTAACCTGAAGACTGAAATCTTGCAGCTTCTTGCAGTGGCTGGAATGGGTCTCAACCTCTCCAAAGCTGTTTTGGCTGTGCCTATTCAGAATCACTAGGTCTGCTTCCTCCTTTAGTCTTCTGACCCCCACTTTCTCTGTGCTAATAGGGAAAGTGAAATAATTTTCTGTTCTTGGTTAAACCACAGCCTGCTCTCTACTATGGATATTATGATCTTTGGGCTGGATAGAACCCTATGTTTCCACCATTATTCTCTGTTGGATGAGAAATTTTTAAGATGAAGTATTTAAACTGGTCCTATTATAGCTTCTGATTATATGTTGTGAAGTGATAAAAATTCACAAATTTTTTGTAGATAGGGATGCTTTTTTCCAATGCCCTGTCAGTTTCTGTCTATCTTGAGTTGCAAAATATAGTCACTCAAGTTTTGTTGAGCCTTATAGAAGTGTCATATGCCCTTTCTGTTACATGTTGTTATGGGGATATCTTATAATCACCAACTGTAACTGAGCAGGACACTATGGGGCCTTCCCAGGACAGATCCCCCCCACCTACCATGTCCTCTGCCTGCCTCTTGTTTGTAGAAAAGCTGTAGTCTCCGAGGCCTCCCTGAGTCACAAAAGCCTGGCTCAAAAATTAATGATCGAAAGGATGTGAACGTGTAGTGAAAAAAATAACAGTTCAGATCATCGTGTTTTTGAAAATGAAAAACGACAATCCAAAACCTATGGGACACAGCAAAAGCAGTTCTAAGAGGGAAGTTTATACCGATAAGAGCTTACCTCAGGCAACAAGAAAAATATTAAACAACAAACCTAAATTTATACCTAAAGTAACTAGAGAAAGAAGAACAAACAAAACCCAAAGTTAATAGAAGGAAAGAAATCATAAAAATCAGAGCAAAAGTAAATGAAATAGAGACTAAGAAAACAATAGAAAAGATCAATGAAACTAAAAGTTGGTTCTTTGAAAAGATAAACAAAATTGATAAACCTTTAGCCAGACTCATCAAGAAAACAAAAAGGAGAGAGCCAAAATCAATACAATCAGAAATGAAAAAGAAGTTACAACCAACACCACAGAAATACAAAGGGCCATAAGAGACTACTACAAGCAAATATATGCCAATAAAATGAACAGAAGAAATGAACAAATTCTTAGAAAGGTCCAATCTCCCAAGACTGAACCAGGAAGAAATAGAAAATATGAACAGACCAATTACAAGTGCTGAAATTGAATCTATGATTAGAAGTCTCCTAACAAACAAAAGACCAGGACCAAGTGGCTTCACAGGTGAACTCTACCAAACATTTAGAGAAGTGTTAACACGTATCCTTCTGAAACAATTCCAAAAAATTATAGAGGAAGGAACACTTCTGAATTCATTCTATAAGGCCACCATCACCCTGATTCCAAAAACAGACAAAGACACCACAAAAAAAGAAAATTACAGGCCAATATTACTGATGAAAATACATGCAAAAATCCTCAACAATATACTAGCAAAACGAATCCAACAATATATTAAAAGGATCATACACCATGATCAAGTGGGATTTACTCCAGAGATGCAAGGATTTTTCAATATCACAAATCAATCAGTGTCATACACCACATTAACAAATTGAAGAATAAAAACCATATGATCATCTCATTAGATGCAGAAAAAGCTTTTGATAAAATTCAATAACCATTTATGATAAAAACTCTCCAGAAAGTGGGCATAGAGGGAACATAACTCAACATAATAAAACATATTTGTCAACATATATGACAAATCCATAGCTAATATCATATTCAATGGTGAAAATATGAAAGCATTTCCTCTAAGATCAGGAATAAGATAAGGATACCCACTCTCACTGCTTTTATTCAACATAGTTTTGGAAGTCCTAGCCACAGCAATCAGAGAAGAAAAAGAAATAAAAGTATCCAAATTGGAAAAGAAGAAGTAAAACTGTCACTGTTTCTAGATGACATACTATGCATAGAAAAATCCTAAAGATGCTACTAGAAAACTACTAGAGCTCATCAGTGAATCTGGTAAAGTTGCAGGGTACAAAATTAATACACAGAAATCTGTTGCATTTCTATACATTAACAACAAAAGATCAGAAAGAAAAATTAAGGAAATAATCCTAATTCCATTTACCATTGCATCAAAAAGAATAAAATACCTAGAAATAAACCTACCTAAGGAGGCAAAAGACCTGTACTCTGAAAACTATTAAGATGCTGATAAAAGAAATTGAAGACAACAAAAACAGATGGAAAGATATACTGTGTTCTTGAATTGGAAGAATCAATATTGTTAAAATGACTATACTACCCAAGGCAATCTACAGATTACATGCAATCCTTATCAAATTACCAATGGAATTTTTGACAGAACTAGAACAAAAAATTTTTTAATTTGTATGGAAGCACAAAAGATCCTGAATAGCCGAGGCAGTTTTGAGAAAAAAAAAAAGCTGAAGGAATTAGGCTCCCTGACTTCAGACTGTACTACAAAGCTACAGTTGTCAAAAGAGTATGGTACTGGAACAAAAACAGACATACAAATCAATGGAACAGGATAGAAAGTCCATAAATACAACCTAAAGGTCCATTGACAGTTGAATGGATGAAGAAGGTGTGGTACATATATACAATGGAATACTACTCAGCCATAGAAAAGAGTGAAATAATGCCATTTGTGATGACACGGATGCAACTAGAGATTATCATACTAGGTGAAGTAAGTCAGAAAGAGAAAGAAAAATACCATATTATATCACTTATATGTGGACTCTAAAATATGACACAAATGAACCTTTCTATGAAACAGAATCATGAACATAAAGAACAGACTGGTGGTTGCCAAGGTGGAGGGACTTGGGGGAAGGATAGAGTGGGAGTTTGGGGTTAGCAGATGTAAGCTTTTATAAATAGAATGGATAAACAACAGGGTCCTACTGTATAGCACAGAGAACTATATTCAATAACCTATGATAAACCATAATGGAAAAGAATATATAAAAAAAGAATGTAGGGCTTCCCTGGTGGCGCAGTGGTTGAGAGTTCGCCTGCCGATGCAGGGGATACGGGTTCGTGCCCTGGTCTGGGAAGATCCCACATGCCGTGGAGTGGCTGGGCCCGTGAGCCATGGCCACTGAGCCTACACGTCCGGAGCCTGTACTCCGCAATGGGAGAGGCCACAACAGTGAGAGGCCCGTGTACCGCAAAAAAAAAAAAAAAAAAAAAAAGAATGTATATATATATGTGTGTGTGTGTAGCTGAATCACTTTGCTGTACAGTAGTAACTACCACAACATTGTAAATCAACAATATTTCAGTATACTTCAGTTTAAAAATGCCCAGAAATAAACCCATATACCTATGGTCAATTAGTCTACAACAAAGGAGGCAAGAATATACAATGGAGAAAAGGCAGTCTCTTCAATATGTGGTGCTGGGAAAACAGCACAGCTACATCAAAAGAATGAAATTAGAGGGCTTCCCTGGTGGTGCAGTGGTTAAGAATCTGCCTGCCAATGCAGGGGACACGGGTTTGATCCCTCGCCTGGGAAGACCTCACATGCTGTGGAGCAACTAAGCCCGTGCACCAAAACTACTGAGCCCCTGTGCCACAACTACTGAAGCCCGCATGCCTAGAGCTCATGCTCCACAACAAGAGAAGCCACGACAATGAGAAGCCCATGCACTGCAACAAAGAGTAGCCCCCTCTCGCTGCAACTAGAGAAAACCCCTGCGCAGCAATGAAAACCCAACACAGCCAAAAAAAAAAAAAGAAAGAAAGAAAGAAAGGACTTCCCTGGTGGCGCAGTGGTTAAAAATCCGCCTGCCAGTGCAGGGGACACAGGTTTGAGCCCTGGAACAGGAAGATCCCACATGCCGCGAAGCAGCTAAGCCTGTGCACCACAACTACTGAGACTGCGTTCTAGAGCCTGCGAGCCACAACTACTGAGCCCGTGTGCCACAACTACTGCAGCCCGTGTGCCTAGAGCCTGTGCTCCACAACAAAGAGAAGCCCCCACTCGTCACAACAAAAGAAAGCCCATGCACTGCAACAAAGACCCAACACAGCCAATAAATAAATTAATTAATTAAAAAAATAAAAAAGAAAACAAATTTACAAAGAAACAATAAAATTAGAACATTCTCTAATACCATATGCAAAAATAAACTCAAAATGGATTAAAGACCTAAATGCAAGACCAGATACTACAAGACTTCTAGAGGAAAAGATAGGCAGAACACTCTTTGACATAAATCACAGCAATATTTTTTTGGATCCATCTCCTAGAGTAATGGAAATAAAAGCAAAAATAAACAAATGGGATCTAATTAAACTTAAAAGCTTTTGCACAGCAAAAGAAGCTATAAACCAAACCTATGGAAAGGGAGAAAGTGTTTGCAAATGATGTGACTGACAAGGGATTAATTTCCAAAATATATAAACAACTCATACAGCTCAATATCAAAAAAACAATCAAAAAATGGGCAGAAGATCTAAATAGACAATTCTCTCAAGAAAACATACAGATGGCCAACAGGCATATGAAAACAATGCTCAACATTGTTAATTATTCAGGAAATGCAAATCAAAACTACAATGAGGTATCACCTCTCACCGGTCAGAATGGCCATCATTAAAAAGTCTACAAATAAGAAATGCTGTAGAGGGTGTGGAGAATAAGGAACTCTCTTACACTGTCAGTGGGAATGTAAATTTGTAGAGCCACTATGGAGAACAGTATGGAGGTTCCTTAAAAAATTAAAAATGAAATTACCATATGATCCAGGGATCCCACTCCTGGGCATATATCTGGAGAAAACTCTAATTCAAAATGATACATGCAGCCCAATGTTCATCACAGCACTATTTACAATAGCCAAGACATTGAAGCAACCTAAATGTCCAACGACAGATGAATGGATAAAGAAGATGTGGTGTATATATATATATATATATATATATATATATATATATACACATATATATATATATAATGGAATATTATTCAATCATTAAAAAGAATGAAATAATGCCATTGCAGCAATATGGATGGACCTATAGATTATCATACTAAGTGAAGTAAGTCAAACAGAGAAAGACAAATATCATATGATATTGCTTATATGTGAAATCTAAAAAAAATGATACAAATGAACTCCTTCACGAAACAGAAATAGACCCACAGATACAGAAAACAAACTTATAGTTACCAAAGGGGAAATGGGGAGGGGAGGGATAAATTAGCAGTTAGGAATTAACATATACACACTACTATGTATAAAATAGATAAACAACAAGGACCTAATGTATAGCACAGGGAACTATACTCAATATTTTGTAATAAGCTATATATATATATATATATATATATATATATATATATATATATATATATATATATAAAAAACTGAATTGCTTTGCAGTACACCTGAAACCAACACAACATTGTAAAACAACTATGCTTTAATTTTTAAAAATTACAAAAAAAATAACAATTTGGCCAGGAGAACTGGTAACAATTTTAACAGTGAATCAGCCATATGGCAGTTACAGAATCTTCAGTTCTTTCCTGAAATACATAGGTAGCAGTATCTGATGTACATTCCTGAGTTATTTTACAGATACTAAAACCCCCACCAAATGGAAGAAGCTAACTGCATGATGACCATGAGCATGTAACCCCCGGATCAGCTGGAACCAAAGAACTGATAATGTTAACCCCTGTGATACTATCCTCACCATCAACCAATCAGAGAATTGTGCACCAGCTGATCATACACCCTGCCGCTCCCCTCCCTCCCCTTGCCCTTAAAAACTATTCCCTGAAACCCATCAGGGAGTTTAGGTTTTTTGAGCACTCGCTGCCCCACACTCCTTTTCTGGCACCTATAATAAATGCCGCACCTTCCTTCACCACAACCCAGTGTCAGTAGATTGGCTTTACTGTGGACTCAAATTTCGTTTGGTAACACAACCACTGCCATTGGTGCTCTCCTGAACTTCAAGAAATAGAGGGCTGAAATTATAACTCTTGATAATATTTCTTGAATGGAATTAGAAGCCCTTCTGTGGTATTTTATATTTCAGAAGGATACATTTCAGGATATGATACATTTTCTGTAAATGTTTTTGGGTTTGAGTATCCCCTTAGAATGATAAAGAGGAGGTCTAGAGTTATGACTCAAGTCATGCGAAAACTTCCTATAGCAACTGCCCTCAAAAATCAATCCTGGCATAATCCTTAAACTGCATTTCCACTTGCCAATAGCATCATGTTAGGGCCTCTCAGAGGTTGAGAGAGGCCTAAGCCATTTTAGTTTTCAAGGATTTCAGTATGTTAGAAAATAAAGGATACCTAGAGCTAGAACTTTTTTTAAACTTTATTCACATCTAACATTTAATTATTTTACCCTGTACACTGAGAACATTTATTAATGGTTTATTTCAATCAACAGGTAATAATGCAAGTATAAAATAAATATCAAACCCTGAATGTGAGGTGCAGTACAAATGATTCCTTGTACTCCTGTGATAGGCTCATTATGATGTATTAAAGACATTAACAGACATCTAAGGGATATTGTGATAACCCATGTAATTTTCTTATCTCATTGTTAAGTGACTCCTTCTGACACTCCTGACAAGAGATTCAGGGAATAACTCTCACTATCCCTACAAATTGGTAGTTTTATTTACCTTCTCATCTGGCTAAAGCTCTAATTTATCACAATGAATTTTATTTCTCTGTCCATTCTGTGGCTACGTGATTGGCTGAGAGAACCACATTCCAAATTGATACCCAAATTGATAACTACATACTTGACATCTCTGTTTGGATCTCTAATAGGAATCTCAAAATTAACATGACCAAACAGAACTTTTTTCCCTCCAACTTTATTGAGGTATACTTGACAAATGAAAATTATATATATTTAAAGTGTACAACATGATAATTTGATACGCATATGCATTGTGAAATATTTACCACAATCAAGTTAATTAACACATCCATCACCTCATATAGTTACCTTTTTTTGGTAGTGAGAATGCTTAAGATCTACTCTTTTAGCAAATTTGAAGTATACAATATAATATTACATTAATTATAGTCACCATGCTATATATTAGATCTGCATAATGTATTCATCTTATAACTGAAAGTTTGTACCCTTCAATGAACATCTTCCCATTTCCCTTACCCCTAGCCCCTGGCAACCACCATTCTACTGTTTCTATGAAGTTGACTTTTTTTGTTTTGATTGCTCCCATGTCAAACCTGTCTTCCCCATCTCGCCAAGAAAATGGTGCCCGCTGTTCAAATTGTGAAAGCCAAAATTTCAGGCATCATCAGTGGAGGTATATTTCTTAATGTCTTGGCCTGCTTCTTATCCACTTAAATGCATAATGTTGGAGAGTTAAAAGGCTCAGTCCTAGACCTTCCCTCATTTTGGCCTAAATTATTTCACTAGGAAAACTCATCTATTCCCAGGGCTTTAAATGCAATCTACATATCATCTGCCTTTCTTTTCTTTTCTTCATAACTGACATCCAAAGCATAAACAAGTTCTTATGGCTCTACTTTCAAAATATAGTCCAAATCCATCTCTTCGTTTTGTTTACTCTGTGGAAACCCTAATGCAAGACACTATTATGTCTTTTAGGGACTCCTGCAATGACCTCCTAATTGGTTTCTCTACTTCTGTTCTTTCTCTAATAAAATTTATTCTCTTTATAGCAAGAAAATTTTTAAAAACAAAAACAAAACTAACATATCATCCATTACATTATGTTACTCCCTACTTAAAAGCTACCAGTGGCTTCTAATTATATACATAATGAAATCCAAATTCCTTATACTGACCTACAAAGCTCTATATGATCTAGCCTCTGTCTACTTTGCTGAACCAATTTCTTAACCACTTTCCTCTTTGTCCTCTAACTTCAGTCATAGAGGCCTTCCTTTTTTCCCTTAAACATGGCAAACCTGTTCCTTGTCTGCACTCCCTGGTTTCCCTACCAGAAATGCTCTGACTCTAGGTACAGAAGACTCCTCTTCCAACCAAAGTAAAATCGTTCACCCTCTTTTACCTCTAGTCACTATGTGGTATAACACCCTGTTTTATTTTTATTACAGCACTCTCTGGATTATCTTGTTTATTTTCTGTCAACATAACTCTAGGAAGTTAGTATTATAAGTGTAAGCGCCTTGTATGTCTTGTTTATTCATCCATCCACAGAACCTACAATAAGTCCTGGCATCAAGCAGGCACTCAATACTTAGATTCAAGTGAATTAATGAAATACATGTCATTAAGCCCTATTGTTCCTGGATCCTCACATTCTTCAGAGTTTATAAAATGCTGACAGGGCTTCCCTGGTGGCGCAGTGGTTGGGAGTCTGCCTGCCGATACAGGGGACATGGGTTCGTGCCCCGGTCCGGGAAGATCCCACATGCCACGGAGCGGCTAGGCCCATGAGCCATGGCTGCTGAGCCTGCGCGTCCGGAGCCTGTGCTCCGCAAAAGAAGAGGCCACAGCAGTGAGAGGCCCACGTACAGAAAAAAAAAAAAAAAAAAAAAAAAACCTGACAAAATTAAATTCAAAATTGTAAATCAACTATCCTTAAATAAAATAAAAACAAAACAAACAAAAAAAAGACTGACAAGCCATTTTATCGCTATTTTCATTTCTAACTGTATAACTTTGATGTGTGTATAACATACGTGTCATGAATCATTGTTTCATATCAGGAGTCTCCAGTGTTTTCGGTTCAGCATTCCAAGGAGAGGTGTTTGGATGGTTCACAATCACCCTCAAAAGGCTCCAGGCTGCTTTTTGGGCGTATATGTTATCATGGGGCATTGTGGCAGAGCTGTGTATGTAGACTATCTGCAGGTGAAGTGTGTTACTGATGAAGCCATATTTTCATGAGTCAGAGAAGGGATGACCAACTGAGTGAGGCAATGGAAATTTTCTCCCTCTCTTCTGAAGGCTGGGGGTAGGCTTATAAAGATTTGGCTTCTACAAGGGTTCTGGAAACAATCTCTTTTGCCCTGTTTCTTCACTAGGTTATGACATTGACTCTTCCAACATAATCCTAGGATAATTTACCCAGCAGGAGCTCCCAGGCATCCAGGGACCCTCCACTTTATTTGAAAATCCCGACCCCACTTCAGTGATATCCTGAGTTCTCACAGTCACAGTCACTTTATTGCTATGTTCAGGAGGAAATTAAAAAAAACAACAACCAAAATGGCTAAACAATCAACTCATAACCCTACTGTCATCTTGCTTCTTTCATAAGCAGTCTTGTTGGCCCATTAAATTCAAAGCCATGGGTCATTAAAATATAATTCCCTTTTCTTCAAGGTCAGATAGCATGAAATATTCCCAGAAGGTGAAGGGGACATCTTTGCATTATGGTCCTCTAATACAGAAAAATAAATAAATAAAAACAAACCAGTTTTGCTTTATTAAAAGTCGTATTTCATATTTCAGCCATATTAAACAGGCTGAAAGTTGATGTAATTAGGTTTGAAAAAATCCTTCCTCCTCAGTGTTGAGGAATGGGATAGAGTGAGACAAGTAGAGGGGGTAACAGAGAATTTAGTCCTGCACTTGTGGGGAGTTGCATAGCCAAGTGTTTCTTAAAGGGTGTAAAGAAGGCCACCTTGTCCCATTGGTGAGACTGCAGAACTTGCAGTGGTTGGTGTCAACCAGTTCAGTACAAAATGAGATTCGTAAGGAGTTTTAAAAATTCTTATCCACAGGAAGCCCTGAAGCAGCACATTTAAAATGACCCTGCATTCCTGATTCAGAAGATGGGTGTGACCAAGGCAAAACAGACAGATCAGCAGTTGCTGCTCTCTCGGTTTCCCTGAAAGTCTTCATAAATGAGAAGACCCTTTCAGAAATGGATTCTGACTGGGGACTAGGGCATGATGCCACAGCACATCATATCATCCTAACAGGCTGGGACCTTTCCCGGGGGGCTTATCTTAATGATAATGCCACACCAGGCAATGCCATACAACACACACTCCCTTAGGAAGTTAAACCAAAGTGTGGTATTTAAAATACTTCCATGGGATTCTCACTGATTTTTAAATCTTTACTCTGATTTTTTTTTCTTTTAGGCAAAAGAAACCCAGGAAAATTTTAAATTACTTGTTCTCAATTATAATCATGTAATAGAACAGACAAGAGATTTGGAAAGACAGTTTTGCATCAGGACTCATCTTCATCCCTTATGGGTTGATCATAGCCAAGACATTAAACTTTTCTGAGCTCCAGTTTCCTTACCTATAATAGGAATGATAGCAATAATAATTCTCATGCAGGGTTAGTGTGAGAATTAAACATTATATAAAATTCCTTTGTATACTCTAAACAATCTTACAATTATCATGCATTGTTTTACTTCCATTATCACTACTAACATCCTATAAGTACTGGAGTTAGTGCCTATAGTCTCAATATGTGGTCTATAGTCTACTAGCATTCTGTGAAGATCACAGAATTTCAATCTAGGGGTGGGAATGCTCTTGAGCATCAGCTAGTCAAAGCACTCATTCAGTGGTTCAACCTTCTCTACAAAGTGCATGACAATCAACAATTTGAACCTCTTCAGTAACAGATAACTCACTACTTCAGAAGGCTTTAATCATTCGTCAACATTAACTGTTGGAAGGGCCATCCTCATCCTGAGCTAAAAGTGATCTCTTTCTAATTCACATTCAATCATTTTAGTACTACTCCTGTGGTTCATACAGTTAGTCTGTCTGTTTTATATTAATCTTTATAATACACAGTAAAACCCCTTTACAGGAATATATTAGTAGTTAATTAATATCAATAATTTGAAATTTCAATGTCAATAATTTGAAATTTTTAGGAAGATAATACTTTTACTTCATACATCTAGTAAAATCTGATACCCTATTTTCTATGTTTCCCATGACAAATTGAATAGAAGAGTGGTAGTTTGCACCATACTTTACCCACTCTGATAGGTGTCATAGGATTTAGTGCCTCTAGTCTCAATATGAGGGGGAGGTGTGCCTATAAGACAGTTAGAGGATAAGCTCAAATATTGCATAAATCAAAGGTTTGGGAAATCAGCATCTTAATGCAAGGAGCTTTATTCAGAGGATGAGAATTCAAATTGCCATGCTCACAGCTGGCAAGGCAACTAGGTATAAAAAGGGACTCTAAGATACATGCTGACATTTCTTCATTTTATTTATACAAAGATACTAGACTGCTGATTGAATTGTGCTTTATATTTGACTGAATAACTAATTTTGTGACTTGACAAGGATCATCTTTTGTAATCTTAATTTCCATCTTGTAAATTGGAGCGACACTAGTCAGGTTGAAATAATTACTTAGTACCTGTTAGTTGTGGCTTAAGTGACTTCTCTTGAGATATAATAATGTATCTAGGATTATATTTACATACTAAAACAAGTATTAATAAATAGTATTGCAATTATCACAGATTTACAAATAGGTATTTCCTAGGGAATTTATTTCTTTCAAATTAAGAAAAACAGAATCTAAATTTACATTTTCTTATATCACAAGATGTTCTTCCTATCTTACAAATGAGAAAAAGAAGCTCAAAATAGTTAAGTAACTTACCTGGCTTACATCAGTAGTCAGTGAAGGAGCTGTCAATCAAGAAAACAACTGCTTAATGTCAAAATAATTACCCAACACTGCTACCTATGCAAGGATATATGTATATATATTTGGTTTTTGATAACCTTATTACATATGGTTTGTGAATGCAGACTGTTTTCTTACATTTATAGTCCAATTTACCTTTTTTTGGTAGTGAAGACTTAACTATGGGATAGATCATTTCTACCATAGCTGTGTTTATTAACATAATATAAAGGACCTTTTCATCAATGTTCCTGACACTATTCTAAGTGATAGAGACATGGAAAAGATCAAAACAAAATCAAATTAAAATCTACAGTTCAATACAGAAGGCAAAGAGGAGCTTTTCAAAAGCACAGTTCATTCCATTTCTACTAATTATTTATTTGAAAAACACCAAACAACTTAAAAAATGAAACAATATTTCAAAGCAAAATAATTGAGTTTATTCATTCTCACCCATTCAGTCAAATTTTTAAGGTATAATGATTTTTACTTCCTATATCTTGCCCACCTCGCTCTTGTTTACTGGACGGATATATTTAGCACTTCTATTCCAATGACATTATCGAGGTGACACTTAGTGGCTCTTCTTTTTGACAATGTACTGTACCAACAATTATAAATATATTAAAATCTAATGCTATGTTTTACCTTGAGGCTGAGTTCAGTAGGTAAACCCAAACTAGAAAATACTTCAAAGTAAACTTGAAATACATAGCTTTCCATTAATCATACACTACATACATGGTACCGTTTTTCTTTTCATTTAATTCACCTATATGTATTGGGAGCAAAAGAAATTGGCATTGGGAGCAAAAGAAATAAATTAGTAGAAAAATTGAATAATATAACATTTTATCTCTGACTATTATAAATACAGTCCATCTATTCCTTTCTGGGTTAAATATACCCTTATTTCAGATGCAGGCAGGCAGAGGAAAATACATTGTCTTTTCCCATCACCAGTTTACTTCTGGGCTTTTTCTGTCCTGTTTCAAAAGAGTCTCAGATATGTGACTCCTGACTCCATTCTTTCTATAATAAAATGCTAAATCTGGTTTAGGGTGATATTATGAATCTGGAGATACAACCAAGTTTTCTCAAGAACCTATTAAATTTAGCCAACAGCAACTTATCATTAAATGTTTCAAAATAAAAATGTAGTCAGCCTCAAAATGCATAAGCATCTTGTGTGTACTGCAAGCCTTAAATATAAATACTGGTAAGAGAGTAATATAAACCAAGCTGTTTTTAGTCAGGCAAACTTTAGTAAATACCCCACTTCCCATCTCCCGCACTATCACTTTTGAATATCTGCACAAAGAGTATTCCTTCAGTGTAATTTATATAGAGGTATTTAGTGATATATATCTTTCATACAATATGATCTACTTAAATTCAATTTAAAAATCCAGTCTATATTGTTAAATGCAAAACAGTATGTTTGAACATATAAACATACTTTAACTTTAATGAATGAATACAGAAACATGTAATTAGATCCAAATATGTGACAGATTATATTGTGAGTCTAGTAATATACATTGAAATGCCGATTTAAAATATATATCATTCATAAAATCAATCACAGTTTTCTCAGAAAACTAATTCTAAATTTGTGAACATCACAAAAATTATATTTACTACATAACTTTTATTTTGTCAAAATATTTAAAAATTATTTTGGAAACAAATTTCCTTACATAAATTAGAAAATAGGAAGAATTAACAAAAGAGCTTTATATAAATACCTTCCATACTTTGAATGGCTTGTTCAACATGGTTTGTTCTCATTTTAAAAGTCAATTTTATTTTTTTCTGATTATAAAAATAATTTATACTGATTGTACAACATATATATTATGGAAAAATTAAAAACAAAGAAAAAAATCACCATATATTCCATCAGAGTTAACTTTTCTAAGCATCAAGTCTTTTACCTAGCTTGAGATTGAGATAACCAATTTTTTTCATTTAAAATTTAGATTTATACCATATGTTCTGCTTTCCTCAATTAAAATGAAAACAAAAGACTTTTCTCAAGTTATTGCAAACACTGTGTAAACATAATTTATGTTTAACATAATTTAATGGTTGCTTAATGTTCCATCAAGTGAAATATCTCTCAAAGTGTTGTCCAGGGACAATCTACAATAGGATCTTCTGGAGGCACCTGAAGCAGAATTTGTGGGATAGGGACTCAATAATATGCATTTTAAACAATTTACTCAGATGATTCTTACATGTTCAATTTTGAGAAGCCATATTGATTAAATGCCCTAAAATTTATTTAACCATGTTTTCATTTTTCTAAGGTTGTTTCATATATCTATCTATATATACACATATATATATAAAATAAATAATATCATAATTGAGATTTAGCGCATACCATAAAAATCACCTATTTAAAATGTCTTAGTATATTCATAGAGTTGTACCATCACCACTATTTAATCTTGGAATATTGTCATTACCCCCTAAAGGAATTCTGCATTCTTTAGTATGCATTCCTCACCCTTACCTCAGAACCACTTGTCTACTTTCTGTCTCTACAGATTTGCTTTTTCTGGATATCTGATTTAAATGGAATCAAACAGTATGTTGTCTTTTGTGACTTCCTTCTTTCACTTAGCATAATGTTTTCAAGGTTCATCAATGTTATGTCATGTATCAGTACTTTCCCCCCCTTTTTATTACTAAATAATATTCTACTTCTTTTTCTTATTTTATTATTTTTTTATTAGAGTATAATTGCTTTACCATGTTGTGTTAGTTTCTGCTGTACAATGAAGTGAATCAGCTATATGTATACCTATATCCCCTCCCTCTTGGACCTCCCTTCCCACTCCCCATCCTACCCATCTAGGTCATCAGAGCACAGAGCTGAGCTTCCTGTGCTTTACAGCATGTTCCCACTAGCTATCTATTTTACACATGGTAGCGTATATATGTCAATCCTGATCTCCCAATTTGTCCCATCCTCCCCTTCCCCACCTGTGTCCACATATCCGTTCTCTATGTCTACATCTCTATTCCTGCCCTGCAAATAGTTTCATCTGTACCATTTTTCTAGATTCCACATACATGAATTAATATATGATATTTGTTTTTCTCTTTCTGGCTTACTTCACTCTGTACTCTGGCTTACATCCACATCTCTACAAATGACCCAATTTTGCTCCTTTTTACTGCTTAATAATATTCCATTGTATATATGTGCCACATCTTTATCCATTCATCTGTCGATGGACATTTATGTTGGTTCCATGTCCTGGCTATTGTAAATAGTGCTGCAATGAACATTGGGGTGCATCTGTCCTTTTGAATTATGGTTTTCTCAGGGTATATGCCCGGTAGTGGGATTGCTTAGTCATATGGTAGTTCTATTTTTAATTTTTTAAGGAACCTCCATAGTGTTCTCCATAGTGGCTGTATCAATTTACATTCCCACCAACAATGCAAGAGGGTTCCCTTTTCTCCACACCCTCTCCAGCATTTATTGTTTGTAGATTTTTTGGTGATGGCCATTCTGACTGGTGTGAGGTGATACCTCATTGTAGTTTTGACTTGCATTTCTCTAATAATTAGTGATGTTGAGCATCTTTTCACTCTTGGCCATCTGTATGTCTTCTTTGGTGAAATGTCTATTTAGATCTTCCACCCAGTTTTTAATTGGGCTGTTTGTTTTTTTGATATTGAGCTTCATGAGCTGTTTGTATATTTTTCAGATTAATCCTTTGTCTGTTGCTTCTTGATTATACCACCTTTTGTTTACCCATTCATCAGCTACAGATATTTGGCTTGTTTCCATTTTTGGCAATTATCAATGCACATAAACATTTTTTGTGCATGGTTTTGTGTGGGAATATATTTTCATTTTTCTTGGGTATATACCTAGGAATGGTAGTGTTTAATCATACAGTGTCTCTACGTTTAACATTTTGAGGAAATACCAAATTGTTTTCCAAAGTGGCTGCACCATTTTACATTTCTATCAGCAAAGTTGGAAGGTTTCAATTTCGTCCCCATCACTTGCTATGTCTGTATTTTTTGGTTTAGCCACCCAAGGAATTTGAAGTTGTATCTCATCTTGGTTTTGATTTGCATTTCCCTAATAACCATGCAGGCATCTTTTTATGTACTTATGGGTTATTTGTATATCTTCTTTGGAGAAAAAATATTCAATTTTTTGCCAAGTTTTAAAAAAAAGTTCAGTTATTTGTCTTCACTTTTGAGTTGTAATAGTTCTTTATATATTCTGGATACAAGTTCTTCATCAGATTTATGGTTTCTAAAGATTTTCTCCCATTCTGTGGGTTGTCTTTTAACTTTTTTGATGGTTTTGTTTTCAGCACAAAAGTTTTTAATTTTGGTGAGTCTAATTTACCTAGTTTTTTTCTTTTGATATGTTCTTTTGGTGTTATGATCTATAATATAACGTCATCTGCAAATAGAGATAACTTTATATCTTCCCTTCCAATCTGAATACCTTTTATTTCTTTTATTTATCTACTTTCCCTAAATATTACTTACAGTACAATTTTGAATAGTAGTGGTGAGAACATATTTTATTCCAGAATTTAGGCAGAAAATAGTCTTTTACCATTAAGTGGGATGTCAGTTCTGGATTTTTCATAGATGCTCCATCTCTAGTTTGTTGAATTTTTTTTTTTCAATCATGAGATGGTGTTGGAGGCTGTCAAGTGCTTTATCTGCAATCAATGGAAATGATTATATAGATTTTATCCTTTATTTTACAAATATAGTGCATTACAATGATTGGTTTTCAGATGTTCAATCTAGCTTGCATTCTTGGGACAATCCTACCTGGTTATTGTGTACAATTCTTTTATATGTTGCTGAATTTGACTTGTTAATCTGGATGAAAAATGTCACCTGCCATATTAGTAAACAAAGTATGTTGTGGCCATCAAGCCATCAGCTACTGCAGCTGACTGTGCACCCTGAGGGATTCAGGATGGAGAAAAGCAGAATACGGGCCCTAGATATTTAAGGTGCATATCAAAGGAATGATTTCAAGGAGCCCAGACTCTTGCACCTTCCCATACATAGAAAAGCGCTAAATTCATTAACTTGTTTTCTTTGATTAACGTTAATCTTTTGATGTTCTGACTACCTGCTTTTCGTTGCAAAAACTATATATCCAGGTGCCTTCCTTACCTCTTTGGAACAGTCCCTCAGGGGTATCTGAGAGGCTGCCTCCAGGGCTTAAGTCCTCAGTTTGTCCACTCAATAAAACAAAATTCTCAGCTTTTAGGTTGTGCTTTTGTTTTTCGTCAACATTAGCATTTTGTTGAGAATTTTTTCATCTTTGTTCATATTGGATATTGGTCTCTAGCATTGTTTTTTTGTGATGTGTCTGGTTTCAACATCAGAGTAATACTGGCTCATCTGATGGTTTGGGAAATATTTCCTTTTCTTTTATTTCTTAGAAGAGTCTGTGAAGAATTGGGATTAATTATTCTTCAAAAGTTTGTAGAATTCACCAATAAAGCCACTGGGAGGAGAACTTTTCTTTGTGGAAAGTTTTTCGTTATAATTTGAAGTCATTACTTATTACAGATTTGTTCAGCTTTTCTATTTTTTCTTAAGTCAGCTTCAGTAGTTTTATCTTTCTGGAAATTTATGCATCAAAGTTGTTTAATTTGTTGGCATAATATTGTTCATAGAATTCCCTTAAAATCCTTTTTATTTCTATAAGGTCAGTACTGTCAATTCTTTGATTCTTGATTTCAGCAATTTGATTATTCTTTTTTTTTCATCATTCTAGCTAAGGGTTTGTCAATTTTGTTGATGTTTTCAAATAAGTGACTTTTAATTTCACTGATTTTCTCATTGTAGTTCCCTCAACTTTTTTCTGTGTATGCATAAAGACCTGCACATGTGTGGGACCTTCTATATACTCAGAAATGGCAGAACTTTCCAAAGCCCCCTGTGGGCATCTTGTTTCTCAGATTTCTTCTTTAAGTTTTTGACCAGGATCTTGTTAGCCCCAACTCATATTGTAGACTCAGGTAACTATGATGTTTGACAATTGCTGCTGATTGTTTTCAACAAATGCCCCAGGCTAAGGCTGTTTTCATTGAGAAAGCTCCAAGAAAGATTAAATAATAGCAACACACTGAGCATGGGGATTTTCATCAGAGCTCCAAGATAAACCAGTTGACAGTGCTCTGGGGATGGGACTTTTTGAGGAGTTCTAACCTGGACTACTTCTTATAAATGCAAGGTTGATGGTCTTCATTACTTCCATAGTTGTGAGCTGGCCACAAACATGGCTGCTCTTCCTGAGGTTGAGCAGTTTTTATATATTAAAAGGTTCTTAGATTATTGGATATTTTTAATAATCTGAATTTTGGAAAAGTTGATTTTGACTAATTTTTTGGCCAGTGTTTTCATTGCTTTTATTAAGTAGGGTAATTACTAAGATCATACTGCCATTTCAGAAGTCCCTCCCAATTTCAGGCTATTTATTCAAGCTATAATTTTAAAAGGAAACACTAGGTAAGAAATACGAATAATTTTAGGTTTCTTATAAAATTGCAAATTTTCTTCCCATGAAAGCTGATTCCAGATTACACTTTTATTAGCAATAATATGAGGGCTTCTCTTACTATTATCTCATTAATAACCATAATAATGAACATTTACAGTTTGTGTGTAATGCCTACTTTTTTTCCGGTACAATTCTTACTTTTTTGTTAACAACAGCCCCTTTCTTTTCCAAAACTGAGCCTCACTCATTCCAATTAGTGGTTCTTTTGGGTGTTGCCAACTGCATTACTTCCTTCCCTTGAGTGCAGTGGGTGAGCCTGACTATATCCTAGAATTCAATATTGCTGCCTGAGTAATAGTTTATATGGGTAAAATTTAAAACCAAGGAAGTTTTAAACATGACCAGCATCTCAGAAAGACAGAAGCGGTATATGACAATTATCTGAAATATTGAGCTTCTGATGTTTACATATTATATTAAGAAGAGAAAGATAATACAAAAGTGTACAGGCTGATTTGGATCAGTTTTCCCAGAAAAAGCCTTAGAGTTTTGTGGACCGTGGTTTGGGTAAAAGCTAAATAAGAATGGTTATGAGTTGAGTTGTTTAAAGAATAATTAGATTTAGTACCTTTATCATAGATATGTCTGTTAGAGATGTGAGAGCAATACTTGCAGTGAAAAGAATATGTGGTGAGGAGGTGTCCAAAGGAAGCCTGGTAATATGGAGAGAGGGACTGTGATTTAGGTGCATTCCTTTTTTTCAAGGCTATACCAGTTATGGTAAAAATCAAATGCCTGAACTCTGGTCAGAAAATTAAATGTTTCCAGAGAATCACATTACTGCCCTCCTCCTTCATTATAAGAAATCTATGACACAGCAGTAATTTTTGTCTCCAGTGTCTTCAATTGTTTCCAACTCTACTTATGTCTCTGATAGTTAAAAACCTGCTCTGACTGCCCTCATCAAGGATCATGGCTCTTACAGCCTGTGGTATCAAGAAGCTGTCCTTCTATGTCTGACCTCTCTTTTGTGGCCTGCTTTTAAATCATTTAAAATCCT
Source organism: Delphinus delphis (assembly GCF_949987515.2). NCBI lineage: Eukaryota > Metazoa > Chordata > Mammalia > Artiodactyla > Delphinidae > Delphinus > Delphinus delphis. Next base: position 28,963,122 of record NC_082688.1, read on the forward strand.
TAGGGTTCCTTGAAAATTAGCTTTGATTTTTGAGCTTTACAAAACATTTTGAAGGGTGTTATTTTCCAGAGGCTGAACATAAACTTGCAGTGTTGTTCTCTATACTACACACTGCTTAAATGGTATCATGTAGTATTTGTTCTTGTGTGACCAGCTTGTTTCACTTACCATAATGTCCTCAAGGTTCATCCATGTTATGACATATGGCAAAATTTCTTTCTTTTTAATACTGAATAGTATTCCATTGTATGTATACACCACATTTTCTTTATCCACTCATTCAACAATGTACAGTTAGGTTGTTACCACATCTTGGCTATTGTGAATAATGGTGCAATGAACAGGGAATGTAAATATCTCTTAAAGATCTTGATTTAAATTCTTTTGGATATGTATGTAGAAGTGATATTGATGGATCATAAGGTATTTCTGCTTTCATTTTTTTGTTGCACCATTTTACACTCCCACCAACAGTATACGAGGGTTCAATTTCTCCATGCTCTTACCAATTATATCTTTTTTAAAAAATGATGGCCATCCTCACAGATATGAGGTGACATCTCATTGTGGTTTTGAGTTGCTTTTCCCTGATGATCAGTGATGTTGAGCATCTTTTCATATATCATGTAGTATTTGTAACAATCACTGTTCTGTAGGCTGGTGATCTGGACAAAACAAGAACTTCATTGTGTTTACTATTGCTCTTACTTGAAAAAAACTTCAAAAAAAGCACAAATTAAAGTAGTAGATTCATTTCCATAAATAGTTCATTCAACAAATATTTGCTGAGTTCCTAATATAGGTGAAGAACCACTTTTCATATTGAATTACTGAGTATTTGTATGAGCATGTATAGTGAACAGAGCAAGAATAAGTCCTTCAAAAAGTACTTGAATATCTTTTTCTTAAAGTACACTTTCTTAATTTTTGACTTGGTTTTGTTGTTAATCATAGAGGAGATGAAAAGTATTCTTTGATTTGCTTTTTTCATCAAATAAAAAAAACACAGATACTAGTATGATACTATGTTGCCCCATATGAATTTAAATGATTAATAATATTGTTTATATTACTACTAAATATATACTTAGTACATAGCCATTATTTTTTCTTGAGTGTCTATGGTTTCCATTTTAAAAAGGCAATTAAGAAAAATAAATATAGGAAAATAGCAGATATATGTCAATTAGCATCATGTTTTATGATATAAACATGGATTAAGAAACCAAAATATTCAAGCAAGCATCTTCATTTAAAATCCACATTATATCAATTATTTAACTATGTATTCCCTTTAAAAATGACAGACTGGTTGAATTAATTAAATAGTTATTTTGGTTTCTATACATACATACAAGACACAGATGTAAAACTCACTCATAATTTAAAAAGTCATTTGGCTTTTTATGCTGAAAGAGTTTTCATTGTCTTCAGTCTACATGTACAAGAGGAGCTGGAAATGTGTAGCTCAAATGATTTAAAATACAGCACTTCTCAAACACACAGCATTATAGTTTCTGGTCTTTAAAGAGTAGAGCCAGTCTTGAATATTTTAAAAATTAAACAGGAATTTTGCAGGAAATTCTCATGGAAATTATATGGGCACAACATACAAATAAATTACCTTAAAAAGAATTTTATTATAAATAGAACTGCTTTTCTCTCAGATATAGTTCATCTTGTACTGAATTATTTTCTGTAGTGGACAATATTTAAGTGGGGCTATAATTAATAAACAGAGAATGCAAATGAGTCATTGAATTAGGGATATTATATATTTGGATTGGATAAGTTTTGAGATTTCTTAATATATGTGAACTAGAGAGGAGTTCTGATGGTTCACTAGATTTTTAAAATTTATAAACCCAAAAATGTTATTACAAAATAGTTAATATAAATGTTACATTACATGTTCAATTTGAAAGCACATACTTTTTAGTATCATCACTCTTAATCAGTTGTTTTGTGAAAAATGTAGAAATAAGTTCAGAAAGCCTCCTTGATCTGTTCTTAGTGACTTCCTGGCACCCGATGCTAAACATTACTTTATATATTTTTCCAGGTTGTTTATGTTTTTTACTACACAGGTATTTTAAATGTGCTTATACTGCACAAATTCATGACTTTTTCTCTAGCAGAGTGTCAGCCTACTCTGCAAGTTATTGTTGAGTGATTTAGAGTCTACCAAAATGCAACGCTTGGCAGACTTTTCTCAATCTCATTCTTAAAAGGTAGTTACATAAATAAGTATATTGAGTCATCTAATTCAAGAAATTAATGCAAATTACCTTTCCTTACAATTTAAAAGATGTGATTCTATAATTAAGTCTCAAAAATCGTTTAATGAACAGCCTTCTTGAAACAATTCACTCATATCCCACAACTCGATTACAGTTAAAACTGTGTATCTTTAAAAGATGTAAATAAATTATTCTATGCAAAAACTATATTTTTATTTTATGCACTGTGTTCCACAAAACACTTAATTGAAGTAAATCTTCCCCAGGTATAAATTAATAGTAAACTGAAGGATTCAGATTTGCTACTAGATTTAAGAACAATTTTATAATATTTTATTTTATCTGCCAAGAATAAGAGTAATAATCAAGTTTCAAACTTATTTGAACATATGTTAAAAACTTAATCTAATAGCTCTAAGGATCTATTTTATATGCTTATTTTAAAATGCTGTAAAACATGGGAAGTAAACATTTTGCTGCTAAGGACTTCCTAATTAAATGCTGAGATTGGAAAGGAAATTGGGTTTGCATTAGCCATGACTTTCCTTTTACCTTACCACTCCTGAAGTATTTTCTGCTTTCATACACGCCCTACTCTTCTTAAGCTTTCAATTCTCTTTCTGATCCTGTTTGTCGGCTGATCTAGAATCTATCCTTCCACAAAATCTTACATTATTCTTTTCTTTTGTTCTGTCAACTTTTAAACTACAAATATGCCCAGGTATACCTGGTAATACTAAAATCTCTTTATTAAGTTTCTTATTTTCTCTCCTCTTTCTCTAATTTAACAGCTTGAAAGTATAGTCTCTACAGACAGTCTTTAATTTCTCTAGCTCCAATTTACTAATTCATTTTATTGCCTCAAGTATCACAAATTAATGAAAAAAATCCAAACATCACACATAATCATCTAATTGGAAAATCCAAAGACTCTTCATTTTCTATTGGATCTAAACCTTTCCAGGTTACCTAAAGTTCTTAATCATTCCTTATTGAAACCAGGCACCTTTGGCTTCAACTTTACCATTCTTTTACCGTTCCTAAAATACTGTCTTTTTGCTTGATTGATTCTTTTTCATTCTGTACCCTAAAACTGGAGATAACAAAGGAGCATCCTTAGCTCTGCTGAGTTTCTCTAATTTTGCACTCCATGGGCCATCTGTTCCATTACTATGGCCTAAACATCTTCTTCATAGGGTTGATAAAAACAGTTAGATGACTATGTATATATAGTCATCTAATTGTTTATATCTCTATATATAGTGATTATATACATACATGTAGATAATTTATAACTAGGGAATGACATATTTGGCCCTAAAATATTTTATGAATGAATGTTTGGTTTGAATAAACTAAAAATATATATTGCCAGTATACTTCTCTTTTCTGATTGTCAGACATGTATTTCAAACTGCTTATTTGATATTTTTCACGTGTCTGTCCCTAAATCACACTTTTTTAAGTCCAAAACTTATCTAATTATCACATGCCCTCTCCATTCACATCATCCAATGACTGCCATTCTGGTGTCTGCTAAATACATTAATGGATTTGGGCCAAATTAAAGACATCTTGCACAGGTCAGAAACCTGAAAGTCATATTCTTGCTTTCTTGTCTCCAGTCCCACATTCAGTGAGTCATCGTGTAATGTGAAACATCAATTTTAAAAAAGTTTTTTAAATTCTTTCTCCTTGCTCTCAATATCTACTTCTGTTCCTGCATTTCACTCATATAATCTCTCCTATGGGCCGTTTCACATATTGACCCTTGGGCTCTCTGCCTTCTGCTCTTTCAACTCACTCACATTTGGTATCTACCCTCCACCACCACAGGAACACAGTGCCTACGACCATTTGCTGAGAAGTCTGTGGTAGCTCCCCATGGTGTTAAAAGCCAAAAAGGCTTTTAGTGATTTGGCTCCAAACTACTTTTCAAGCCTCTTACATGCCATGCCCACAGATGCACTTTATGCTCCAGTCACAATATATTACTCACACAACCCAGAGATGTTTTGTGATGTACATACTGCTATACTGTAAGACATTTAGTGCCTCCTGCTAAGAATGCTTTTACCCAAAGTTTCTTTATTGTCTCTAAAATCTTCTTTGCCCAAATCACTGCCTAAGAATCTCTAGCATGAGATAAGCAATATAGAAGTATCAAAATGTGAAAAACAGAGGTGAACTAAAAAGAATGGGTTCAAAACTCAATTGACCATATTTGTGTAGTATATTTCTAGCCTGTCTTTCTTCTCTATCTATCTATCCATCAATTCTACATTTTCTTCTTAAACAGTAAGTTTAAGAAGAAGTTTATAGTCTATCTTGAATCAGGAAGTATGATTCCTCCAACTCTGTTCTTTCTCAAAATTGTTTCTTTCAAAACAAACACATTTTTATTGAAGTATACTTGATTTACAATGTTGTATTAGCTTCAGGTGTACAGCAAAGTGATTCAGTTATATATAGTCTTTTTCAGATTCTTTTCCATTATAGGTTATTACAAGATATTGAATATATAGTTCCCTGTGCCATACAGTAGGTCCTTGTTGTGTACCTATTTTATAATACAATAGTGTATTCTTCTTCTCTCATTCTCTTTCTTCTTCAGCCTCTTTTTTGTATTATTATAATTTATGAATAAACTTGGTATCTTGTGTAGTTACCCCTGGAAATGGGCACATCTCTTCTCTTAGTAGCCTCTAGTGTTGAAGTTTGAGTCAATCTATTCAGGTTTAGGTCACTATGATTACCCTCAGTGCACCATAGGCTTTCAATTCATCTAGAGGTTACACTTAATTTTATCTTGTATAACAACACCTTTCACCTTTCTGTATCCTAAGTGGACATTTCAGATTGTTTAAATGAAGTAAATTTAATTTCATCTTAATTGATTCAGAGTTTCAGTGTTTGTTTTTGCTGGCTCTCTTTCTTGGCATTATATTTCTTCAGATGTTTTGTGATTTTGGTGTACTACCATTTTAATAAGTAGATTTTGTTTTGATTTGATTTAATTTTGTGTTTATTTTGTTGTTTTTAAGCATTAGTAAAAGATCCTTACAGAGTCTGGATGCCTGATAAGGTCATATATATATGCAAACACACACATGTGCACAAACATATCAGTATAGTCTATGGTTTCAAAAGTTATTTATGATCATTGTTGTTGGATATATATATGTGTATACACACACACACAGATATAATTTTAAGGTGATTAATTTCATCACTGTTGCACTGCAGTTTGTGCTTTTTTTTCTACTTTAAGAAGAATCTAAGTTATAGACATATAGACTGAAAAAAGTTCTTAAATCTGTACTTTTTTCTATAAATGTTAATAGATGGACTAATTAGATCCCTTCGACAATAACAACAAAAGTCATCCTATCCCAATTTGTTGACTAACTCTAGTAATTTAATTTGAAATACATACACATTATAATGTATTACATGTAAATTAGTATTTTTCTAGATGATTAATTCTGCTGCATTGATTTTATTCTGCACACTAATACCATACTTATTTAAATATTGTAGCTTTATATATTGTTATATTTTGAAGAAATTTCTCTCAGTATTCCCATGTTGCTGTAATATCTTGAGCATTATTATATATGTTAATTTCATGAGGATCTTTAGAATCAGCTCTATCAACTTTCACGGAATCCATATGGATATATTTCTTTGGAATATATTAAATTTATAGATTATTTGATAATTTTATCTGCATACATAGGCATAGATACACATTCATACATTCATATATAATTTTTCATGTTTTGTTTCCCATTTTTCATTTATATTCAATATTTTAATTACCATAAAACTTTAAAAATTCTTATGTGAATATTTACTCTTCATTAACATGAACCTATCTTTTATATATATCTATTAGGGATAATGACATAGTGTAATTAATGCTTTATTTCTATTTGTCCTTAGACACTGATACTGTCATGTATTAAGTTTGCTTTATAACATTAAATTGAATTCACAAAATACATAGCATTTCTGAATTTAGTTTGAATACTCAAAATATTGGATATTATAATAAATAAATATCTAATTATATAAACTATGCCATATTCCAAAACTATATTTTTCTTTTATTATGACTTTTAAAACATTACACAATTTGTAATTATAATTCAAATTGCAAAATGACACTTAAACCTTGATCTAAATATAGACAAGTTAGGACTCTTTATATTGAAATTAACAGAATACGTAGCCCTAACTGGCATTAACAATACAGGGAGTTTAGTGACTCATGTTACTTCGACATTATACCTGGACTGTTTGAAGTAGTCTCCTGATTCCCTTTCTGAATATATCACACTCAGGCACATGCCAATTGTTACGTATCAGAGTGTCTATACTATTAGTCACAAGCTCTCAAACTATTAAATTAAAACAGAATTAAAAACAACAACCCAAGCTGCATTCAAGACTTCTTGTTACTGAGTTCATTTATAGACCTTGCAGCCCTACTTCATATCATTCATTCACTTATTTATGTTTTTATAGGTCTATTACCTTTTATCACAAGGAAGTAAACTTCAGAGGTAAAGATTTTTGCCTGTTTTGTTCATTCTTAAATTCCCAGTCCCTAAAAGAGTGCCTAACACATGGTAAGTACTCATTAAGTATTGGTGAAAGAAGGAGTGACTTGTTATATAGTCAAATGGGAATACTTATTCCACAAACATAATGAATGCTTTCATTTTCCTGTCATCGCTCAAGATATACACCCTAGTGTAATGACCTTTCTCTCTATTTTCACAGCATGAAGACACATAATTAAATACAGGTCTCAATCGTATCAATTCTTTAAAGCTCTTCTTAATCACCCCAACTCAATGTTAGGTCTTTCTCCTTTAAATTCTCATAGCACTTTGCATCATTTTTATAGAACCTATAATACCAGGCCCTTAAGACTCACTTGAAAAATTACTTGTCTTATTCTCCCTAAAAGACACTATATTCTTTGAGGCCAGAAGCTGTGTTTTAGATATCTTTAGAACCTTATCATTTAGTGGAATAACATGTTACTGGAAAACATTCAATGCATATTTATTTAATTGGGCTAGGTATTATTTTATGTTCAACATAAATTTGGCAGAATAAACCAGTGTTTATCACGCATGTAAATGTCAAAGGACATTGTGCTTAATTTTATTCCAACAGATTAATTTGTTTGTGTCTGCTAATAAACAATTTAACTACTATCCCTGGGAACTAAGGAAATAACTAATTTTATGAATAGTTTCCAGTGTAAACAACCTTTGTGACTTCATGTTTAACATAGTATTCATTATTTTTAGATAGAACTCAGTAAGGAAGAATTATCCTATTCTGGAAAAAAATGTAATTCATGCTCTGAAAATATAAATGAAGTAGAGTTCATACTGTTAGCTAGTCTGAATTTCAGTTTGGATACTTAGCATGTTAATTTATACAGATGCATTACAAAATAATTTGTCACATATCCAGCAGTTTTGAGAAAGTTATGGGAATGAGTTCTTTGTTAGATTTATATAGTGAATATATAAATGCATAAATATAAAACCAGAGTGAAGAAAGAAGTTGTGGCATGACAGAATCCAGATAAAAATGGGAGCAGCATTCATTAATTCTGGAAAACTGCTAAAAATCCTCAGATGTTTATGGGTAAGACAAATATTAAATTTGTCTGGAAACTACAGTCCAGGTCAGTTTGAGAAGCAAAGGTTTTAAAATAAAACAGATCAGTATTCACATCCATGACCTGTAATTAAGTAGGGCCTACCTTCCAGAATGATTCAAAGATTCATTAGTAAAGTGGTTATTTAAAATTAAGCATGCAATTAATGTTAGTTTCTTCAATTTGAGGTGTTAATGGGAAACTTATGAGGAGTAAATGAGATAATGCAGTGGTTGTCAACGTTTTAAAGTATAAAGGTTTCATATAAAAAGCAGTAGTGGATCCTCAATCCTTATATTACTCTTTTTTTGGCTTAATTTAAAATAAAAAAAAACAGGGAAAAGCTATTATGATTTGTTAAAGCTCTTAAAATGAATTTTAAAAAATTTATGACAGTACTTATATGACTTTGAAGAAGCAGTAATACATATTGTTAATAAGGTGTTATTTTTCCAGCCAGTGAGTATTTTCCCTAATAATAGGATCAACCTAACATATCAAGCAATTCAATGCTAAAGTGTTTTTTCAGAAGAAGCTACAGCTTTTATTAAGGTCATTCTTATGAGTCCTCCCACTCCTGGGTTAAAACCTTCTCTTTTCAAAGATATCTAGGATAATCATTTACTATAAGTCGTGAGTTAGGCAACAGTAAGGGAATGAACATGGCTGTTGTTGATAATGTTGGTAATGATAATGCTTTCAATGAACCCTCCAAAAGTTCACTCACACACACACACAGTTAAAACAACAATGTAATTTCTCATTAAAGGGAAACATTTACATTTCACAAGCAATGGACCTCCAGTGTGGCATCTCGAATATACTAAATGCCACTGATAATTTAAGGGTTTGGATTTTCATTTCCACATGTTGTTCTTTAAGCTAGCTGCAGATGAATTTGGCTGGATGCCCACAAGTGAGAGAAAAAGAAAATCACAGCTTAAAATATTTCCTTTATAATGACATTTTGTCAGCTGATTAATCTTTTCTGTTACACAGCTAAATAACACCATATGTTAGCCACGAGTTTATTGCTATAAGATACAAGAAAGATCTACCCCATGATAAATGATTTGGATATTTTTTAGCTGAAAGTGAAAGGGAGAAAAATGCTGTTGGAATCTTGTTTCCAAAATCATTTAGGTAGTTTGAAATATATCATAGAAATGAGTGTGTCTTCAGAAATCAGAGCAATGTTTTATAAGTTAGGCCTTCTGAATTAAGCCCATATGGGAAAACACAACTTTCCCTTAAATCTATGTGGATTATGTTGGCAGAGTGAGACACTCTTTCCAACACTAGTTACTTGAAATTTAATTAAATACTTATGATGTTTAAACAACAACAAAAATTCAAAATACGTTTTTGTTTGATTGTATATTAAAGCCAAATGAAGCTTGAGAACTCATTCTACTATTTTATTCTCCAGATACTTTGTATTTAAAACACAAACAGTAGCAACCACAATATTAGAGCAAAAGAAGAAAAATGATAGTAGATTGAAATTTATTTTTCTAGTATATTATTTTATTTGATTCAGTGAAATCATTCAAAGTCATTTATTGAGTGCCTACTGTGTGCCTACTATTTTAAACACAGATAAGACCTGTCCTCACAAAAATTATATTCTAGTTAGGGAAAATATACTATGAATGAATGAAGAAATAAATCATTCTATCAGTATAATATAACATGATATAATATTACCCAATAATTACTAATGACTTCAAAATAGATTAGTACCATAGGAATTTTAAATAATGAAATTGAAGTATCCAAATGCTACAAAGAATCAAAATTAAGGATGAAAAAAAGTGAAATAAAAGTTAAATAGCCCAGAAAATTTGTTCTTCCATTCTACCCAACAGACATATAAGACACATAAACTTTTCTCAGTTTCTTAGTTTAAGCAACATGCTATGCTGAGTGTATTTCTATTATGTACATAGATACACTTCATATTATCTGTAAAGGGAAAATCTACATCAACATTAATTCATTCACTTGTTTACTCACTACTTCATTTATAAATTCAGTGGGCATGTATTTAGTGGGGTCAATATAGTGTAAGATAAAAGTTTGTATTCTGGAGTAGTACTGTCTGGCTTGAAACCTGGCTTGACTTTTTATTGGCTGGTGCCCTTGCCCTTAGTTCCTTTAACTTCATAATAAGAGCATATGCCTTATAGAATTTTGAGGATTGAGTGAGAGAATACATGGTACGGCAGGTACCTTCTAGAGCAGCCCCCAATGAATCATGCCCTTATGAAATCCCTTCACCTTGAGTATGGGTAGAATCTCTGGCATGTTCCTAAGCAGGAGAATATGGTAAAATGATGGAATGATACTCCCATGATTACATTTCCTTAAAGAGGACATGTCTTATCAGACTGTAAAAAGAGAATCATTTTATGACCGTAAAGAAGGAAACAGCAATGTTGTAAACCGCATATGGAGTCACATGGTAGGAACCTGTGGGTGGCCTCGAGGAACTGAGAGCAGCTTCCAGCCAACAGCCATTAAGAAGCCAGGGCCCTAAGTCATGCAGCTACAGGAAACTAATACTACCAACAAATTAAGTGAGCTTGGAAGCAGTTTCTTCCCTAGCTAAGTCTCCAAATAAAGATACACCTTGACTACAGCCTTGTGAGACCTTCAACAGAGAACCCCATTTAAGCTGTGCCCAGACTTCTGATCTACAGAAACTGTGAGATAACAAATGTGTGTGTGTGTGTGTGTGTGTGTGTGTGTGTGTAAGCCACTAAGTTTGTGGTAATTTGTTATGCAAGAAAAGAAAATGGGTTTTACATGGAAAGGGCTTAGAATAATACCCTAAATAAGTAAATGACTCAAAAAGTTATAGCTTTTTAAAATCATATACTCCATGAATTTGACTAGTCACTTTTAAAAAAGATGGAGAAAATATGGTACCTACATTCTTGGAGTCTATTGTCAGAGACAAACATAAAGAGATACTGATACAATGTGGAGCTGTTGCTTGAATGGAGGGAAGCATGGCATCTTCTGGGAGTATCTGTAAATGCAACAGAATACAGACTGGGGTGATCAAGGAAGGCATGCCAGAGAAGTTGATGTCTAAACAATTCTTAAATGATGATTCTCTCTTTCTATCACACATTTAATTAACTAGTTTCAATGTATTTCTTCCAACAGAATATAAACTCCCTGAATTCCTAGTGCCTAAATGAATGCCTAGCATATGGTAGGTGCTTAATATTTATTTGATTAATGAATTCCAAGTCAATCAAATGGGTAAATTTGTGGAAGGTCACAAGGAAATCAGGCAAGAAGAATATATTAGGAAGAAGGAGTGGCATCTGCAAAATCTTTTTTTTTAGCTGCACTGTGCAGCATGTAGGATTTTAGTTCCCTGACCAGGGATCGAACCCATGCCCCCTGCATTGGGAACACGGAGTATTAACCACTGGACCACCAGGGAAGTCCCAGCATCTGAAAAATCCTGGTGGTCAAAGGGGCACTGTGTCCTGATAGCCACCAAGTGCTTTTTTCTCAAAAACTGTCTCACTGGAAGGACAAAATACTATACTGTAGTCAATGCCTGGATGCCCATGCATGTCTCCAAACACATGTACAACAAAGTATTGATGTATTTCCACCCTCACTCATGACATGTCATATGTTACCAGATGACAGGAATTGCCCAGATGCTTATTATGATCTTTGAGAGTCCAATAAAGATTAGATTTATATTCCTTGGAAAGACTAAAAATCTATGCAATTTGGGGGATCCACATGGACTTTACGTCAGTTCTAGGGCTTCTCAAGGATAAGCTCTAGACATTTTTATCTTCAGCACACACACACACACAAAACCCATTGAAAGATCTGGATTTTTTTCTCTTAGTTATCACTTCGTTCTTCCCTTCTATCTATCATGCATCATTAAGCTAATAGGCCAATACAAGTACTTCATATAACCTACATTGTCAATAAGGGCAAAAGTTAAAAGCTTAGAGGTTGTAATTTCCTTGAACTGCTTACTAGATACAGAAATAATGAGGGATAATGTTGCTTTGTTAAATACAGCATAAAGTTAAAACACGCAACATTTAAACCCAGAATTTTTCTCCAATTGAGCAATCAAAATCCATTATTCAAAATTTTCTTTAGGTCTGAAATCCAGGATGTCTTTAGATTGTACCCTATACTAGTACACTGAAATCCTTCTACGTTAGAGATATGCTATGTTTCAGAAACACATTTTTGTCAATAATTTACTCTAATGGAGAAAATCTCTTAATTCAAGTCTTTCCACCTAACAGGAGAGTTAAAAAATAATTGCAGACCAACTGCCTAAGTAAAACAATCACAAATCTAAAACCACTGAGAGATCAGTGGACAGTCATTATATAAGTATATTTTGTATGGAATTTATATCATTTGCAGTAGGGATCTGAAAGTTCCTATATGAAACACAAGGAGTGTAAGTCTTTAAAGACCAAAAGAATTACCAATCATGTTTTAATCTTACTCACTACAGGTTTAATCAATGATGCATAAAGTATGAGTATCACTGTGAATACTAAATTGTATAAGTATCATAGTGTGAGGTACAAATCAAATACCAATTATCTTATTTAGAAATATTTAATAAAGGCTGCATTGTAAACTTAATTAAAATTTTACACAACAGCAAAATAATTTACATTAAAAAAATATATGTAAATAACCAAACATAAAGGATTTTCAGTCATGATTGCTATTATAGCTGTTATTTTTATTTATGGTATAAATTAAACTTTTCCCATCTCAGGACCTTGACTAGGCATTTCTATACATACTAAGAAAAGATTAGTGTATATAGAGACAGGATTGCAGCCCTCTCTCTGCCATCCATTTTTATTTCCACTCTTTGCCCTTTCCAAGTGGAAGGCATGGAAATCCACGCAACCTTTAGGATTTTAACACCTGAAGTACATGAGCTGCTTCCAGCGCTGGTCATCTGCCTATCTGAGGTGGAAGAAGCCCTGCTGTGTGGCATTTGCTATTTCCATAGCGTATATACTTCCACAATGGCTAATTTCAAGATGCCAAATTATTTAATAATTATTGGCAACATTTCTGAATATTTAACAGTCAGCTCTTGAGAGTCATTAGGAGCCTGCAGGAGCCTGACACAGCACACCACAAGATACAATCAAGTGCTCTGTGGAGGGAGTTTGGAATATCTAAACAGTAAAATGTGGGAAGACAGTAGCAGGTCATGAGGAAAAAGGAGGCTGGGCAAGTTCATTGAGGAGGCTAATTGCCATATCAACAAATTGGCATTTGTTTGAAAAAAATAAGAGTGATGAAAGGATTTTAAAAGATGTGACAAGGTCAGATTTGCTAATTAGAAAGATCATTTTGACAGTTATGTGGAATTAAGGTTAGTAAAGATGAGTCTAGAGACAGAAAGAACTTAAGTGCCATCAAACATGATGGAAGAAAGACTAATTTAAAACTTTTATTAGTGAAGTGCAGTGGAGAAGATTGTCCAGAATTACTGTTCAACATTCAAGGCCTCATAAATTCTCTGTTTCCTGGCACTGACAGTTTTCCTTTCCCCTCACCCTCCTTGTTAGATATCTATTATTTCTGCTTATAAAATATTTTGATAATGGGGAAGAGCTCAACAAAATAGACTAATTTAGACACAGTGACAAGGAATTTTAATAATGAGCAAAGACATAATTGATGGGGCAGGAAATGCAATCTGAAAAGGTCTCAGTGAAGGGCTAGGAGGAGGTGTCAGTGAAGCCTAGAGGAAATCTGGTCTACAGACACTGACATTTTCAGTGTTGAGCCCAGGGAGACATGATAATATGGGCCTTGGACTAGATCTGAGGTTGAATTCCAGATCCCAGAATTCCTACTGAGAGCAAATAATCAGCACATTCCCAAGTGTATGGAGATAGCATTCCAATTAGAGGAGCCAGTTACTAGAGGTACAGAAATGGTCAAAAGAAACAAAGCAATTAGGAAAACCAGACCAAGACTCTGGTAGAACCAGCAACACAGCTGACTTGATGCACATATATTCAGTACTTGAGCTCAGGGTTAAGTAAAGTCCTGCTGAAGAAGAAAGGTCTGTTCTCACTCTCTGAGTTGAGTCTGATGCTGCATGTTTCAAGACTGTCCAAGTGATACCAGATTCAGAAATTTCTGAATATAAGAACAGAGAGCTAGCTAGGCTGATTAGTACAACACCATCCTTGATAAAAGGAAGATATTTAGTTTCACAGAATATACATTCCTTCCTAAAACTTACTCTATGGTAGGATCTAATTACTTACAAGGGCATCACAGAAGTAAAAGAAGTATCATTTACTAGAAATTTTGAGATGTGTATCTTTTTTATATTTCTAAAGAGGATTTTTAAAAGAACTATGCTTTATCATGATATACAGAGTTTTTAATTATTAGGAAAATCTTATATTCATGAGCATGAATGAATATATCAACACTATATAGTATATGATAAGGAGGACATTTTCAAATGATTTCAAATTTCCATTGCATAATAAAAATCAATAGTTATAATGATTTAAATATTAATGGATTCTAGAGTAGTTTTAGAGTAGTATTAAAATTAAATTCTACCAATCACAGATGATATTTCCTGATTAATATAAATGAGAAATTAAAAATGGAATTCATATACACTCTACAAAATGTAGCAGGATTTGAAAAAATATGGCTGAATCTTTATGCCTTTTTATTTAATATTTCTGACTTTGACAACTTATAATAATACAATTATAATTAGAATACTGATAAATAATTGGTGAAACATCTTATGTTCTAGATAGATGAATATCATTTTGAGAAGATGAGTGTCAGGTAATTCTGTATGGTGATTAGTATGTAGCTGACCACCATAATTTTGGATTATGAAAAATTATCTTATAAGTTATAATGATGAATAGTTACAATGGTGTTACCATGTTGTTAAAAATAGCTAAGTAATATTCAATGCCATATTAAGTAGATATTAAGAATATATTATGTATCATGCATCAAATATAAAGTTCTAGCATTTGCAGATAAATAAGAGAAAAATCTGCCTTGATGTTATAAACCTCACATGTTAGTAGAAACAAATATGAAAAAAATTAATATAATATGGAAGGGCTCTCTATAGTACATGAGGCTTTAGGCTTGAGTGAAAGGAGTAGTACAGTGTAGGAGCTTCAGCAGAGTGTAGGGAAAGGAGATGCAAGAAAATGAGCTCTTAACACTAGTTCCAGATTTATGGATTTTCCCCTTTTATACGGTGTGGTTTACTTTTCTGTTCTGCATTACCTTTCTATATTGCATGTCAGTCTTGAACAATAATTTTCAGAGAAGTCTTGCTTAACCCAACAACACTTGCTTAAATTTCTTTGCTACTGAATTTCTTTTTTTTTGTAGCACATATCACAGTTTAAATTAATTAATTACAGTTGGGAAAATACTGAGATGTTGATTGCATTAGTGTGATTAAAAATTAATTTCCTAATTCAAAATGGAACCAAGAGCAGGTTCTTTCCCTCTGGGTTGGCTCTTATCTAGAGAACAGAGACACAACATCTCTGAGGACAAGAAAACCTCGGAGTTTTAATGCCACCACCTGCATATGCCCTCCCACACTGAGACCTAGTTGGAGAGGAAGAAAAGGATCCTATGACCAGAGAAGAGAAAGGGCTGCTAGGACTCCTCACCACCTAGACCTGTATATGGCCCAGGTTGATGGTGAAGAGAGGAGCAGATGTCATTTAAGCAGGTAGGACTCAGAGGAATGCTTGAGCTTTCTCATCTGCTCAGGGCAGTTTCCAGCTGACCTGACAATAAAAAGACATTTTGTGGTGTATATAATCTCAGTGTTCCAGAGAGAGGAGGGAAAGGTTCTTTATTTTATGCCTCTTATTTGAACCCTTATGTGATAGTAACTCTATGTAATAATTCTTTAAAATTATACAGCTTAAAAGCAAATATACTCTCTTATACAGCTCTTGTAAGAAAAAGAAAAAAACGAGTCAGCACATTAAAATAATGGCATAAAATTACTCATGATTTAGGGTGTGCAATTTTCAACTAATTACAGGGACAATTTGTGTTTCCATAGTAAGAAAATATACTACAAGTTGGCATTTGCTTGGAGGATCCAAGGACTCTTAAACAAGGAATATTTCCTAGGATCCCTAACAATATAAACATATTTTCTCTCCTTTTATACACTCTAATCCCAACACTCTCCTCTTTCAGGTTCCCCCTCCCTCATTTAAGCTGAAGGTGGCTTTGTCTTCAGTGAGTTTGAGGACAGGGTAAGTGTGAGTAGCTAGCAATTCTGTAATTCCTGAATACTATTAATTTCTAGAAGCCCAAATTAAAAAAAAAAAATTAAAGCAAACAACAACAATAAAAAAAAATATGGCAGGTTAAAGGGTGGAGAGAAGATGAAGATTAATTAAGGACACAAATAACTGGTAAAAACATGAGAAGAAATTTCCAGGCTAGAAAGAGATACACATATATTGTTTTTCCCATCCTAGAATACAGATTGATATATTTCTCACAGGTATGAGTTTGTTCACTATTATCCATACATATTACATAATAATATGCATTCTTTTCATTCAATATATTGACTATACTGTACAATTTAAAATATAGACTGTATGTTCCATAAAATCATATAGAAGATATATTTTTATATCTCCAGGGTCTATCATATTGTTTGGCCCACAATATGTGCTCAACAGTGTCAGCTGAATGAATAAGTTTTTCTTGTTTTCATCAATAATAAATATAATATTAAAGAATAAAGATATTATTCTGGATCTTGTACAGCAACATCACAAAGTTTGGATCCATCAGCTCTTGACATTCCTTTTCTGGCTCTGTTGCCCCTACTCCTAGAATTCAGCTGGGTAGATATCCAGAGGAAATGAAATGACAGGCTCTCAAAAAGATATTTGAATTCCTGTGTTCATTAAACCATTATTCACAATAGCCAAGATGCGGGAAAGACCTAAGTGTCTATCAACAGATGAATGGATAAAGAAAATGTGGTATATACATATGCAATGGAATATTATTCAACCATAAAAAGAAGGAAATCCTGTCATTTATGACATAGGTAAACATGGAAGGCATTTGTTTTTCTCTGGGTAAGTGAAATAAGCCAGATAGAGAAAAACAAATAGTGTACAATCTCATTTATATAGGGAAGCAAAAAAGGCAAATTCATAGAGGCAGAAAGTAGAATGGTGGTTGCCAGAGGCTAAGGGATGAGAGAAATGGGGAGATTTGGTCAAAGAACACGTACGTGCAACTGTAAGCCGAATAATTTCTGGGGATCAGAACATGCATACATGTATACCATGCACAGCATGGTGACTATGGTTAAATAAACTGTATTGTACACTTGAAATTTGCTAAGAGAGTAGATCTTAACTGTTCTCACAACCCCCTTCCCCAGTGGTAACTATGTGAGCTGACGGATGTGGATCATTCCACAGTATACATGTATATCAAATCCTCACACTGCATACCTTCAACATATACAATTTTATTTGTCAATTATACCTCAATAAAGCTGAGGGAAAAAGGAAAACGACAAGCAAGTGTGTGATTCTGAGTGTATGGAGTAAAAGTTTCTTACTGTATAAATCTAGCCATGCTTTTTTATTAGAACTTATACTGAGTTATCTCAATTAATTGAGTCCTACTGCTTGCTTAGAGAAAAAATCAAATGAAATCAAGGGATTCATGCTACAAGTAATATGCAGAAAAAAATTTATACTTAGCCTCAAGAAGTATTAGAGAAAGAGTGGAAATATAGATAGACTGCAGGTTGTGAAACCCAGGAAAACAAGCAATGCAGTATTTTTGTTAAGCACTACGATGTGCACTTCATATGTTCTAGGTAACTTAATTTTCATTACAATTATCTGTAAACGTTTATTGTTATGGAAATTCTCTAAGGCATACCCTTAAGATACATATTAATTAAAAAAGAAAGCAAGTAAAATGTACACTTTTTTGTAAACAGAACATTTTTAATAAAAAAGTTATAAAATGTAAACATTTTCTTGTAAAAATATGTATTTACATATTATATATATTTATAAATATATATTTTTACATATAAAATATAGTATAAACGCTTTCTTATAAAAAAGTTATAGAATATTTGTATCTCTTTACATAGACAGATATCCTGAATGTGAACCCAAAATTACATTGGAGAATGGAGTGAGACTGGGAGTTAAAGAACATATTGACTTTTATATTTCAGTTGAAACATAATGTGGGTTATGCTTAATGTGGATTCACTCCAATAACTGGGAGTTAAAGAACATCTCAACTTTTTATATTTCAGTTGAAGTGTAATGTGAGTCTAAAATCAGGAAAAGTTTTTTGAGAATTAGAATTTGTAAACATATTTGAGGGGCATTTCAAAGGTAGAGATAAAAGCATGCCACAACTCAAGATCCTGCGTGCCACAACTAAGACCGGGCACAGCCAAATAAATAAATAAATAATGGAAGTGAGATGTGAGGGAGAGGAAGTGATCAATGTTGATTCCAAAGTTGTGTTTTTTTCTCTCTCAGAAGAAAATGATGTTGATTTCAATGACAGATAAAGTTTGAAGTGGGACCCATTATTCTTTTTTTTTTTTTTTTGCGGTACGCGGGCCTCTCACTGCTGCGGCCTCTCCCATTGCGGAGCACAGGCTCCGGACGTGCAAGCCCAGCGGCCATGGCCCATGGGCCCAGCTGCTCCGCGGCACGCGGGATCCTCCCGGACCAGGGCACGAACCCGCGTCCCCTGCATCGGCAGGCGGACTCCCAACAACTGCACCACCAGGGAAGCCCCATTTTTCTTTTTTTTAAAATGTTGCTTGATCACCTTAATAACCTGGATATCCAGGAAGTAATGTGAAATTACGTCCCATACAGGAAGATGACCAAAGATGGATTTATGGATTTGGAGTCCATCTGAAAAGAGATGTTTAATGAAACGATGAGCTGAATGGGATTGCCTGGGGAGAGTATGTAAAGTGAGAAGAGGAAAGGAGAGAGGGTAAAATCGGATTTTATAGCTTCATTTAATGAGTGGCAAATGAAAAGCATCAAGAAAAGGAGTATAAAAAGTAGTCCAGGAGATGTGATTATTTAAAATCGTGTAGTCACTATTCAAAGGAAAAAAATTCTAAGGGAAAAAATATTGACTAACGGTAATAAAGTTTGAAAGGAGTTTTAGGACTTAGACAATTTAATGGAATTTTTATGAGCGTGTTGGCTTTCAATGAACAGTTTCCATAGCAAGTCATCAATGTTCTGTACTTCTACTATGTGATAGGCTATATGTTATTTTCTGGAGATAGAGAGGTAAAGAAAACAGTCCTTGTTCTAGGAGCCCCTTATCCAGGAAAAGTAAAGCATATCAACAGTTACATGATTTGGAAGTCATATGGCAGGATGATGGATCCTGGGGTAGTCTGTGAGTGTATGGTAGAAACAGGAGAAAGAGAATCAGCAAAGATTAGTTTTGAAAGGTCAGCCCTGGTCAGGTGGAAATAGCCTTAAATTAATTTTCACAAAGTTGAACTTAATTTTCTCTAAGCAAGGGTGAAAAGGCCTTTGGGATAAATTATGGAACAACCAAATTTATATTTTAGGAAGATAACGCAGACTGGCGTGTGATTGCAAAATGAGAGAGGGTGGAGCTTAGAGGCAGGCTATTGGATAGGGGATACTGCAGTAACTGCATTAGAGGGAAATGGTCAGGACGAAGGATATTTTGTGGAAATTAAAATGGTTACAGGAATTGGGGAATGGTAAAAAGAGATGCAAAAGCAAATTAATAAATAGAATTAACAGGACTTGGTGACAAATGTTAGTGAAGTAAAAGTGTTAATGAAAATTTCTATATTATATCCTTTTTGGGGAGTAGGTTGTGATAAATACTTAACATCTAAATAGATTCTATACAAACTACTCATACCACTTTATTATTTCTCTGTTGTGAAAATTTTTGAATAGTGGACTTTTATAGAATGTAGAGTTCTGATTAAAACATGGCATCGTTCAGGTATTTAAGGTGGTTATTTTAGAAAGACAGTGTTTTCCAAAATATATTATTTTCCAAATGTCAAAGGAAAACACACACACAAACATATGCATACACACACATAAAACAATTTTTCCAGAGTTTATATAAATTAATATCTATATGAAATGTAAGAAAATGATGTATGCATTTATTTTTTCTCATCATTATATAATAATAGGCTTTAAGAAACTGGGAGAACTGTAAGAAGTTGTAGGAAAGCCTCTCTGATGTGTGAATATAAAGGCTGCATTTGTGTTTTGGTGCCCTATCAATGCACTCAGAGCATTTCAAAGTAAAATGAATTTAGAAATTCAGTTTATCAGGTAGTATATTTCATATAATGCATAGCTTGATGTAAAAGAGTACCTTGCTAGCGTTGATTAATGGATTAATTTTAACCAGCAGAATTGAACCTGCAATTAGTTATTAATTTTTCATTCATGAATTTAAATACCTTCTATGGGTCAGGCAATATTTTAGAAATAAAAAGGATAAAATGTAGTTGATGAAGTCTAGGAACCAACTTTAGCTGGAAAAGAGAAATATTAATATAATTATAGGAAAGTGGTAATAAATAAAATAGAAGTAAATAAATTGCAATGAGAAGCAAAAGACGTACTGTTTGACTTTGCTTTGAGAAATGTTTGTGGCTTTAAGGGCCAGATGTTCATTTTTACCCTGCTGGTACAGCTGGTGAAGGTCAATTTGATATTAAGGTAAACTAAAAGGACTATAATATATTTTCCATAATTTTCACCTTTTACCACTGTTCCAAGACACTTGTTTTCCCTTCCGTTTCTTAATTCTTTCAAGATGGTATATTCACCAGTCTCCTGACATTTAACTTGTCCAGAGTGAACTATAAGAGGCAGCATGATGTGTTGGAAAGAGTACCTTTGTTGGAGGCAGGTGTGGTAAACATTAAACCAGATGATGTATTTAAAATATCTAACTGACACTTAGAGGCACTTACGGGCATAGAAATGGGTATTTTCATCTCCATCATAGTCATTCTGCTTTCAAAGTAATACCTATACACACATTTCCATACCACGATCATGTTTGTCCTTAGTGCATAACATGCATTTTTAGTATCTTCTCTCAATTCACTTATAATCTTTTCCTAACTTCTACTAATGTTTTCTTACTATTCTCTTCTTTAAATTTTACTCAATAAACCAGAACTTTTGTCTCTAATGCTGAGGAAAACGACAGAGTACAAATTATCTTAGTATATACTTTGAGTAAACTGCTTAATAGAAACTTCTAACAAATTCAGTATAATTATTAAATAGGATCCACACAGAATAAAAAATTCACATGGTTCAACTGAAGAGACTTCAGTGAAGGATTTTGGTAGGTTTCAGGGAAAAAATGAGGGAGACT
The DNA here is from genome assembly GCF_949987515.2 of Delphinus delphis. Lineage (NCBI taxonomy): Eukaryota > Metazoa > Chordata > Mammalia > Artiodactyla > Delphinidae > Delphinus > Delphinus delphis. The sequence goes on from NC_082688.1 coordinate 28,984,557, forward strand.
GTATCACCCAAGATGAACAGAAATGGGAAACTGTTACTACTTTTAAGGCTGATGGGTCAGGAGGATGATAAATTATTATTCCACCTCAGTGAGAGCTGAAACCTTAGAGAAGGGGGCCATCTGATAGAAATCATAATCAATTGGCAGGAAGCCAATCTGGAGAAGATTCTCTTCTCTCTCTCCTCTTACTCTCTGATCTTTTGCTAGTGTCTCCCATTGACTAAACCAAATAGTAAACAACTGACAAGGGGACCCAACTGATGAAGTGAGCTGGAATCATCCTTCTCAGGCACAGAGCAGGGCAGAGAAAATGGACATGGATCAGAGTGGTAGAGCAGGAGAGAATTACCACCAACAGCAATGTGATGAGAATTTCCAACACTGTTACTCTGAAACTCATTATTCTCCAACATTCCTCTAAGTAACTAATATTATATAACTCTTTAAACCAACCCTATGAAGTTACTATTATTTTTAGCTTCAGGTAAGGAAGTTGAGGGACAGAGACTAAGAAATGCATCCAAATTTACGTAGCATTTTTTAGCTAGTAAGTTCCTGCAAAATGCTCCTTCTCTCCAGGACTAAATTTTATTTGAATAATCTAAGGTAAAATTCTACAAAACAGAATGTTGAGGATGGGAGTGACTTAGAATCTTAATGTAGAATTTTATAGAATATCTGTAAAATAAGGAGATTGACAACTAAATCTCAACTATGCAAACCTTTTCTAAGGTCATTTTGTAAAAGACAAATCCAGGACCAGATTGCATTTTTTTTCTTTTTAACTTTCAAACAGTTCATATTTGTAAATCAAGAAGCTGCTTTTTTTGACTATAGGGATACCTGATTTAGTGTTACATACAGTGATGTTAAATTTTTAAAATTACTTTTGATTTCTAGTTCAGGAAACTGCTATTTTCTCATCTCAATACCTTCAAAACTACATATAGCACAAACACATCTCAGCTGTATGACGGTACTTAGCTGGGATTTGGTCATTTAGAATAACAGCAGATGGTAGTGAAATCTAGGTGCTGAAGTGTATTATTACTGCCAGCAGAAAAATATGGTTTATTAATCAAATGACAGACCTTCCCATTCAATTCTTTCCCTTCTTTTCTGAAGTTTTATTTTTTATATTTTTAATTCTTGGTGTCCCCAAGTTACTTAAGAACTTCATACTTGAACTTCCTTCTATTGCTCTAAACTTATGTAGTTGTTTTACATATCTTTTTAATTACAATAAACTAATGCAGTACCTATCACCTTCATTTCACAAATGAGAAAACAGAGGTTCTGGGAAGTAAACAGACTTCTAGGTTAGTTCCAGTTACCAATTGCATCCTCCACATTTGTTGGAGACTCCCTGATAGTCCTACTCTGACCTGCCAATAGCAATGGTCATCTTCCGGGTCTCTGCTGACACTGCCACTTTCTATTCTCTCATCTATGACCCACTGTGTCAAGATTCTCTCACTTTGTTGCTAGGTGAGCTAGAGATCTGTTTCCATTCCCAATGTCACTGCTAACAGAACGGTTGGCACCCCTGACCTCAGAGCTCTAATGAAGTCCTCTTCTACTGAATTCAACAATGTTCTTACTCCACCAGATCTGAGCTGGAGATAAGGTGGCTTTTTTAGAATAAGACCTCTGTCACAGCTAGAAATGCTATTGACATTACTAATCTAGCTCCTCTGGGCCAGAGACCCTTGAGACACACATCAACCTTCTACCTTTAAATTTCTGCAAAGTGAAAATAGATAATTCTCTCTGGATGCATCATCTTAAGCTTGGGGTATGTATCTTCAGCAGAATAGCCTGGATCCAAAATGCTTATAGAAGTAACTGAGACACTATCTTATGGACGTAAATCAGATATTTCTGCACCCTGGTTCAACTGTTTACTGTCAACCTGAATTGGAACTATGTCTCAAGAACAAGGCATGCAATATATGTAATCAGTACTTGGTATGACTAACGTTTTGGAAACTCAAACCTTACGTCAGGAAACTCTAAGTGCCCCAGACCATGAAACATGTCTATATATGCCAACATTTAATTTATTTTTTTACAAATTTTTTTCTAATGAGTCTTCTCAGTTCTTTTGTGTAACTATAGATGAAAATAACTACCTTGAAGAAGAAATGCCATCTCATTTCAAGAATGAAGCTTGATACAAGAAGGTAACGAAAATAAAAATCACCTAGATGTCTATACCCAATTATAAACACTGTTAATATCTTTCTGCCTCCTTTTATGTATCTTCTTCTAAGCATATTCATTTTAACAATATTAGTGTATCAAAAAATGTGATCATCCACAACAAAGTGGGCACTAGCAATGGAAATGTAGTAGCGAATGAGAGCTCCCCTCGCTTCAAGGACCTTCCACTACAGTAAGGGGAGACGGCAATGTGCTTGTTAACAAATTAGCAAATGAGAGAATATCAGATGTTGAAATGTTCTGTGTAGAAGTAAATGGTATAATATCATAAAGCGTGACCAGAGGAGCATGATGCTTTACTTGGTTCAAGAAGGTCTTAGAGAGAAGGTGTTATTTTGAGTAATTATGAGTTCATAATAGTCTCATTAATTATGTTAGAATGCACGTTTATTTTTTAAAATTTTAATCATGTAAAGCTTAATAAATAAATAGTCTACATACAACATATTGTAAGTTATGAAGTATTAAAAAGGAACCCTTATGAACCCTCAACTTATTTAAGAAAAGAAGCAAAATCATTACTTTGGGATTCTATTTCAGCATGCTGATATTTTCTCATCTCGGCTAATACCTTCAAATCCGTGTTACCTATACAAGCACATACAGGTCTTAGAGGTATAAAGGTGCTTTGCTGGGACTCACTTATCGTACACTTTTGAATTCCTAACTTACTTTCTTACCTGCTTACATCACTTGACTAATTATTCTAATCACCCCATGCTATATAGTCTCAATTCCTGTTACCCATTTTATAATCTTGTGAAAAAACCTCAGTCTCGGTTAAATCCAGTTCTCTGCCATTAATAGCTATATTTGTGGTTGGAACTAAACAAATAAATATGTACCATGGTCTAACTTCAAAGTCATAATAATAACTTTACAGTGTCTGAAATGCTGCTCAACAATTATGCTGTATTTCTCTCATCCATTCACATTCTTCCTCAATCTTTCTCAATGAATTAACATCTTCTCTTCTCTGCTTAAACATTCCCCATGACCTCTCTGATACTCACTTTTTGTTGATGACATTACCTCCTATTTCACTGAGAAAAGAGAAGCAATCAGAAAAGGTGTTCCTCAAAAGACCTGGCACCACAACAACTTACCCATGGACATTGGTGTCCAAATACTTTGCCTTTCCACTTACTACTATGAATGAAATGTGCTTTATGCAAAGGTCAACCCATACATCCATACAATAGATCCTATCTCCTCTCATCACTCTCTTTTCAGTTCATGGCTTTCATTTTTTTCTTATCACTTGAGAATCCAGCAATAACACAAAAAGTACATTTGTGTAGGACCAAAGTGTAAAGACTTCTCTGTTCTCAAAGCCCCAGTGTATCTAATCTGTCATTCTTCTAGAAGTACAACCCTTATGTGAGAACTTTCAACATTTAAAAAAATTCCCAAAAACATGGCTTGTAAAAAGCTGCCTACTATTTCACAAGATAACATCAAATATCTTATCCATTCAATTGTTAAATGTATGGATTATAATTTTTCACCTTTATATATAGAATTGTTACATCCACATTCTCACAGATAAACATCCATATTTCCTAGTGATGAAATAGTTGAATCACTGGTTATGCACATTTTCTGGCATTTTACATATTTTGTCAAATCAACTTACAGAAAAGCTGCACCAATTTATTTAAATTTTGCCTATTCAATTAATTTCTTTTCCTCCTTTTGACTTCTAGGTTAATAATTTTATACAATCAGAATGTCAAAGAAAAAAGATCTTCTAGTCAAACATCCTTATTGTACAGATGAGGGAGCTAAGGACCAGAAAGCACGTCTTGGCCAAGATTACAAAGCAACTTAATATCAAAGCTGAAATTCAAGCATACATATGTCTGAACTTAAAACCCCAGTTATTCCACCCTTACTGTGTTCTGGATGCCTTACCTAGAGCTTGGCACTTATTTTCACTTTTTGAAAAGTATAGTTGACTTACAAAATATAAAACAGTGATTCAAAATTTTTACAGATTATACTCCATATAAAGTTATTATAAAATATTGGCTATATTCCCTGTGTTGTACATTACACTTTTGTAACTTACTTATTTTGTATCTAGTTGTTTGTACCTTTTAATCCCCTTTCCCTATTTTGCCCCTCTCCATACCTCTCACCCTACTGGTAACCACTAGTTTGTTCTCTGTATCTGTGAGTCTGTTTCTGTTTTGTTATATTAGTTTGTTTTATTTTTTAGATTCCACGTATGAGTGAAAATACATAGCGTTTGTCTTCTCTGTCTGACTTATTTCACTAAGCATAATACCCTCCAGATCCGTCCATGTTGTTGGAAATGGCAAAATTTCATTCTTTTTTACGGCTGAGAAATATCCCATTGTATATACATATGCCACATCTTCTTTATTCATTTATCCATTGATGGGCACTTAGGTTGTGTCCATATATTGGCTATTGGAAATAATGCTGCTATGAACATTGGGGTATGTGTAACTTTTTGAATTAGTGTTTTTGTTTTCTCACATATATACCCAGGAGGGGAATTGCTGTATTGTATGGTAGTCCTATTTTTAATTTTCCAGGGCACCTCCATTACTGTTTTCCATAGTGGCTGTACCAATTTACATTTCCACCAACAGTGCACATGGGTTCCCTTTTCTCCACATCCTCACCAGTGCTTGTTATTTCATGTGTTTTGGTTGATAGAGATTCTGACAAGTGTGAGGTGATATCTCATTGAGATTTTGACTTGTATGTCCCTGATGATTAGTGATGTTGAACATCTTTTCATGTGGTTGTTGGCCATTTTTATGTCTTCTTTGGAAAAATGCCTATTCAGGTCCTCTGCCCAATTTTTAATTGGGGTGTTTGGTTTTTTGTTTTGTTTTGTTTTGGATGTTGAGTTATATGTGTTCTTTATATATATTTTTTGGATATTAAACCCTTACCACACATAGCATTTGAAAATGTCTTCTCCCATTCAGTAGGTTGCCTTTTCATTTTGTTGATGTTTTCCTTTACAGTGCAAAAGCTTTTAAGTTTGATTAGGTCTCATTTGTTTATTTTTGCTTTTGTTTCCCTTGCTTAAGGAGACATCCAAACAAATACTTCTAAGACCAAATGTCAAAGATTGTGCTGCCTGTGTTTTATGCTAGGAGTTTTATGATTTCACATCTTATATTTAGTTTTCAAATCCATTTTGAGTTTATTTTTGTATACTGTGTGAGAAAATATTCTAATTTCATTCTCTTACATGTAGCTGTCCAGTTTTCCCAACACCACTTATTGAAGAGACTGTCTTTTCCCCATTATAATTTCTTGCCTCCTTTGCTGTAGATTAACTGACCATACATGCTTGGGTGGGTTTATTTCTAGGCTGTCTATTTTGTTCCATTACTGTGTCTTCTTTTGTGCAGGTACTATACTGTTTCGATTACTGTAGCTTTGTAATATATTCTGAAGTCAAGAAGCAGAATGCCTCCAGCTTTGTTCTTCTTTTCTCAAGACTGCTTTGGCTATTCAGGGGTTTTCTGGTTCCATACAAATCTTAGGCTCATTTATTCTAGTTCTGTGAAAAATGTCATGGGTATTTTGACAGGATTGCATTAAATCTGTAGATTGTTTTGGGTAGTATGGATATTTTAACAATATTAAGTCTTCCAATCCATGAACATGGGATACCTTTCCATTTAGTTGTATGATCTTCAATTTCTTTCACAAACGTCCTATAGTTTTCAGAGTATGGATCTGGTAGAATGAGTTTGGGAATGTTTCCTCCTCTTCAAGTTTTTGGGATACTTTGAGAAGGATAGATATTAAGTCTTCTTTAAATGTTTGATAGAATTACCCTATGAAGCTATCTAGTCTTGGACTTTATTTTATTGGGAGCTTTTTGATTATTGATTCAATTTCAATATTAGTAATTGCTCTGTTGAGATTATCTAGTACATCCTGATTCACCTTGGAAGACTGTATGTTTCTAGAAATTTATCCATTTCTTCTAGGTTGTATAATTTGTTGGTGTATAACTATTCATAATATTCTCTTATGATCATTTGTATTTCTGTGATATCAGTTGTAACTTCTCCTTTTTCAATTCTAATTTTGTTTATTTTGTTCTACTCTCTTTTTTTTCTTAATGATCCTAGCTAAAGGTTTATCAACTTTGTTATCTTTTCAAAAAACCAGGTTTTGCTTTCATCAATCTTTTCTATAGTTTTTTTTTTTTTTTTGGTCTCTATTTTATTTATTTCCACTCTGATCTTTGTTATTTCCTTTCTTCCACTAACTTTGGGCTTTCTTTTTCTAATTATTTCACACAGAAAGTTAGTTTCTTTGAGATATTTCTTGTGCTTGGGGTAGGCTTCTAATGCTGTAAACTTCCCTCTTAGAACTGCTTTTGCTGAATAGATTTTGGAAAGTTGTGTTTTTATTTTCATTTGTCTCAAGGTATTTTCTGATTTTCTTATTAACCCATTAGTTTTTCAGTAGCAAGTTGTTTGTCTCCATGTGTTTGAATTTTTTCCATTTTTCTTCCTGCAAAATGATTTCTAGTGTCATATTATTGTGGTCAGAAAAGATGCTTGATATAATTTCTGTCTTCTTAAATTCATTGAGAGTTGTTTTGCGGCCTAGCATGTGATCTATACTGGAGAAAGTTTCATGTGCACTTGAAAAGAATGTATATACTGCTGTTTTTTTGATGGAATGTCCTATAGATATTTATTAAATCTATCTAGTCTAATGTGTCATTTAAGGCCACTCTTTCCTTATTGACTTTCTCTCTGGATGATCTGTCCATTGATGTAAGTGGGGTGTTAAATTCCCCTACTATTATTGTATTACTGTCAATTTTTCCTTTTATGCATATTAATATTTGCTTTATATATTTAGATGCTCCTGTATTAGGTGCATGTATGTTTACAAATGTTATATCCTCTTTTTGGATTAATCTCTTTATCATTATATAATGCCCTTTTTGTCTTTTATTATTGCTCTTGTTTAAAGTCTCCTTTGTCTGATATGAGTATTGCTGCCCTAGCTTTATTTTTGTTTCCATTTGTGTGGAATATCTTTTTCCACCCCTCACTTTCAGCTGTGTGTGTCTTTGGCTTTGAAGTGTGCCTCTTGTAAGCAGCATATAGATAGGTCTTGTTTTTTAATCCAATCAGCCATCCTATGTCTTTTGATTGGAGCATTTAGTCCAATGACATTTAAAGTTATTATTGATAGGTATGCATTTATTGATTTTTGTATGTATTTACTGCCATTTTGTTAGTTGTTTTATGGTTGTTTTTGTAGATTCCTCTATTCTTTTCTCCTTTTGGTTTCTTCACTTATGGTTTGATGATTTTTCTTTAGTGTTAGATTTGTGTTCGTTTCTCTTTAATTTTTTGTGTATCTAGCGTAGCTTTTTGATTTGTGGCTACCATGGAGTTTATACATGTTGACCTATAACTATATCTACTTCTTTTCAACTGATAGTCATTTAAGTTTAAACACATTCTAAAACCTCCACATTTTTTACACCCTCCCACCACGTTTTTTGTTTTTGATGTCATATTTTACATTTTCTTGTTGATCCCTTAACTGTTTATGTAACATATAGTTGACTTAACATACTTGTCTTTTAACATTCATACTAGCTTATTTAAGCGGTTGATCTACTGCCTTTGTTACATATCAATATTTGCCTTTTTAGTGGGATTTTTCTCTTTTAGTATTTTCTTTTCTTTGTTATAGCCTTTTCTTTTTTACTTAAAGAAGACCCTTTAACCATTTTTGTAATGCTGGTTTAGTGGTTATGAACTCTTATTTTTTGCTTGTCTGGGAAACTCTTTATCTTTCCTTTAATTCTGAAAGAGAAACTTGCTTGGTAGAGTATCCTAGGTTATAGTTTTATTTTTTTCCCCTTTTCAGCACTTTAAATATATCATGTCACTCCCTTCTGCTCTTCAAATTTTCTGCAAAAAAATCAGCTCTTAGCCTTTTGGGGAGGTCCCTTGAATGTGACTCTTTGATTTTCTCTTGCTATCTTTAAAATTCTCTATTTTTAACTTTTGCCATTTGAATTGTGATATGTCTTGGTGTGAATCTGTTTGGGTTCATCTTGCTTGGGACTCTCTGTGCTTCCTGGACCTAGGTATTTATTGTCTTCTTCAGGTTTGGGAATTTTTTAGCCACAATTTCATCAAATGCATTTTCAACCCTTTCTCTCTCTTCTCTCTTTCTGGGACTCTATAACGTGAATGTTAGTACACTTGATGTTGTCTCAGAGGTCCCTTAAACTATGCTCATTATTTTTTTTCCTTTTTGCTGCTCTGATTGGGTGATTTCCACTATTCTATCTCCAGGTTGATTATACATTCTTCTGTATCACCTAATATGTTAATTCCTTCCAGTGTATTTTTCATTTCAGTTATTGTATTATTCATCTCTGATTGGTTCTTTTTTATATTTTCTAGTTCTTTGTTAAAGTTCTCACTGCATTCCTCTATTCTTTTCCTGAGTTCAGTGAGCATTTTTATTACTATTGCTTTGAACTATTTACTAGGTAAATTATTTACCTCCATTTCATTACAGTTTTTTAATCTGCATTTTTACCTTATTTTTTTAATTTGAAGCATATTCCATTCAGTTCTCATTTCGTGTGACCTTCTCTGTCTCTATGAAATTAGGCAAAACAGTTACCTATCCCAGTCTTGAAGGTGTGTCCTTGTGTGGAATTATCCTTATTCAGTCTACTTTTGTGGTACAGCTGGATCTGAAGTGAGCACAGGCAGGCCACATCTTCTCCTGGGGTGAACTGACAGCCACTGTCTTTGTGGGAAATAGGGCTGGAACAGAGGGTTTAGAACCAGAGCCAGGTGCAGGTCAGGGCTTCTCCTTGGTTCAGTGGTGGTCACAGCCCTATGGGGGGGTGGGCAGAGCCAGGACTTGAGGGGCTGGAGCAGGAGCCTCAAGGTAATTGGGCTTCTCCCAGCATGACGGCAGTCTCCATCTTCGTTGGAGGTATGGCGAGGGCTTAAGGGCTTGAAGACGCACTTCTGAGCTGGCTTCACTTTCTTCCAACTGTGTGCATGTGTCTTGTTAGAGGTTGGGTTGAGGCTCAAGTTTTCCGACTGCAGTTCTGAGCTGGCTTTCCTTTTCCCCAGGTGCATGTGCATGCAAATGTAGCAGCAATGGTGATCTTTGCCTTAGCAGGGAGCAGCACTGTAGCAGGAAGCGATGGAGCAGGAGTCTGGTGGTGGTTGGGGGATGCACTGGGGTGGTCCTGGCAGGCTGGCTGGAGTACTAGGCAATTTTCAACCTGCTGCTTCTGCACTGGGATCGAGAGCAAACAAGTCTGTCCACATGCTCTTCAAGAGCAGTCTTGGTTTCTTACAAACTTCCAGTAAGCCCCCCTCGTTTTCAAACAAGTTAATGGGGCTCATCTTTCTGGTGTCAGACCCCAGGGCCAGGGTGGCTAATACGGGGCTCAAACTCCTCACTCCCTATTGAGGATCCCTGAATCTGTGTTATCCCCCTCTTCTTCTGAGTCACCCACTAGGGATGTGGGCCCTGACCAGATAGCTTCTCCTCCCCACCTAGCAGACTCTGTGCAGTTCTTTCTTTATAGCCTTGGTTGTAGTAGTGCAGTTCTTCTAATCTTCAGGCCATTCTCAGCCAGAGTTGCTCTATATATAGTTGTAGTATTGATGTATTCATGGTGCGCTCAGGGTCTTCCTACTCTACCACTTTGATACTGCCCCTCAAGTTGCACTAATTTAAATGTCACTAACAGTGTACAATTATGCCTGATCCCTACTTTTGAGAATAAGCATTTTTCATATCTTTGCTAATGAAAGGTAAAACATTAATTTTATTGCTAGAGCAATTTTTGTTTTTATTTCATTTTTGTGACTTGTCTTTGTGTATGTGTGTGTATATATATATATTTATATTTATATATAAAGCTTTATCATTGTTTCATTTACTATACTTAGACAATATGGACACTCCAACCACATAGACCTGGGCTTGAATTCCTACTGTGTCATTTACCATTATGCTGGGAATTAAACAGTTTCTGTCTCACAAAGTTGTTGTGGGAATTAAATATAATATTCTGTGTTGAGTGCTTAAACGAATAAGAATAAGAACAGCTAACAATGAATAGCACTTAAAACGTGCAAGTACCTTGCTAAGTGCTTTATAATATTACCTATTTAATTCTTCAAACAACTCTGGGAACTAGGTAAGGTAGATGTAGTTTACAAAGATTTAGTAACTTGCCCAAAATGACAATGTAAAGAAATAGCAAAGCCCTTCTATTCTCTGTACTTAATTATTTCCCTTGCGAAGTGAAAGTGACTTAGGCAAGAAACCACATAGAAACACTGGTTTCTTAGGGAAAAGTTTCAATTAATTACCTGAAGATTAACTCCCTCAGAGTGCTTGTTACAAATACACATTCCTGGGCACTACCCAAACCCCCTGAATCTGAATCTCCAGGTGAGTCCTGATAACCTATCAGTTTAACAAATAGCAAGATGTTTCTTATTATCAGGTAACTTTGGGAAACAATTTACTAGGTCAAATATTTGTGGTCATTACTCTTCACGATGTCATTTGTTGATTTGTTATTGCCTAGACATTGAATGGGATTGTACTACAACATAATCACTCATGTCCAGGCCGACTTTCTTCTATATTTTATTGATTATAAACTGGTCAGTACTTCAGTCAGGCTGGTTCTATCTCTATTATATTGCATAAAAACTCTTAAATTTTTCTAAGCATGGATGACAGTCTAATATTTTATCTTGAAAATGAGATTTTAATCCTAGTTTTAATTTTATTGTTATAATTGAAATGGAGAATTTAAGAAATGTAGTATCAGATCAAAATCCTGAAGGAAGACTTCTTTTGTTTTCATCAATTCTTTCCTATAGATTTCCATGAATTTTCTTTTTTATTTTAAATGAAGTTTGAGTAAAGTTCTTATTTAATTTTACTGCTTCTCTTTCTCTGTCAAAGTTGAAAGAATTTTAGATATGAGCTTTCCTAATATTTCAGCTTTTGGTATATTCTTTTTCTTGTTATATCTATAGTCAGAACTTGATTTCAACTTTCTGTTAATTTCAAGAATTATCTTGGACCATCTTTTTAAAATATGGTTTCCTTATGCTGGTTTGCTGAAGGTTTTAAAAATATATTTCTAGTTTTTCTTTTTTTTTGAGCAGATATATGGCCTAGATAATTTCTGTTTCATGGAATTTTTGGAACCATTAAATTTACAATATTTTAATTATTTCAGTGGTGGTGATAAAAATGTTTACAAAGTATAGCAAATATTTCAACATGTTTATTAATCATAACATTTGAGTACGCTCTATCTGTATTTATGTTTGTGCTCACATGAGCTATTAAGAACTGAGAGAGGTACATTATTTTCTCCTATCTTTATTCTGCTTCTATCAACTTCTCCATGCATTATTAAGAGTCTTCCTCTATATATTCAAGTGCTGTATTACTCAGCACACACATTTTTATCCTCTTATCTTTTTGTAATGGATGGTAAACTTTATAAATATAACATAATTATTTTCTTCCAGTTTAATGCTTTTTACTTCAAATTCTACATTGCCAAACTCTAACAATGGGAACACTGCTTTGTTTATTTGTATACCTATTTATGTAAAATTATTTTCTGAGGTCTTATTTCAAGTTGTTATTAATTATTTTTGTTTTGTTTTTAAAAAAACATTTCTTTATAAACACTTGTTCCCAAAGTTGTATATATAACTTCAGTTTACATATGAAGGTCCAAAATTTAGTCAGATGGCTACATGTATCTGCAAGAGAGATTAGGCAATGATGTCTCTAACTAGGTGTTCATGTGCCCATCTAAAATGTTAGCAGGAGATGAGACTGGTGAGAATGAAGTCTGGGCTACAATAAACAAAATTGACAATTGCATAAATTATACAGCAGATAATTACTCTGTCACAAATAATACTCTGTGCTTTCTAGATGATCTTGCCTTTCCTTTGCTCCCACATATCCTTTCTTTTTTAAAACTTATTCTTGAAAAAATATGAAATACATTCAGGTATGGTTTTTGTCTATAGAAAGGAAGTAAAGATTGTTTTTGGCCTATAACTCAGTTCTTCTAAGTGGATAGTATCTGGAACTCAGATATACAACTAGAAATAATACTCCCAATTTAAATTCTAGGTTTTAACATATACCTGATCATCTCTTCTCTAATGAGGCCACATACTCTTTGGCTCCCAAGAACAAGTTTTTTGACTTTGACGCAATTGAGTCCATGAAAATAATAATTCACAGCAACTACCGTTAAACAGTTCTGCTAGTAACTACTACTTATAAAACTATTACTATGCAGGATGCAACATCTCTGAGGAATTTGGAGAAATGATGGTAAGGTAAATTGTTTTCTGGTTGCCTCGAGTATCAGTGTTTCAGTTTTTCTGTCTCATTCTCTGAGACAGGAAGCGGATAGTGAAGGAAGCATGAAACAGAAAACTCATATGTCTTATGAAAATAATGACATTTTCATTTCTAATTCATACACTTGGACAAGTTATTTCATCTCTTTTAGTTTGAAGTTCTATGCGTGGGTGACATAAGCTGTTACTCAAGCATAAACTCCAGTATTATTATTTGTGTGTTATTTGAAGAGATGTATTAACAGATCAGAAACACTAAAACAATTGAATCACAATGGATAGTTCTAAGTTAATAGGTAGGGAGTCTAATAAAGGGTGTAAATTATCATTAGTAGGAGAAGTAATTCATATAATGAAAACCATGGAAATATTTAATGAGAACCTACTCTGTGTCAAGTGATGCATTTGGCACTTTGTAATATGTGAGTGTGAGTAAGACAGAGTATCTGCTCTCAAAGTGTTAATAATGGGGACGGGCATATACTACAAGAAAATAGAAGGGTTCTGCAATGTCTTGTAAGACAGTTTGCGATATATTCCTGAATTATTTCTCCACTCCAAAATCTCACTTAGCATCTACTTGGTACAAGGCCTAACACACAGTAGGCTCTCAATAAGCATTTATCTTGACTCTGTAGATAATAAGACATTAGCACAAGGTATTCACTGACTTCATCCCTTTTCCTTCCTGCCAAGGAAAATTTCGTTCATTTTCCCAAATTCCAATTTCTAGAGGAAAGAAGGCTAAATCATCTGTGTAATTAAAAGAGGAAAGAGAAAGGAAGGAAGAAAATGAGAGAATAGACATATGGTAGGGGGTGGCAGAGAAAGGATGGGAAATGACATATTTCAGAGTTGAGAAAGAGATGCAACAGACTAGTTTAAGAGAATATGTAATTAGGAGCAGAAAGGAAATATATATACTGGGTGTCTTGAAATATGTATTTAGATCTCTTTCATATCCTTTGAGAGAAATAAGTAAAACATCAAAAAATTTTAAGAAATACTCTTTAGAAAATGAGCTTTTAGAATACTGCAGTGCTTCAGGATTGATCCCAAAAGATTTTTTAAGAATGTAAGAGATAACCATGAAACACCTGATTACATGAAGCAGTGGTTATTTCTTGTGGTGGGACTCAGCAGAAAGTTTGTGAACAGTGTTTGAGCAAGTTGGGCGGGATTTGCATATACAGAGATGTAGACAAGAAGGCTCTTCAAGTACAGCGGCTACCTGGACTAGCACTAATTTTGAACACCTAGTAACCAATCATTTCTATTAGAGATATAAATGTATTTACACATTAGTTATCTTGCCTTGAACAGTTGATTAGGTTTAATCAAGCCCTTTTTCTTTTCCTTTCCACTTCTAATTATATTTGTTATAATTAGACAAACGATCTCAATTGCTAGAGGCAATCTTTATTTCCAACAGACTGCAGACTTAAGTCAGACTACCAGACTAGAGTTAGTTAGCACAAAGTTGTTAAGTTTGTTTGTACAGTAGTGTATTGATCAACTTAAAAAGCTTGTGAGCTCACTTACAGTTAAAGGGAGCAATTCCATTACCCAGTATATACATTTTATGGTGGTTTAACTGAACAAACACTTGCTAAAACAAGCATTTTATACAATTTTGTGGTTATCATAAACTTCAGAGTTGATATTTCCATTCCTGGGAGATTAAATCAAACATGTAGAACTACTGATTATCACAATGATTGTAAACATAGTGGAAGGAACTGTAATTATGACAACCACGAACAGAAAATGTAACTTCAAAATTTCAAAAGTGCATTACCCTAACTGGATAGTTTCTGCATTTTATATTCCTATGTCTATTATACTCCTACGATCACAGAATAATATATGGTCTCCAAAGTGTTCCTTTTTATCTGATTGAGATATTTAATAAATAGCTCAGAATTTAAAGTCAGAAAATAGATTAGTTCTTCAACATTACCAATAATTGGTTGACTAAATAATTAGAAAGGAATTAGAAGAAAAGAAAGGAAAGAAAGAAAAAGAAAGGAAAGGAAAGGAAAGGAAAAGGAAGGAATAAAGGAAGGAAAGAGGAAACGAAGAAAGACAGATGGACCCTGCTTTTTGGTTCACAGTAATCCTACATATAAAATAAAATTTATGCTTATAGTTATTTTATTTTTAACTAAGACTAAATAAAAATATTTAGCCTTTAGCTTTTGCTAGATGTGCTCTATGTTTTACACCACGTGAACAAAACTATATTCTTTTGACTTTCTCATGTTATGAGAAAGTTTCTCACATTTCTCATATGTCTCAAGCAGAGACATAATAAGGTCTTTATTAAATTACATTGCACTTCACAACTATGCCCTTTGTGTACATCACAATTGAAAGCCAAGTATTTTTAGCAGGAAACAAACAGAACCTCTTCAGCACTGTATGTTATTTGTTCACTGAATTTACTGAGAAAAAGATAAGACATGGACTATATGCTTCTTTTATCTGATGCACTCATTTACACTAAACATATAAATAAGTTTTTCTCAACTCTGTTTCTTTTTGTGAGCCTGTAACAAGGATCCCAGTCTCATAACAAGCAAACTGAAAATTGGCTGAAAATATAGCACTGACCTTTGCTGAAGTAACCAATGACTAGATCTTAAATATGTTTTAGGGCCACTAAAATGTGTGGCATTTTCCTTGTAAAATGTGCTCATTATAGGTGTAAAATGGTTTTGCCTGTGTATGGAGCATGTGTAACTGCTATTCAAATTTGATCTTTCAGGTGAATTTAAAAAAATAAAATAAAACTCACTCTAACAAGTGGATGTATGAATAACTGCATGGATATAAAATGGCTTCAGGATGTCATTCTTTTAGTGAATTTATTTAAACTGTGTAGAGGTGAGGAAGATGCAGAAACTTTCTGTTGTGGAAAGTGATAAGATAAATTGTTTTGCTATGTTATCTATGTTTGTTCAAGAACATTTGGTAATAATAGAGTGGCATGATTTATTGGTATACAAAAAAAGTTTTCTCTAGTGAACAGGTTGTGAAGCAATTCATGTGAGATTTTTTTTTATTTTGAAGAAATTTAAATCAGGAACATTGACCATACTGACCAGAACTAAAAAAATATTACTGTAGTATGCTTACTAATGCACAATTAGAAACTGATTGATGGTTATAGCATTTTGTAGTTTTGCTTGAAGAGGAGAGTTTATGCATTGTCATTGCTCATTCTTATTCTATTGAAGACAATTAGTCATCTAGCAAAGACCACACCTTAGGGTTTGCAGCAGCCATGAGAATGCACCTCTGAGATCTCTCACTGCAGAAGGTATAATTGACTCATGGTCCCAGCTGCTGTGCTTTGAAATTCATCTCCACATTCCTGCCAAGACCATGCTTCCTATGTGCCTCTCCTAGTCAATGGTTGAGAATGGCAGGGAAACTCTAAGTCTTTCTAGGAGACACAGAACTACTGTGATGGACAACTTTGACACTAAAACACCTGGAAACCTTGTTGAATCTACTTTACAACTGCACTGCAGTCTCAGACGCTTCTGCCCAACTCTCCTTTTTTCTTTTTTCCTTCAGTCAGTCATACGTGAAGTGTTTTGCATTCTGATGGCCCTCTCAGGCTCTCACGGCCCCTCCCCTTCTTCTCTCTTGGGAGTTCCCTCTCAAAAATTTTTTCATGTTTAATCTTGTCTTAGTGTCTGCTTCCTAGAAAACCTGACTAACTCAAGGCAAACATAATATTTTACATGCCCCAGGTTATCCTTGTTTAATAGAGGTTTCCCTGGGTCACACCAACTTGGTACCACTATAGCTAACAGGAGTTAGTCTATCCACTTGTTCTTTCCTACTTCCTTCTGCCTTTGGTCAAGAAAAGGCCAAGAGGCAGTGCATTTGCTCAAAAATAGATCTCCTTTTCTAATGTAATTCCCAATGACAGCTATGAGTATGACCTGACTCTGATGCTATCGCGGCCTAGAATGATTGAGTCCTTCACTTCTGATTCTGAATCTAGCCATATTAAGGAAAATCAGAGAACAGTGATATTGTTTATTGCAACAATGGCAGAGGCTGAAAGAACAAAGGCACAGCAGGTTTCATTTTAGTAGGTCTGAAGACCTTATGGAGGAAGAATTGTATAGAAACCTCATTCCAAATATAATTTATTAATTGGGCCATCAAGTAACAACCTGCCTCTGTTATTCAGAATATTCTGGTATTCAGCAGATATATTGATGCTGGGTAGGAGATCTGAGCCACTCTTGAAATGGTTAGTAACGTTAGGATCCCTAAGTGCCTACTGTCAGATGTTGAAAGATTCTCAAGATGTCAACATCTCAAAAGAAAACAGAGGGCACTATGAATAAGGGGGAATTTACTGATGTCTTTAGCATGTTTTTGCCATTTCTTGTCAAGTGATGAAAACTATCATAAGATAAGGTGGGCATGAAAATGTCTTCCTTAGAAAAAATACACACTTGATAATATCTTGAAATGTTCTAGTGCTGGCCACTTATGGAACTGTGTTTCCACAAGGATTAAAATAGTCTCATGTTTTTGCCAACCAGACTGATAGGGGAATTTATTCATTCATCAATGTATTTATTTATTAATCAATTCACTTGTAAATCATTCAAAATATTTATTGATTAGTATGTACTAAATAAGGGACTGTAATAGGTTAAGGGCTGTAGTAGACAACAAACTATGCCAGTCATTCTAGCAATCATGACTCCTGAAGAGGAGTCCTAAAATTAACAAAATTAACAAAATCTGAAATGGCAGTGATGAACACAATTTTTAAATTTCCTAGCCATTTTAGCAATCTATAAAATACACAATCAATAAATAATTGAATGTTATTTTGAATATATTTATTCAGTATAGATGGTTCACTAATGGCAACAATCAGTTGTGGCAAAGGTAAAGGCTTTTTAATACACTGATGGTGAATTTCTTTGGGGGATAAATAGAAAGCAATGCATCAAAAGTTAAAATGGTCAAAACTTGAATATCACTTATACTTCATAGTCCCATGTCTGGGAATCTATACAAAGAAAATGATATTAACTATAAAATTAAACTTCATGTTCTACAGTGCAAATGTTTATTATTTTGAAAGACAGATTGGAAACATTCCAAATGAGTATTAATACAATAATTGTTATGGAACTTTAGTAAATGTGTAATTCTTCTGCCTTTGAAAAGAATGCTTATGGAGAATGTGTAATGTTTAGATTAAGTAAAAAAATAGCTTAAAATTAAAGTAACATATTTAAATTAACTAGAAAAAATAAAATCCAAATGCAAAATGTGCAACAGGATGAGCTTTAAATGTTTGAAAACACATGCTTAGAACAAGAGAAAAGAATTTAGAAACATGTTAACAATAACTGTTTCTGGGTGAAAAGTTATGCATGATTTACTTCTCTTTAACATATTTTGTGCTTTCCAGTGTTACATATGGACACTATTTTCATATCTAAGTGAAATAACTTAAAATACAGAAAAATTATTCTCCAGAAGAAGAAAATTACATGATGTTACCTTTGTTAAGAGCTACAGACTAACTGACCTGGAAATTATGCCAACATAGATCAAAAATGGTATAGAGATGATTAAATTTTCTTCTCCATGACTTATGTCTCAAAAAAATTTTATCCATTTTTTCTTATTTGGGTAAATTACAAAGAAAAATTTATCAAATGTTTCCTAATTTAAGCAATATATGATAGATTTCTAAAACAATCAAATCTTTTAAACATTGAATTTGTTTACACATATGTAACATTTCAGGTTCATGGATCATTAGTGATACACATGAAAGATTTAATATGTCTCTTCCAATCTGCAATGCCATCCATCACGTTCATAGATCTAGGACCTCCAGCAATCTAGGCTGACTGCATTTTGATTCTGTCACTATTTTTCTCCAGTTAACTTTATTAGTGTTGATCATGCCTGACTTTACTAAGATTCCTTTGGCTCCTTTAACCTAGGCTTTATTGACCTGGAATAGACAGCAGCCAGGTGACATCTTGGCTAACTATATTTTTAGACAATATCCTATGTTCTTGAGAAAGAAAAAATAAGGCATTACAGGCATAAGTTAAATTAATCTACCACAGGAAGAAAAATATGGTAATATGAGTAATGCTTCAAATAATTAAATGTTTAGTTTAATATAAGATCAGATTTTGGGGAAGTTGCCTTAGTATGTGATTATATTGGGCATAAAGGCAAACAGAAGGGAATAATTTAGTAGACACAGAGAGAGAGGAGCTCAATATATTTATGAGTTGGTGAAATTGATGAAAAAAAGTCATGGAAGAGATAAGACGATACAGGAATCAGTGCACATGTAGAGAGATTGTCCTGGGACTAGAAAAGAGAAAGAATTGAAACAGACGAGAAGGAGTTAACAATACATTTAGATGCAGGCACATTTCTAAATGTGGTTGAGCAGCTGACTGAGTTCATAATTAGTTGCCTTTATTTTCCCTATGAAGAAGGAAGCCATTTAAGTAAAAAAGAAAACTAAGTAGATTGAAAGCTTGAAGCTGCTGATGACATTATGAGAATGAAAATGGGTAAATAATGGAGCTGGTTAGGGAGAAGATAAGTGCTTTTTGAGCATACATTACTGATGTTTGAAAGGAATCAAGACACGATTTCTCTTTGATGTATGTCGGCACCTTGCATTCATGAAAGGCAATGAGTTATTTCATTTAATTAAGCTAATGTTATTGTGCAATATATGATACTCTGCTAAACACTAAGAAGAAGAAAAAAATTACAAATAAGATTTGATCTCATATTTCAAGGACCTGCCTAAAAATACAAACGTTAGGCATATAGATACTTAAAACGAAAAGCAGAAGTCTTATGCATGCATGGCAGTTAGGAGCATGGGCTTCACCATCAGAGTATCTGGATTGAATAAGAGCTCCATTAGTTTGTAGCTGAACATACTTAAACAGTCCTATTAACTCGTGTGCCCTTTGTTTTATTCATCTCTAAAATCTGGCTAATAGACCACATAGCTAGAGCATATATGTGAATCACTTTGTAATTTCTAAAGCTCTACGAAAATATAGTTTTCTTTATTATTGTGTCTTATATGAATATTTTAAGTTTTAAAGCCTTTAAAAAGAAAAGGAAGAGGGAAGGGGGAAAAGAGAAATAGAGGAAGGGAGGACAGAAGGGGGGGGATTCTCTGGTTAGAGTTTAAAGATGCTTCACAGAGAAGGTGCACTTTGCCCCAGGATTTGAAGAGTGTAGCTGCTGGTAGGCAGAATTAAGGTAACAAAGTTGTAACAAGTAGAGGAAACCACCTCAGCAACATTTTAGAGAAGAAAAGGTATAAATCACAATGAGGAATATAGCAGGCCAGATTACCTGAAAGCAGGGAAGTAAAAAGGCATAGAATGTATTCGTGGCCATATCTTAAGGTCTTTGAATTCTACATCAGAGTTGCCTCTTAAATTATGGTTAGAATAGAATCTAAAAATCAGATATTCTAATGAGGCTTGCATTTTCTGCCCCTACCTATATCTACGGCCTCATTTCATGTCACTTTCCCCTTGCTTATTATGCTCCAGCAACACTGTTTTTCCTTTGGTTTCCAAAACATGGCAAACTCTTTCATGCTTCTGGATTTTTGCCAATATATTACTCTTTTTTTCCTAACCACTTTCATTTGGTAGATTCATGGCTCACTCTTATCATTCAGGTCTCAGTTTAAAGGTCTTGTTCTCTAGGACAGCAGTCCCCAACCTTTTTGGTATCAGGGACCGGTTTCGTGGAAGACAATTTTTCCACGGACGGGGGCGGGTGGGGGGCATGGTTCAGGTGGTAATGTGAGCGATGGGGAGCTATGGGGAGCGGCCGCTAACCTCCTGCTGTGTGGCCCGGTTCCTAACAGGCCATGGACCGCTACCAGTCCGTTGCCCGGGGGTTGGGGACCCCTCCTCTAGGAGGTATTCCTTGACTACCCTATATAAAGTAGAACACCTTCCAGTATTCTGCATCTTCACCATGTTTTCCTTTATAACACTAGCTAAAATTTTAAATCACTCTGTTTTTGTCTGTTTACTTCATTCTCCATCCCCTGTTCTCCCCTGTACACCTCAGAATATAATCCATGATGCCAGGGATTGTGTTTATTTTGCTCACTGTTAATTGTCTAGCCTATTACTTAATATATAGAGGTGCTTAATATATATTTATTGAATAAATATATTAATGGAATTTTCTTTATGGAGACATTGAATAATTTTGAGCATGGAAGATATTTGGGTGTAAAAGATTGTGCCTTAGAAAAAGTAAACTAATACTAGATTATATAATGGATTATAAAATATGAGCCCGAACATAAATCAGTTAGTAGTTATTGAATTACTCATGCATTTATTAATGAAAATCTGATCCACTGAGCACTGCAGAAGTGAAGGGAGGAAGAGTGAGGCTGTCCAGAGGTTGTGAAGAAAGAAGAAATAGGGGAGAAGAAGATTTGATTCAAAGATGAAAAAAGCAGGGGAATGTAATATTTCTTTGTTTCATCTAGTATGGAGTAATCCAGCTCTGTTTAACCTTCTTCTGGCTGGGAGAAAGTGATACTGAGCCATTTCAAGAGTCCTTGATAGTTAACTTGATTTAAGCCAGTATATTATGAAGAACTCTATAGAGCTGAGACACTGAAGTACATTGTTAAGGTATTACTTTGGAGAAATTTATTACAAAGTTTCCATTTTTATCATTTGAAGGTAAGGTCATTCTGAATTTCTGTTGTAAGTTTCATATGTCAGTACTTTATAGCTCAACCATTTCAAATGACAAGCAAATCATTCTTCCCTAGTTGTCAACACAAAGAATTTTATGTTTTAACTTGTAACAAAATAAGAGGTTTTTCACTGAAACACATTCAATTTGCTTTTTAAAAACCTTTGGGAAATTTCCAAACCATAACTATAGGGTTTGACAAAATGATAAACACACAGAAGTCACATTTATTTTAACCAAGGATACTATTACAGCTAAGAATTATTTAAGCAAAACCTATTTCCTTAAGCATTCAAACATGAATGCATACAAGGGGCAAATATAATCTCAAATAAGATTAATCAACATCAATATTGAAAAATAATAGTTTATGGAGTACATAACTCTCCTCTACCTAGCAACAAGTTAACCAACTAGTGATAGCTGACTGATAGTTCTAATGGTTTTGGTGGTACTAGTGATTTCTGTACTTTGGGGTTCTTGTGACTCCACAGGAAGGAGAACTAATATGTTATGTGATGTTTTCTTGTGTAACATTTGTTAATGTGATCTTTTGCTATATATATATATATACATATATATATTTTAAATAGAATCCACTATCATTTAAACAAATTTAGGTTGATTAGAATGTTTGTATTATATTTTTCATCTTTCAAGTGTTTCAAATGCATCACTTCATTTTCTCTTCACAGAAATCCTGTGTACTATATGATACCAAACAATCATTTCAAAGATGAAGAAATGGAGTTGTCCACAGTTATACAGCTTATACAGGCAGAGCAAGGATTAGAATCTAGCTCTGTGATCAGTGTGACTTTGTGCAAGTCATTTAATTTATTGAGCAGCATAATTTTTCTTATTGGCAGACATATTTTTTTAACATCTTTATTGGAGCATAATTGCTTTACAATGGTGTGTAAGTTTCTGCTTTATAACAAAGTGAATCAGCTATACATATACATATATCCCCATATCTCCTTCCTCTTGCGTCTCCCTCCCACCCTCCCTATCCCTCTTCTCTAGGTGGTCACAAAGCATCGAGCTGATCTCCCTGTGCTATGCGGCTGGTTCCCACTAGCTATCTATTTTACATTTGGTAGTATATATAAATCCATGCCACTCTTTCACTTTGTCCCAGCTTACCCTTCCCCCTAGATAATATTACCTGCTCTCTCTCTCTGTAAAAATACTGAAATTGTAATGAGCAGGTATATGTATCATTGTGTAGTCTCAAGCATTCTTGATATAACCCTTTTCCTTGGTTTTTTATGAGAACGATAAATTTGGGGAAAGAAGTTATCACTGCACTGGTCTTCAAAATTACTGTAGTCCTCACTTATATTCAGGTTAAAGAAACAAAAGTTGGGGGAGAAGAAATCCATATGCTACTTTCACTATGTTTATATTATTTGAATTTTAAAATTGGAAAATAAAATATAAATTAAGTGATTTTCACATTGAATTGGAGTTTGTGGATTTTTAATTTAAATCCACGTCCGTCCAACTTTATCAGTCTACAACTGTGGTACAGTGGATAAAAGTGTGAGCTCGGGATCCCAAGGCTGTGTGATTTTGAACCCTGCCTCCACTACTTACTCTTTATAGGATCACGGACAAGTTACTTAACCCACCGTTATCTTAACTTGTTCATCTATAAAAAGGATATAACAATACTTCTGCACAAGCTCGTAATGAGGATTAAATGCAGAGTGTTTAAAATAGAGCCTGGCACATACTGAGAAAACCATAAATATTACAGGTGGCAGCTTCATCTTCTTTTAAGTATTCACAGCTTCCGTTTATCATTTTGGGATTAAAAAAATGTATACCTTTTTACTTTTCCAGATATACTTAACTGGTAGAAATTCAGATGTGCAATACATTATACAACATTTTTAAACTGTACAAACTACTTTTTTATTAAAGAATTAGCTGGATTTTAGAAATTAAAATATACCACAAATGTTCATTTGCAATAATAATAACTTATTTTTTCTTTCTGAGGTAATTTCTGGTGTCAGTGAAAATTTAAAATGATGATATTACTGTTATCCATTTGTGCTATTTTTTTTAGGTATTACCATCTTAAAACAAAGGAATGATGGGAAATTGTCAATAGATATTAGTAAGAAATGATTGTAAGACAAAGCCATCCATCAGTAATGTTGATAGATCCAGAAATAGATCATAACTCCATTACTATGAAATGATTGGAAGAATGATTTCTTGATTGATTGATTCTTGGAAATATACAGCTTCACACAAAAAAACAATAGAACCCATTTAAAGAATTTTTTAGATGTAAGTGCAAGTATTATTGGTTCTTTTCTGCAATGTCTTATCATTATTCAAAATAATCCAAAATGTAGCAAATATTTTGCTTTCTAGCTTATCAAAACTGCAACATTTTTTGGCTTGTGAGTATATAAAAGTTTCAACTTCACGATTGCATTATACTCTTCCATAATAGATAAACATTTTATTAGTCACTTTTTCTAGCAGATTTGCTATGTCCTTTTAAATGTTTTTTTTCCATTCTGAAAGTTATTTATGTTCATTCTTGAGAACTAAGGATCAAAACTGTATGTATAATATTGAGTAAAACTTGGTATAATATATGAAGAGACTTTTATGGACAAATCTAATTTGGGGGTAAATTTATATGCATAAAAATTATATATCTCTTTCTACGTACTTATAATTTAGATAAATTATCCATATATATATAACAGTTTTATAATACAATTTACAGTTATTTCCTTCTTTAAAGAAAGTGTTAACATTATAAAATTTTTAAAAATAATTTGGAATATATACACATTTAACAAATTGTTTTTAACCTTGTCTATCTACAAACTTGTAGATATGTGTAATCATATTGCACACAATATATTTTCTATATTTCTTTATTTTTCTCTCAATATAATGACACATTTTTAAATACCTGTGCATAGTCTTCATAGTAACAATTTTAAAAGTGAGCATTATTTCTCACCCCGTGTTTGGTCATTAGAATCACTTGAGATGAGTGTTAAACATGTAAATTCTTGGTAACTTCCCAAGAGATTCTGATTCAGGAGGTCTAATAAGGAACCACGAGTCTGTATTTTTAACAAGTGTCACATGTAACTCGTATTAGTGGGCTTTTATGAGAAACAATTACTCTGGTTGAAGAACATCTTTTAATTAGCCATTCATCATTGTTAGGTAATCATACTATAGCTAAATATTTTCCCATTATTAAAAAAAGTCCAATGATCAACATTATAGGGAGATTATATTGTTTTATAATAATTTCCTTCGGATAAATATCTATAATTTAAATGACAGGACTTAAGGTTTATGATCATTTTAGAACTTTTAATATCTATTACAAATTTATTTTCCATAAACTCATAGTTTAAACTGCTTTAAAATTATATTTAATTATTTAGTTTCCCTGAAGCCTTATACCAATATTGAATATCATGTTTTGAAAAATTTATCAAAGTCAAATTATGCCTCTATAACTCCATTTCTTTGACTACTTGCAGTAGTTGGAAGAGTATCCACACACATCTTCCCTACATGTTCTCTTTGAAATTTTATTATTTTTAGTTTTAGTTTGTGGTAGTCACATTGCTATATACTTCATTGGTGTATTTTAGTTTTCATATAATTTAAAAAATATGTATAGAATGATTGAAACAGTATGCTTTCAGTATCAAATAATAGATACAAATGAATCTTGCTTAAATTATAAAGAGATCATGTTTCTCCCTTAAGAGTCGAGAAGGTCAAAAGCTCCAGAAGTAAGAAAGGCACTAGATGTGTGAGGTCAGGTCTCTAGCTTGGCTTCTCTGGGATAATCCTGACTCCTCCTTCCCTAGCATGCTCAAGCTGGGAGCAGTTCTAGGTGTCATATCCAGAGGCAGTAACTTCCAGAAGACAAGAGGCCAACACATTCAGTATGTATTTTTTTGGAGAGAACAAACCTTTGTCAGAATATCACCAACAGACTTCCTCTATGTCATTTGCCAGAATCAGATCCCCTTACTTATTTAAAATGAGGCACTGGTGAAAGAAATAGGATTATCATGATGGATGAATCTAAATAGTACCTTCCTCTAAAGACAGGGATGGACTTAGGCAATTTATGGAATTTAGGAGTAAAAATAAGGAAGCAGGCAACAAATAATGCCTAATAATGCTTACTATTAATAACCGTTCATAGGTAAATTACCTGTTATTTTTTTTTTCTAGTTCCAAGTTTTGATATTATATTTTTGTGATTACTATGAAAGTGTGTCACGCAGATCTCGTAGAGAACCTGCCATGACAGCCTAGTTGACTAATAGCCCACTGCTACCCCTTTGGATCTACTATCACTTTCCTTCAGACTCTTCCAAGTCCATTACTGAGCCAGTGTGCTGGAGGTACTACTGCTGTATCCTTCCTGCCTAAGGCTGAAATTTTCCAGCAGGCAGCCTTTGCTCAGGGACACCAATGGCCTGGCTGAAACTTTTTCAGAACTTTATAAGAATATGAGACTCTTCCTATCCAATCCTTTGTTCCCTTTCTCCTTTCACAGGTATCTGACCTGCACTGGGGTCTGAAGGCTATTCCCCTCCCTCTTTATCCTTCACAGGATTTTTCCCCAATAAATTTATTACACTTCTAATTCTGCTTCTTGGAGCACCCAAGCTGACATGGTATTTAATCATTTGATCCATCCCATGATATATTCTGTAAGGTATTTCCACCTATACTAATTTATTTATTTAATTGTTGAATTTATTTAAATTATGTCTGCTTGAAACAAAGCTCTGTGTTTTTCAACATGGATACAAAAATTAATACAAAATGTTTACTTCTCTTAAGCACTCAGAAGTTTAAAAGGAGATTCAGGCAGATGAATACATAATAATAATGCAAATTGGAAAACACTCTAAAAGAGGTATAAACAGAACTTGAAAACTCAGTGGAGAAGATACTAAATATCCATGCTTGTAGAAGTCAACATAGACTCTAAGCAACTTCCTATTAAAGTTGGATTCCCTGGTGGAACATGGAGGGATGGGTTTTTACGTTGTATTACTTAGGGCCGTGCTACCTATAGCAAGATAGATCCAAATATGCATAATGGCTCCAACCAAAATAAACATTTATTTTTCAATTACATAACTATTTAATTCTGATGTTCCTGGTTGATGGGGGCATTCATTTGGGAATTCACCTCTGGAGCTAGAGATGTGGGCATGTGATTTGGAGGCTACAGTAAGTAAGGAATAGAGGGGAAAAATGGAAATTGGATTGGCAACAAATAGTATCCAATGCTACAACCATTTATGTGCAGTTAGCTAAATATCCTATTCCTCTTGGAATAGTGTAAAGATCTGATTTTATATATTTGGGGTGGCCACTTATATAAGTATGCCACTTATATATATTTGGGGTGGCCACATATATAAGTATGCCACTTATATATCCTTCAAGAGAGAACTTGATGTTTCCAGTCAGAGGGGAAGGGAAAAGCAAGAAAGACCATGTATGTGACAATTTATGGCTGAGACCTAGAAATGACATGTCTCTTTTGCTTACATTCTATTGTCTGGAATCCAGTGACAAGGCATATCCAACTATGTGGGAAAGAGGGAAATAGTGTCTATGTGCCAAAGAAGAAAAGAAAACTCTTAGCAGTCCCTTCCACACAGGTAAGAACAATGTGCACAATGGTACTGAGTTGTTAAAAATTCTTGGGAGGTTTGCAGAAGTAAGAGTTCAATACACTTGGAATATAGGGTGCAGGGGAAAATGAAAGATAATGACGGTAGAGAAGATAGTAGTTTTTCCAATGTTATTAATTAAATAACTCAAATTTATGCAAAGCTTTGTATGCTTACTAATTATTTTAGGAGCATTGCATTGCAAAGGGAGCTTGTTTGAGTAGGGCTAGCCAGTATAATTATTTCTTAATTATAAACAACTTTGTAAATTTAAACTAATGCTTACCAAAGTCTTTAGTTAATCTGGCCTTCATTTGTTCAGGGTTACTTGAAGTAGAAAATTTACATTCTAATGTTTTATTTATTCAGCAAGATGAGTCTCCAAAAAAGAGACTAAAATAGCAGAATAATAAAAGTTCTCTGGCAAAAAACAGGTTCCATTCTTCCTATGTGTTCACATAGATCCTCTCTAACATATTCCAATTATTTCACTAATGGAGGAGATTCAGAATACTATTTCACGCTTTTATATTTCTTTTAATTGTTTAAAATTATTGAGAAGTAAATGGACTTACAGATACTCTTATTCACCTATCGGTTTGGCAATAACAACAAAAAACAATCTGACAATAAAAAGTGCTGGTGAGACTGTGGAGAATGGGAATTCTCATAATCTCCTGGTGAGAGTATAAGTTAGTAAAATTTATTTTAGAGTACAATTTTGCAGTACTTGGTAAAACTACAAATGCACAATCATAAACCCAATAATTCTATGTAATTCCCTAGAAAACATGTTGACAAATGCAGACAGGAATTTCCTTTTAGCAGAGTTCAGAATGCAGAAGAAAAAATCAGCCCAAATGCCCTTCATCAAGGGGATGGATAAATAAAATGTGATATATCTATGAAATGGAATTCTACATTGAAGATAAAAGATTGAGCTAGGACTATGTATTGAACATGAATAGATTTTTAAAAATGAAAACAGTGAGTGGGGAAAAAGCAATGTATAGATTAATAATTTCTGTATCATGTTATGCAAATTAAACAAAATACCCCTCTAGTAAGGGAAGTGAATAATGGTTCTAGGGATGGAAACAAAATATAATTCGACTTTATCTGTAATACTGACATTTACATTATTAATTTAAAATATAAAGCAAATATGACAACATGTGAGAAACTGTCAATCATAGGATATGTGTATTTATTCTATTATTATTTCTAATTTTCTATTATTTTAATTTCTTAGAAAAAAGATTTAAAATAAATAATGAAAAAGAATCTAAAAAAGAGTGGATATATGTATATGTATAACTGATTCACTTTGCTCTACAGTAGAAACTAACAAAACATTGTAAATCAACTATACGCCAATAAAAATTAATTTAAAAATAAAATAAAATAAATAATGAAAATACATGGTTTTTCCTAAGTGGAGTTAAATTAGTGGGATAATAAGTTACTGGGCAAAAATATTGTCAGTCCTCCTTACAACCTTACATTTAGAGGGGTAGGCTATAGGACAATAACTGCTATAACATAGTTAGATATTTGTTTAATATTCTATATGAATCACATCTCAGAAAGCCTGGTTTAAAACTAATCTATATATGTGCAAAATTAACTTGTAAACAGAGTGCTCCTCAGCTCCAGGAGGGAAGCTACATTTACAAAATAAATTCTCTAGAATTTCAGCCAATGAACATTTCAGGAAAAAAAGTTACTAAGATACATATTTTATATATATATATATATATATACACACAGACACACACAGACACACACACACACACAAACACACACACACAGACACACACACACACACACAAAGGAATTCTTGCAGGGAAAGACTCCTTGCTCTTATGACAAATGACATGAAATTTAGTTTATAATATTTTAACATCTAGTTTGGCTGCTCAGAGATCTATTTTGTTTGTTGATGTCCTATATTTACAACCATTGTTTCCAAAATAGACGGATGAGGTTGTTATGTTTTTAAAAGGGATAATATACATACAGATCCTTAGACAAAATCTGGAAAATATCAAAAGTAGCTATTATTATTATTAAAGCAGAATTCTATCCATGTAAGTTTTTAACTGAAGTTAAATTGTTTGTCATGCAATTCTTTCCTGTGTTTTTCCTTTTGAAGAAGCTAAAAAAAAAAAAAAAAATGAAGCAGAATTCCAACTAGAGTATAAAAGGAGAATAATTAGTCTACAGACAGACAAGAAAAGTTTTGTTAAAATTATTGACCATAATGATATTTCACCTGTAATGGCTCATTATACTCACAATAACTTTAGCATATTAACAAGCTAGTTTAATAATCTACATATATAGTGTTTCTGTTTCTTATTCTTTCCCTGCAATATCCCATCTGGGCCCTAGTTTGAAATTTGAATATCTCAGTGAACCTAATGAGAATCTAGGACTTTGAGAAACTGACACCATAGGCAAGTGTCAAAGTTTTCAATTTATATATTATCATTCA
Source organism: Delphinus delphis (assembly GCF_949987515.2). Classification (NCBI taxonomy): domain Eukaryota; kingdom Metazoa; phylum Chordata; class Mammalia; order Artiodactyla; family Delphinidae; genus Delphinus; species Delphinus delphis. The sequence continues at coordinate 29,014,205 of NC_082688.1, forward strand.
TCTAAGCAGTCCAAAGGTTGTGAGGGGAATACCGTGAAGGCTTCACCTTCAACCCCTCATTTAATAAGGAGTAAAAGACACCTGCAGGGTTCTGCTCCTCACTGGGGCGGCAAACACCCTTGCAGTGTACTTGCCCACCCAAACAAAGCAAAAGGAAAGAAAGGGTAGACAATAAACAGCTCTACTTCAGCAACAGATGTTACCTGCAGAAAATGCTGTCATGTTAGGTGGCTGTCTTCTGAGCCTCCAGATGGGAATTTTCCTCATCTCAGCACTTAGAGCACTGATCCATGTTGTCTGTTTTCCTGTTTGTTTCTCCCACTAGATACAAATCTTAAGGCAAAATCGATGCTAGGTTCATCTCTGTATCCCCATTATCAAAGATGGTGATACAAGAATCTCACTAGGCACTTGATAGTTTTTGTCTGAATAAGTGAGTTAATGGTTAAAAATCTTACTCCCTCCCACCCCTTTCCAAAGTTAACCCTGATTCTCCACTGTCTAAGTCCTTTGTTTATAATGATTCTTGAGTCAGTCTGGACTGAAACTGAAATAAGGACAGTAATAAACTCATCCTTTAGCTGTGACTTTGTGAGCTAAGACTTGACACAATCTTGGTCCCTAGAGTCAGAACCCCCTCCCTCCTTCCTCATGGGTCTTCAAGACTCCTTTGTTGCCTAGCAAGGATTCATTGTGATATGGGCTAAACCAGTCTTGCTTTGACCACATTTTCCTCCAAGCATTTGCACCAGTCATATGGAAAAAAATATTAGGAACTAGTGGTATGAGACTTTCACATGGGATGGAAGATTAAATAACAAAATACTAACCATAGGATTACAAAGCGCTTCTAAGAGAGTGAAGATAAAGAATACTAAGAAAGCAGCATGACAGTGTATGGAGCTCCCTGACAAGAAAGTGGAATTTACTGTAAAGAAAGGTATACGACTAAACCATTTTTTAAAATGGAGAATAAGACAAGACAAATAAAACTATTAACACTTATTGAGATACTGCTCTGTTTTACATACATTGATTAAATTCTTATAACTCTATGAAGCACTATCGTGACTAATATTTTTATAGATGAGGAACCTAAGACACAGAGAGAATAAAACAATGAATTGCCTAATGATCACACAAACTGGACACACAGTTTGCCAGGACCCAGCAAAGCCAAGAGATTAGGGTCCAGAGCCGGTGATTTCATCTTTTATCGCCCTGCCTTGTGCAGGATTAATTCTGAGAAATGTTTATTGCCAAAGGTAATGGTTTATGGTTTCCAGTCAGATCACAATCTCCAGTGATACTAACACCATTCCATTCTATTCACTCAAGTTTGAGCCACTCCTCTGTTCCAGCGGCTTCCCTAAGCATACTGGTTGAGAGTGGTATATAAGAATACCTCCTAAGCATCAGCATCACCTGCCACTTTGTCTACTCAACTTCTATTCCAACCAACAGACAGATACTGATTTTGTCAGGCTATTTAACTACTTTGTTCTTTCCCAAAAGATACTACCTGTTTACTACAATGCCTTTTCTACCCTTTTTGTTCAGGTTATTCTTGATTTAATAGGTAGGTAGTTTTCTTCGAATTACCAATTCATATTCATTTTCATCTTATTATATACTCTTCATGTATCCAATAGACTGTATTCCTTGAAAGATTGTGTTCATTTTTGCATGTCCAAAGTTTACAGTAGGTTCTCAATAGTTATTAAGTATTAAATTAAAGAATGATTGGGAGATTAAGACTTAGATGCTTTACCTAATGTAAATCTTCCAGAATGTCATGAATCTCAAAAATTTAGGCAATCAGGTTGCCTGAGGAATTATGGACAATTTCCTATACTAGGACTTCAATGTGACTCTATTTTTGAATATGCTAAAGATATTTTTAAAAAATAGAGAGATTGTGCCAGTTTTACCCTATTATAGCACAACTTTGCACAATATTAAAATCTGGTTATAATATCAAACCAGATAACCAATTAATGAAATGAGAAAATAACTGGATTTAACTGACAAGGGATTTTTAAAAAATTAGCTGTTAATAGATAATTGTTTGACTGAATTTATTCAGATGGTCATCTTGTGGGTGTCTGCATGCAGGCATAGGAATGTTCTGATGATGAATTGTGCCCATAAACATACTTCACTCTCTAAAATAGGTGATATGTAAACATAAGGTATTACTTATACCTGTCAATAAAAGAAGGTACAGAATGAGATATTTTATTGTTCCCATTCTCATCTTATGTCTTTTCCCCCTTCAAACATGAAGAAAACCATAAAAATAAATCTATCCACAAAATGACTGTCTCACAGGATTCATTTTCATTGTAACCATAGTTCTCCATTTCAATACACTATACAAGGTAAACAAGACAATAGGATATAGAAGTTCCTGTGTAATTGCATTCTCCTATTTTCTCTACCTCAAGCTTCAATAAATCTGGGATATATAAAATTCTTTCTGTAATCAACCGAAACAGCTAATATGGAACTTATATCTTTCTTTAAAAAAATGGCTTGAGTTTTCTGATTACAAAAGTAAAACAAAGTTGAAAACTTCAGATAATACAGAAAAGCCTACAGTTGAAAGTAAGGCTCATAAATAACCCAAAAGGCATAAACATCCACTGTTAATAGTATAATGTATCTACTTCCAAGTTCTTAATGTACACATATTATAAACACATAAAATTATTTATTTTAAGAAGAAACGATTCACACTAGACCTATTCTCTGCAACTTGTTTCTTTTTAATATATTGGTACTTCCCATGTCAATGCTAATGCATCTACTAGGTTCTTTTAACAGTTAAATGTGATTTCATTGTATAGATAAACCTATTTGTTGTAACCATTGTTTCCAGATTGGAATAATGTTGGTGTGTGTGTGTGTGTGTGTGTGTGTGTGTGTGTGTGTGTGTGTGAACTCATGAAAAAAAAGTTAAAGGCTAAATCCCTACAACCAGATTAGTTAAATTATATTTTAAAAGTGATGGATTTTGCCAAATTGCCTTCAGAGAATTTTGTATGAATTTATACTCCTATCAGCACTCAATATTAATGTAATTTTCCTTATACCCCTCCGACTTCCAGAATTTTCCTGGCTATTTATATGATTCTTTCAATTCCAAATAAATTTAACATTCAACTTCATAACAATTCTGTTGTTGCTTATTATTTTATTGTGATTAAATTAAATTCTCAAAAATAAAATACATAGTAGAGTTAATAGCCTTACATAACCAGAAATCAGGCATATATCTATTATTCCAGGTTTCACTAATGTAGCACAGTTACAATTTTCTTTATATAAAAACTACACATATCTCATAATTCCACCATGTTGTGTTGATGTTATTGTGGCCATTATGCTACCATTAATGGAATCATTTTTTCTATTGTATGTTTATATATTGCACAATGCATAATATATGGATATAAAGTATCATTTTCATTATATTCTATTTCTTCTATTATATTTATGTCACTTGTTTCTTTATAGGGAAATGATTGGGTTGTATATTTATTGGTAACCAACAAACTTAAAAAGCTCTTATGTTTTAAAAATATTTTCATATATTTAACATTATTTCTAGGTATAAAAGTCCCCATGCTTCCTCCAAATAATGATACATCTGTCTTCTAATATTTATAAGATAATATGTTATAATAATATATATTATACCAACAAATAAACATATTATATATAACTTGATACATAATAATGAATTTTTGCTGTTTTGTGCTCTTCTTTAATGGCACGGACTAATATTCAGAATGGTACACGGTATCATTGAAGATTTTTACTCTTCAATATTATATAATAAACTGATTGGTCTTATCTAATAAATTTTGAATTGTATTTAGCTGTGTCCAATATTAAGATTTTAATCTATGATATCTTTCTATTGGGCATTAGCCTCATATCTTTACCCATCTTTTTTGCTTTAATATGTTCATGTGAAATTTAAATATAAATACTTAAATATACATGTGTTTTGTCTGACGTTTTTCCATCTCCTCTAACCCCCATTCCTCCATAATTTAGAAGAATTGTAGTCTAGTTTTACCAGTGGTTACTTTTATAACATTAAGTAAAATTTTTCTCAGCATCTCAATTATAGGAATGAAGAAATAATCGAACCAGTCAGAGTTCAGGCAGGAAAGCAGAAGTTACTGTAAATGTTTGTAGTAGAAACAGTGCTAACACAGGAAATTAGAGTTTTACACAGCACAGGAAGGATGAGTAGGTGAGCAGGCTGAGGTGAAGCAACAGCAGGTCATCTCAGTTGCTAACAACACCACACTCTTAGTGACATCACCCTCCAGTATCCCAGCTGCCTGCAGAACAGAAGCAGCAAATGATAGTAACTTTCTTCCAAACTGCTGTGAATTTCAAGAATAGGAGGAAAGCTGCCACAAACTACTTCAGCTGTCCACAGCACTGATTCAGGTCACTGCAAGAGCTTTCTCTGTGCCTGTAACTATCAGTGAAAATAAGGGCTTTTGCCTCTTAAGCAAGTTCCTCTCATTGACAGACTCTAACCTAGAAGTAAACATGGAAAGTGATTCTGGGACATTTATTTCTAAGCTCCTCCCTAGTGACAGAAAGAAAAACGTAGAAGAGTCACGAATGAACAATGAACCACAGAGAGTAAGGAACACCTGATGTCACAAATCTGTTATGATGAAGAACAAAACTGATGCTAGATGCCTTTTTCCCCTATCTACCTGAAATTCCTCTTCTTCCTAGAAAGTTATGAAAAGATTTACCCAAGCTATTCTCAACAAACTACTTTTACATTATCTATTTTATATTTCAGAAACTGTATTATAGTAAATAAATACACTGTTTTGCTACCACAACTAACTTTATTTTTTCAGTTTTTAATTCCATCTTTAATTTGATTGATTCTGTACTTATTGCCAGTATTTTATTATTTTACTTCTCCATTTCCAAGTAGTTTTTATTAAGGTTCAATTTGTGTTAAATGCATAGATTATTTTGTTAATGATATTGGTAAAGTTTACCCTAGATTTCTGTTGTCTATTCTTCATGTCTATAATATTTTCTAATTACACTTCAGTCATTTTCTCTTTTTGCTCATTTTGTGTGATTTTCTCAAACTATCAATTTATATTATTAATTCAGATGTTTAGGATATTTATTGTAAACTGTTGCCTCTATTATTATTTTTAGGTAATTTTTTCCATTTTCTTCCTTATATTAATTCTTCTTTTTAAATTAAACTTATTTTTGTTGCTTTATCATTTCTTCTTTGATAACATTGCATTTCTTATATTATTTTCAATTTTGTGAAATAAAACACAAATAGGTAAAAGAACATACAACATGGATGTACTGCTTTAAATTATGTTTAATATGAATATTATTAACATTCCAGAAGGTCCTTGTATGTACTATTTTAGTTATAATACTTTCTTTTAACATAAAAGTTAGCTTAGGTAAACACTATCATCATTTTATGGTAAATAGTTTCTTGTATTATTTATACATAGTTTTATGATGCATTAATGAAATCTCTATACCATATAATATAGTATTGTCTGTTAAGGTCCTCAACATAAATGAAATAATTGTGGCTTTTTTCCCTTTCACCATTAGTTGTGTGAAGTTATCACATGTTAATTTTCATTGCTGTGCAGTATTCACTTCTTTGAATACACCATAATTTAGCAAATTCACTTTTGATGGGCACTGGTATGGATTTCAGTTTTTGTCTTTTATGAAAAATACAGACATAAATATTTTATATGTATCTTTGTACAAAATGTACATTATTTTGTCTAGGGCCTTGCAACTCAATGTGTGATCTGTGTAGAAGTATCAGCATCACTTGGGCAGTTGGTAGAAATGTGCCATCTAAGAATCCACCCAGAATTAATAAGTTTGAATCTCAATTTAAACAAGATCCCCAAGTAATTAATGAAATATGAGAAACATTGCCCTATGATACACTCATAGGAGTGCAACTGCTCATTGATAGAACATACATATTTTCTACAATGGTTGACAATACCAATCTGTTTCACAAAGAGGTTGGACTTAACACTCCTGCCAGAAGTGAATGAAATGCTCTTGTTTCACCTCCTCTTCAACATTTGTAATAGCAATAATTTTCAACTTTTGCTAGGTGGGTGAGAAATTGGCATCTCCCAGTGGTGTGTATTGATATTTGTTAAGTTTTTATGGTTTGGAGTCTGCAATCTTTTTAATTGCAAAGCAAATTTTGTTCAGATAGGTATTCTGTTTATGTTGTGATTCTATATTATTGTAATTTTTTCCTTTTTGCATGCTATTATTTTGTTTCATTTCTTTTCAAAGATGTAAATTTAACTTAATTTATTAATTTTAGACCTCTTACCTGTGATGATCTCTCTGTGATGGCTATCTGCTTAATAAAACATACAAATCTACAATATCAAAGCTATAATATAGAGAAAGGATTGTATAAATATAACAAAATGTTTGCTTAGGCATGAAAAGGTTAATGTATTTGTTGACTCAACTTAGAAATACAACTTTTCTAGATTTCAATTTTCCCATTTATTTTTGTCCATTTGAGAGGTAGGACAGTTGATGGAAATAGAAAATAAAATTGCCATTAGCTCACAGCTACTCATGGTCGAAAAGAGATAGCACAGGCAGGAATTTTACCCAGTATAGGCCTTAAATCAAGCATATGTGTTATATGTAAAGCCATTCTGAGTTGTACTGGAGAGAAAACCACTGAAAGACCTTTGGATCAAATTTAAAGTAAAGCTGGATAATATTCTCTGCATTTAAAAATTTAATTACAGGGCTTCCCTGGTGGCGCAGTGGTTGAGAGTCCGCCTGCCGACGCAGGGGACACGGGTTCGTGCCCTGGTCCGGGAAGATCCCACATGCCGCAGAGCGGCTGGGACCGTGCACCATGGCCACTGAACCTGCACGTCTGGAGCGTGTGCTCCGCAACAGGAGAGGCCACAACAGTGAGAGGCCTGCGTACCAAAAAAAAAAAAAAAAAGCAAAAAAAAAAAAAAAATTTAATTACAAAACATAGCTTTTTTTTTTTAACACTTCAGAAATATTTAAAAGTGGAATCAAAGGTCCAAAGATTTGGTTTACTAAAGCAAAAAAACATTGTTAATCAATGGAAGTGATTTATTCTTTAATCTCCTGTTAAGAAGGATATGCTGACTGTTATAAAATTATTGACTGTGACTTCTTTAACTTAAAACATGAAATGGCATCTTAGCTGATAAAACTTAACCAGAAACAGCAGCCTGCTCATCAAAAACACTATGCTCTAACATTAATGAGTGAAATCTAGGGCAAGGACAATCACATAAATGTTAAAACAGGTTACGCCAATTATACAGAAACCAAGAGGGCTCTTCCATGAATATTTAAATTGTGAAATACTTCAATTCTCAGGAACTCTCAACCTTCTGTTTTCTAAGTGCTACCTACCTAGTACCTTTTTTATTTATGTAGGCAGTACATTTCTGATGTTTGCTGTTCCCACATAAATAGAGACTGACTGTTAGAGGGAGTATGCGGCAGAGAAAGCTGAGTGAGGAACATGATTAAATAAATTAAACCTTATAAATTTAAAAACTGTCTCACACGGAAATGGAGTTAAACACATTGTTTATCTCCTTGTGTGTACTTGTGGGATTAGAGAAAAAAATAAAGGTCCAAGTGAATACGTTTCAAATTTTCTTTCTAAGGTTGCATAAGTGCAATTCTCTCTTTAATAGCACTTACTGATAAAATGGACAGAAATGGACAGTTTTGATATTTTTGGTAAACACAAACCTATAATCCTCACATTAACATAAATGACCTCAATATGCCATCTAAAATCAGTGACATAATAAAAATAATATGGTTCTTTCATTAATTTTCATTATGCCTACTTCCTAGCTGAATCTTAATTTCTTAGGTAATCTTATCTAACTATAGTTTGATATGTGGGACACTTCTGTCCAGACAACTGCTTCTAAATGATGCTTCCAAAGTTTCTTCCTAGCACATCTATTGTGATGTCTGACCTGCACTTGTTTCAACAGTCTCACATTAATGTAGAAAGAGGTTTCATGTATCATTAAACTAGGAGACTCTTCCAGTGTAACAGACTTCAAAAATGCCCACCTCATTGGAGTCTAAGACTCCAATCTTAATATCCTTACTTTCCAGTCTTACAAATAAGAAAATTCCTGTGGATGCTAAGATTTTTGTTTTGATTTAAAATATTTTCTTATACAGTTTTGGCCTGATCCATTTTGCTACCTTTGATGATATTTACAGTGAAGATCTATTTCTCTTTCTATGGAGGAGATAAATTAGATTGGGGCATTATCTCTTACCAGCACCTAAAGAGCTGGCCAGATTTATTAATCCAAGAGCAGAGTCCAAAATTGAAACAAAGTTCAAGATACACATACACTTAGTCCACTAACCAAGCTATTAATTCCAGAAGATTGTCAAAATGAAGTATGTGAATCATGTGAAAAGAGGAGTGAACTCAAAGACTGAGCCATCAAGTTTATAAAAAGCCAGAAGATTTAAAGAACAAACAAACAGAGATGAACAATACAATAACGGGAATGAAAAATACACTAGAAGGAATCAATAGAAGAATAACTGAGGCAGAAGAATGGATAAGTGAGCTGGAAGACAGGATGGTAGAAATCACTGTCATGGAACAGAATAAAGAAAACAGAATGAAAAGAAATGAGGACAGTCTCAGAGACCTCTGGGACAACACTAAATGCACCAACATTCGAATTACAGGGGTCCCAGAAGGAGAAGAGACAGAGAAAGTGTCTGAGAAAATATCTGAAGAGATTATAACTGAAAACTTCCCTAACATGAGAAAGGAAACACTCACTCAAGTCCAGGAAGTGCAGAGTCCCAAACAGGATAAACCCAAGGAGGAACATGCCAAGACACATATTAATCAAACTGACAAAGATTAAAGACAAAGAAAAAATATTAAAAGCAACAAGGGAAAAGCAAGAAATAACATACAAGGGAACCCCCATAAGGTAATCAGCTGATTTTTCAGCAGAAACTCTGCAAGCCAGAAGGGAGTGGCACAACATATTTAAAGTGATGAAAGGGAGAAACTTACAACCAAGAATACTTTACCCAGCAAGGTTCTCGTTCAGATTCGATGGAGAAATCAAGTTTTAAAGGCAAGCAAAACCTAAAAGAATTCAGCACCACCAAACCAGCATTACAAAAAAATCCTAAAGGAACTTCTTTAGGCAGAAAAGGCCACAACTAGAATCAAGAAAATTATGAATGGGAAAGCTCACCAGTAAAGGCAAGCATAAAGTAAAGGTAGGATATCATCCACACACAAATATGATATCAAAATCTTCAATTCACCTTTTGATGAACATTTAAATTATTTCCAGTTTTTTTTCTTTTGTTTTTTTGCTATTATCAGTAAAGATGTTATGAGCAATTGCTTACAAGTCTTTTTGTGGGCATATGTTTGTCTTTAGCTTGCATAAATGTGTAGGAATGGAACCCTTGGGTTACATGTTTTGTGAATGCTTAAACTTTAAAATAAACTGGCAAACTGTTTGTCAAAGTAGTTGCACCACTTTACATTTCTATCAGTGATGTATTAGAGTTCCAGGTGCTCAGCAATCTCAACAATATTTAATATTCCAGTCTTTATTCTTTTAGCAATTCTTATGGTAATGAAATATCTCATTGTCATTTTAATTAGCATTTTTTCTGATAATAATTGATATTAAGCATCTTTCCTTGTGCTTATTAGCCATTTGTATTTATTCTTTTGTGAAGTAACTATTGAAGTTTGGGGTGTTGTTTCCTTATTATTGGGTTATAAGAATTCTTCATATATTCTAGATATAAGTCCTCTGTCTGATACATGTAATGCAAATAATTACTTCTAGTCTACGGTTTGCCTTTTAACTGTCTTAAAAACATGTCTTTTTGAGGGGGCTTCCCTGGTGGCGCAGTGGTTGGGAGTCTGCCTGCCAATGCAGGGGATGCGGGTTCGTGCCCTGGTCCGGGAGGATCCCACATGCTACGTAGCGGCTGGGCCCGTGAGCCATGGCTGCTGGGCCTGCGCGTCCGGAGCCTGTGCTCCACAGCGGGAGAGGCCACAGCAGTGAGGGGCCCACATACCGCAAGAGGAAAAAACAAAATGTCTTTTTGAGAAGATGTTTCCTTTTAATGAAATAAACTTCTTTGTGGGAAGGTTTTTAAATATGAATTTACTGTATTGAATAGATGTAGGGTGAAACACATTTCCTATTTTACCTTTAGTCAGTTTTGATAAGCTGTTTCTCAAAGATTTTGTTTATTATAGCTAAGTGTAGAATTTATTGACATAAAGTTGTTCATAATATTTCTTCATATTCTTTTAATGTCTGAAAAAATTGTAGTGATATACACACTTTCACTTCATAATGCAATTTCTTCCTTCCTTCCCTCCTTCCTTCCTCCTCTGTCCCTACCTTCCTTTCCTTCCTTCCTTTCTCTCTCACTGTCTCTCCTCTCTCTTTCTTTCACTATTCTTTGTTATGAGATTATCACCTTAGTAAGGGTTCAAAGAACTAGCTTTTGTCTTAGTAATTTTCTTTATTGTTCATGTGTTTTTTATTTCATTGATTCCTAGTCTCATCTTTATTATTTTCTTCTACTTAACAGAATTAAAGATTTTCTTCTTTTCTTACACAGATATTTAAAGCTGTAATTTCCACACTAAGCAGTGCTTTAAATTCATTCCACAAATTTAAAAATGTTGTGTTTCCACTGTCATGTAATTTGATATGTTGCATTGATTATATAATAATTAATCAACTCAAAGTATTTTTCAATTTCTTTGTGGTTTCTTTTTTAACTCATGAGATATATAGAAGTGTGTTGTTTAACTCCAAATAGCGAATATTCCAAATTTATATTTGTTATTAATTTCCAATTAAATGTCTTTGTAGTCAAAAGTTATACTATGTAAGACTGTAATAAAAATTTCCTTGGTCAAAGTTCTGTGTGCATTTAAATATAATGTGTACTTGCCAGATATTAGGTGTATTATCCTGTAAACATTAATTAGGGTAATTTGTTTGAGAGTATTTTTAACATAATTTGCATCCTTACTAATATTTTTCTACTTTTCCTGTCAATTATTGAGAAAGTTGTTAAAATATATTGTGCATCTAGAATCAAGAACAATTGAATCACATATAAATAGCCATGGATACAATTTAAAAGAATTGGGAACCATTAAATGACATCTGAATGTGTGCGTATTGAGTTTTAATTATAGCAAAACTATGATCAGATTTTCAAGTCAGATAAAGATAGCTTCAACTTAATTTGAGGAATGATTGGCTGGTGGAGATGGAGTTTGGACAGAAATTGGAACCAGAGATATCTTAAGAAGGCTATGTTAATAGTCCAACAAAGGTAATAAAATGTTGAATTAAGATAGGAAATGGACAAGGGAAACCATATGAAACATGATATATTTGCAAAATAATATTGGATTGGGTTGATGACAAATTACTGAGAGGGATGTGTCTAAAATAATGATATTAATTAACAGGTTTTAATACATCCTATTGTAATAGGTGGTCAGACTATTGAGAAAAGGAGAAAAAGTACATTGTGGGGGAGGAGGGGTGCAGGGAAGATGATGTCATGTTAACTTTTTTGACATCTGTTGCACCTTGTAGATAAGTTGCCAATTAGGCAACCCCTTCTCACTGAGTAGGGATTGTGGTGCTGCAAATATAGATTTGGACTAAAGAATGTATGAAAGTTGAGAAGACAAAGACTGGGGGCAGAACTCAGAAAAATTATATGTATACATATATATATATATACACATACACATATGTATATAAATATATACATACATATATATTAAATATATTTATCATACATCCTCAAAGTGCATATTTATGTATATAAACACACATATGCATATGTTTATGTATATATACCTATATGTGTATATATGTATGCATATGTGTATATATATTCATATATGTACATACACGTACACTCTGAGCATGCTGAGCTGACTCGGGAGTGGGAGTAAGGAAGAGTTTTTCAGAAAGATTGGGTAGAATTAGGACAGGTTTCAATTGTGAAATCTAAGGGAAGAGAACCTTCAAAATGAAGAGGGTCATTAAAAGAGAAAAATTCTACATTGTCAAGTAAGAATAAAGGTAAAAATGAGGTCTCTGGTTTTGAATTTGAAATCTGATTGGTTATCTTATAAAGCGGTGATCATTTGAGGAAATAAGTCTTCTTTACTATGTATTTCATCCTTCCTATTTCATTAGGTCTCTAGTCAATTAAAGGAGTAAGTTGCTCATTTAGAAAGGGCAACTGACCACTGTTGCTCTTGAACTGTGATTAACAGGCCTTGGAAACTCAGACGGGGAATGTCTGCAAATCACAGAAAGGAATAAAACAAAAATAGGGGAATATGACATTTAGGTACTTTGCTTCTTTACTTGGTTTTCGTGAACCGTAGTAAAATGGGTGCATAGTGTGTGTGTGTGTATTCTATAATCACAGAAGCATACAGCTTGCAATTTGTAAAAGCAGTTGTGATGTGACCTTGGCCTTCAGTCATTTCTCCCTAAAAAAACTTTATCACCTAATATTTTGGGGGTAACACCTACCAGTGAAAAATTAATAAACAGAAATCTGAATTAAATAGAGTTGGTAAACCAGAAGAGTGTGCTCTCATGCCCTGCAATGATAGCAGAGCCCAAAATGAAGAAGAAAGATTCCTCTTCTTTCCTGGCAAGGACTCAGCCAATGAAAAGCCTTGGACTCTGTTTACTGTAGCCCTCTCAACTTCCTTTTCTCCTCTAAGAAAGTGTTCTCCTTCCCTTGCTATGTGGGGACTTGCACATGGCTTCCCATGGTTGCAGACCCCAAGATGCAATTCTGTACTGATCCCAAATAAACTCATCTTTGATGGAGGAATATCTGGCAGTTTATTTGTTTCAGGTCAACACACCCAAAACAATAGAGGCCATAGTTGACTGTTAATCAATAAAACCTGCTTTTCACAAATAAGAAACACAGAGGTTAGAAAACTTCATCAAGATAAGTTAGTTAATGAAATTTCAGGGCTAAGATGCTAGTTTTTGCATTTTATTTCATTGCTTTTATTTTAATTATGCTAAATATAGCCTAAGAGGAAGGCAACTGAATCCCTGATGCCACTCCAAATATTTTTTGATAAACTAAACACTGCTAAGTAGCATTTGAAAACATATATAAAATGATATTTATATTTACTAAGTGACATCTGAGATCAGATAATCTGTTGGGAGGAAGAGCAGATTAGCCTAGGGGATAGTAGATATTTGTCTCTAAGGAAATATTAGCTACAGGAATGAAATTAGGAAATCAAACTGTGATTTTAATTGAAAGTGAGACAAGAGCATGCCTTTTTTTATGAGCTGTTATTTAGTATGATTGAGCTACCTTGTTAGGCTATTATTTCAGTCCCATAACTGTATCTGTGTTATAGAATTTCGAACAAATTCAAAAGTAATTTATTTTAAGAAAAATTATATGTTGGAGATAATTACCTGGATATTTGGGGATGCTAAGCATTTCTGAACAAAAATATTTTTTTCTCAAAACATCTAAAGTATGCATTCTTTGGGGCTTTCTGTTTAAATATGTGCATACATTAAATGAAAGTGCTTATACACATTTAACACCATTTTACCTTGCTGTAATTATTAAATGCTAAATTTCAACATTCCATATTTTGAAAATTGTTCATTCTAAAGAGAGGTCAATGTTAGATATCTAAATTGCATTTTGTATCATCCACAAAGTTGAGGGTCTCTTATCTAATTAATTCACTTTGTTTTTGTTGCTCCAAATTCTCCAAAAGTTATTTGAGGAGATTACATTAGAGAAAATAGAACATGAAAAATACTTAATGCATTAAAAAATAGTAAAATGAAGTATAGGAAGAATGAAAGGGCCGACAAATAATATTCAGGTATAGCAGTGATGATGACTATGCAAATACATAAAATCTTTAGCCATGCTATTAAGGATAAGGGGATTAATATTTTTAATACAGGTGTTGTTTCATTTGTGCATCTTCCCTTGTTTTACAGACAAGAAATGGAGGTACCCTGTGGTAGTGGTGATGGGAAAGGATTTAAATCACAGTCAGCATGACATCTATACTACTGCTCCTCCTACTGTAGTGTGATTAGTGTGATGATTGCTTCCTCCTCAATCCTTCTCAGTAGCCTTAATTTGACTTGCTTAAATATACAGTGCCAGCTAATTAAGAGTGCCATGTTTTATAAACAGAGTGCCAGTTGTTGAAGACGTTTCTGGGAAGCTTATTTTAACCTCTCAGTTGTGTTGGAGTATTAGGTCCTCAGAAAACTGAAGTGTTGAGAACTTGAAAGTGACATGCTGAATGCTACATATCTTCAGAGTGACTATAGAATATTTCTTAAATTCTGATCTTGAGGAAAATAGCTTATTAACCGAGTAAAATCTCAAATGGCATCAACTTGATAATCAGCTGGCATATTCTACATCAGGCCATTTGATCCTGTGGGTGTTCAGTGAAAGAACATGCAGGTGTATAGATCAAAAAAATGCCTACTTTTGGGAATGCCCAGTGCAAATGTTTATTGCATGAAATAATGGCAGAAGAAGTAGAAAAAGGAGAAAGGCGGTCCCTAAAGTTGAACATAGCTAAGTCTAATTGTCTGCAGAATGGTATCTGAAACTTAATATGAAAAAAAACTATTTATAACTATATAGCAATTCCCTACACCCCCTTAGTATAACCTCTCTTTCTTCCATTGTATAGAAAATCGCCACACACTGCTCAGAAATTTTTATCGAGTCCTCAGGTTGATAAAAGTGAAAGAAATTGATTTAGTATTCACAGGTATAAACTGATATCTCTTCATATGTCCTGTACAAGATTGTCCAGATAATTTGTAGGGCCCAGTATAAAATGAAAATGCAAGGTTCCTTCATTTAAAAATTAATAAGAATTTCAGAAAGTGACAGAAGAGCATTAAACTGATCACAGAGCCCTGAGTGACTGTACAGGTGCATGCCCATATAGCTGGCCCTGTTCTTGGATTAGGTTTTCTGTTATTAAGCAGGTTTTCCATCACACATACACACTCCTTTCTTTACATATTACCTACGCTGAGGAAGAGCCATGTAAAAGGTACCGAATTAAGAAAGGGATTGTATGTTTCTATTTCCCCATCACTCTAATTCAACTTCCTAGACCACACATAGGTTGCCTTAATTTATTATCTTCTTACAACTCAGGTACTGAGATTTCCTTTGTTTGGAGCTCTCTTTTCCTGTCTAATGTCACTGTTTTATTGGTAGGGCCCTTCTCATTTGCTGTCAGCAGAGATCACTGCTGTCTTCAAATCTTCTGTCTCTAGAAACACACGTCTTACTAATATTCTCTTCAAGACAGCTTTTGACTCTATTCAGTGAGTATATTTTTGCGTATCTTGCGTGAAAGGCTTCTTGGGGAAGGAAATTCAAAGGAAAAAGAATCTACCATTAATACTTTTTGAAGTGGGGCACAGAACAGTACATGGAATCCCTGCAATAATCCCTCTTGATTTTCATTTTGAAAGCTAATAGATATAGAAGGATAAAATTGCCCTAGCCTTCTGCTGTGTTCTAATAAACTTAAAAAAAAATAAAGACCATATCAAAAGCTATGAAAATAAGGACTCCATTGCCACTTAAGGTGCAGAAAGTTGGAAAGTTCATTGTTCCCATGATAATACCAAGACAAAGTCAAATAATAAAAACATCTGTATTCATAATGACAGTGTTTTCTACAGAAAAGAATCTCAATAAATACACAATTGAACTACTAGAATAGATTAGTTTATCAAGTTAGTAGGATACAGGGTTAATACACAAAAGTACTTTTTATATTAGTAATAAAAAATTGGAAATTGAAAAAAATTTAAATACTATTTACTACAGTCTTGAAAGACATAAAATACCTAGGTATAAATCAAACAAAATATGTGTAATTTAAGATGTTGAAAATTAGAGTACACATATGAATCAAAGACCTAAGCAAAAAGAAATATATAATGGTTTCATGGATTGCAGATGATAATAAGATATCAAGTTTTCTCAAATTAATCTGTAACTTCAACTTTGGTTTTGTTGGTTTTTCTCTATTGTTTTTCTCTATTCCTTTTCATTTATTTTACCTCTAATATAAATAATTTCCTTTCTTCTGCTTGTCTTGGGTTTGATTTGCTATTTGTTTTCTAATTTATAAGAGTAAAAAATTAGGTTATTGTGAAATCATTTTTTCTTTTTTAATGCAGGCATTTAGAGAGATATATTTCAGTATGTACTCACGTGTATTAATGTATATTTATTTTGTAATCCAATTCTACTTTATTTATTTTGTCCCCCAACAAAATGTATGAGACATTCAAGGTAATAACACAGTATGGACTATGTACATGGAAAAAATAGGGAATCAATAGAAATTGCCTCTGTAGAAACCCAGATATTGAACTCATTAAACAAAAACTTTAAATGAGCTATTATAAATATGTTCAAGGAAGTAAGAAAATTCAGAAATGATTTCTTATCAAATAGAGAATACCAATAAAGAGATAGAAACTATAAAGACAGAAATTCTGGAGCTGAAAAGTGCAACAACTAAAATGAAATACTAACTAGAGGAGCTCAGAAACTGATTTGAACTGGCAGAAGAAAGAATCAGTGAACTTGAAAATTTGTCATTTGTGGTTATCCAATCTGAGGAGCAGAATGAAAGAAAAATGAACAAAACGTCAAAGATCTGTGGGATGCCATTAAGTACCCAACATACACATAATAGGAGTCGTCAAGGAGAGAAGATACAAAAGGAAAAATATTTGAAAAAATAGTGCCTGAAAACTACAAATTTGGAAAAGATACTGTCATCTATACATCCAGAAGCTCAAATAAGATAAGCCCAAAGAGATCTACTCTGAGACACATCATAATCAAATGGTCAAAAACTGAAGACAAAGAGAAAATCTTGAAAATAGGAAGAGGGAAATGTCTCATCATCATTTCAGACATACAAGTGATCCTCAGTAACATAAACAGCTGATTAATCATCAGAGAATCTGATCAGCTGAAGGCCAGAAGGCAGTGGGATGTCACATTCAGAGTTTTGAAAAGAAAACAATTGTCAACCAAGGATTCTGTATCTGTCAGAACTCTCCTTCAAAAATAAAGGAGATATCAAGACATTTCTAAATAAACCAAAACTGAGAGAGTTCATTGCTACCCTACCTGCCCTACAGAAAATAATAAAAGGAATTCTTAAAAATGAAATAAAATACAACAACAGTATCTTGAATCTACATGAAGAAATAAAGAACACCAGGTAAGGTAAAAAGATAAATAGATAATAGGCAAATATAAAAGACAGTATAACTCATTTTTATGTGTAAATTTTTTATATCTGATTTAAAAGACAACTGCATAAGGTAATAAATACAGATCTATGTTTATGAACACAAAATGTATAAAAAATGTATAAATATGTAATTTGTGATCATATCAGTATAAAGGAAGGTGGAATATGGAGCTGTATAGGAGCAAAGAATTTATATGCTATTGAAATTAGTTTGGTGTTAATTTTAACTAGATAATTGTAAATTAAGATGGTAATTGTATTCCCTAGGGAAATCACTAAGAAAACAATTCTTGAAAATATATAATAAAATAAATAGCAAGGGGATTAAAATAGTAGATTAAAATCTATTTGTCAAAAAATAAGGCAGCAATGGAGGAAATAAGGAAAAGGACATTAAGATATATAGAAAAATAATAGTAAAATGGCAGAACTAAGTCTTCTCTTTTCAGAAATTACAAGAAATATGAGTGATTTAAACTCTGCAATTAAAATGCACAGATTGGGAGAACAGATTTTTTTTTTAATGTGCTGTTTAAAGGAGACATGCTTCATATTCAAAGACATAAATTAATTGTATGTGATACTTTTCCATAAAGCCTCAATCTTCATTAAAGTTACTAAACAACTGCCATGAAGAATGTTTTTAGTTTTCTGTTAAAATCTATTTTTTAAAAGAAGCACTTCCATTGGTGGGTAAGATCCATGAGTTTTCAAACTGTCACAAGCATCAAAACATACAAAGCTGGCTAGGAGAATAAAAGTTCAGTCAGTTAAATTATTTATTAAGATTTTAATTTGCCCAGATTGTAGCTTAAATATCTGAGAATTAAGACAGCTGTATCACACTTTCATTCCTATGCCTTAGAGAATTTTGAAGATTTTGATTAAGTGAAATAACTATGTTCTAGTATCAGAGAAATATATCTTCAATTGTTTGTCTAAATTAATATTGATAACTTAAAAAATATGTGTCAACTGTGATCGTGATGGTCTGAGACTTTTTTGAAAAAAGAATAAGGCATGGGTGTCAGCTCAGTCATAGTCTACATTTGCTAGAGACAAAGAATGAAAGACAAAAGGGAAAGAAAGTGAGAAATAACTTGATTCTATTAGGGTTTGATACAAAAGTAGCATTGAGAAGAACACAAGGAGGTAAAAAAAAATGATAGAGGAAGTGTTCTCTTGTAACATAGCTTTATTTAAAAATGTCTGTTTATTTTTTCATAAGGCCACACTGGCACTGATCACTTATGAAAATATAAATAGTAGTTTAAAACCAGAGACTAGATTTTACATGTAAGACCCTGATAAGAGATTTTAGAAGTGAAGAAGAAACAACAGGGACAGACTTTCTTTTCAGGGCAAATGCTTGGTAATGTTGCTCAAGCTTCATTACATGTCATAAATACCTAAACAGGTATCAGTGTTGTTGGAAGTTTGGGGGGAAAGAGTTGAAGATAACAGTTGGTCAAGTGTTACGGACACATGAGAAAGAATAGAAATACTTAATGAAAATAACTTAAGAGTCTAATAATTATCTCTCTATAATATATGGTCCACCATGACAAATTCAGCATATTATGTTGTTGCCTTGGGAACAACATGACGTCAATATTATTGATTTAGAAGAACTTAGTTTGAATTGTGGAGCTCTGAGGCTTTTGGTAAGTTTCTGTTCTTCACTGAGCCTTCTCTTCCTGGTTGGAGTGAGGTCATTAAATTAGGTGAGTGAGTCAATGCTCACCTCATTGAATAACATGATACTCAACTAATGCTGTTTTATTAACATTTTCCTTCTTAAATCTGAGATATGTCTTCAGGTTACAGGGAATTTGGAATCTCAGGGCTGAGATCCATGATAATTTTAGTTTTCCAATCAGTAACACTGCATGAACACACAGCAAAAATATAATCTTCTTTCTCAACCCTTTGAATTAATAACTTGTCCACTGCTCAGACTTATCCTAAGGATACTCTTATCAAAACTCAGAACTAAACATTGTTTCTTCCAATTTCCCTGGTTCAGTTGTGACATTTCAGAAAATGTCTGTCATTCACTATGATCTGTTTTTGTCTGTGGATATAAGGACCACTTAATTTTTAAAAATTGTTACCTTTTTTAGAATCAATTTTATTATTTTTTAACATCTTTAAGAGTATAACTGCTTTACAATGGTGTGTTATTTTCTGCTATGTAACAAAGTGAATCAACTACACATATACATATATCCCCGTATCTCCTCCCTCTTGCGTCTCCCTCCCACCCTCCCTACCCCACCCCTCTAGGTGGACACAAAGCACCAAGCTGAGCTCCCTGTGCTACGCAGGTGCTTCCAATTAGCTATCCATTTTACATTTGACTGTATATATGTCCATGCCATCTCTCACTTCCTCTCAGCTTACCCTTCCCCCTCCTCATGTCAAGTCCATTCTGTATGTCTGCGACTTTATTCCTGTCCTGCCCCTAGGTACTTCAGAACCATTTTTTGTTTGTTTGTTTTAGAGGCCATATATATGTGTTAGCATACAGTATTTGTTTTTCTCTTTCTGACGTACTTCATTCTGTATGGCAGTCTCTAGGTCCATCCACCTCACTACAAATGACTCAATTTCGTTTCTTTTTATGGTTGAGTAATATTCCATTGTATATATGTGCCACATCTTCTTTATCCATTCATGTGTCGATGGACACATAGGTTGCTTCGATGTCCAGGCTATTGTAAATAGTGCTGAATTGGACATTGTGGTACATGACTCTTTTTGAATTATGGTTTTCTCAAGGTATATGCCCAGTAGTGGGGATTGCTGCGTTGTATGGTAGTTCTATTTTTAGTTTTTTAAGGACCCTCCATACTGTTCTCCATAGTGGCTATATCAATTTACATTTCCACCAAAAGTGCAAGAGGGTTCCCTTTCCTCCACACCCTCTCCAGCATTTATTGTTTGTAGATTTTTTGACGATGACCATTCTGACCGGTGTCAGGTGATACGTCATTGTCGTTTTGATTTGCATTTCTGTAATTAGTGATTCTAATTCTGATTAGTGATGTTGAGCATTCTTTCATGTGGTTGTTGGCAATCTGTATATATTCTTTGGAGAAATCTCTATTTGGGTCTTCTGCCCATTTTTGGATTGGGTTGTTTGCTTTTTTGATACTGAGCTGTATGAGCTGCTTGTATATTTTGGAGATTAATCCTTTGTCAGTTGCTTTCTTTGCAAATATTTTCTCCAATTCTGAGGGTTGTCTTTTTGCCTTGTTTATGGTTTCCTGTGCTGTGCAAAAGCTTTTAAGTTTCATTAGGTCCCATTTGTTTTTGTTTTTATTTCCATTTCTCTAGGAGGTGGGTCAAAAAGGATCTTGCTGTGATTTATGTCATAGAGTGTTCTGCCTATGTATTCCTCTAAGAGTTTTAGAGTGTCTGGCCTTATATTTAGGTTTTTAATCCATTTGGAGTTTCTTTTTGTGTATGGTGTTAGGGACTGTTCTAATTTCATTCTTTTACATGTAGATGTCTGGTTTTCCCAGCATTACTTATTGAAAAGGCTGTCTTTTCTCCATTGTATATTCTTGCCTCCTTTATCAAAGATAAGGTGACCAAATGTGTGTGGATTTATCTCTGGGCTTTCTATCCTGTTCCATTGAACTATATTTCTGTTTCTGTGCCAGTATCATACTGTCTTGATTACTGTAGCTTTGTTATAGTATGAGGTTTGGAAGCCTGATACCTCCAGCTCTGTTTTTCTTTCTCAAGATTGCTTTTGCTATTTGGGGTCTTCTGTGTTTCCATACAAATTATGAAATTTTGTGTTCTACTTCTGTGAAAAAGCCATTGGTAGTTTGATAGGGATTGCACTGAATCTGTAGATGCTTTGGGTAGTATAGTCACTTTCACAATGCTGATTCTTCCAGTCCAAGAACATGGTATATCTCTCCATCTGTTGGTATCATCTTTAATTTCTTTCATCAGGGTCTTATAGTTTCCTGCATATGAGTCTTTTGTCTCCTTAGATAGGTTTATTCCTAGGTATTTTATTCTTTTTGCTGCAATGGTAAATGGGAATGTTTCCTTAATTTCTCTTTCAGATTTTTTATCATTAGTGTATAGGAATGCAAGAGATTTCTGTGCATTAATTTTGTATCCTGCTACTTTACCAAATTCATTGATTAGCTCTAGTAGTTTTCTGGTAGTATCTTTAGGATTTTCTATGTATAGTAGCATGTCATCTGCAAACAATGACAGTTTTGTTTCCTTTCTGATTTGGATTCCTTTTATTTCTTTTTCATCCCTGATTGCTGAGGCTAAAACGTCCAAAACCATGTTGAATAATAGTGGTGGGAGTGGGCAACCTTGTCTCGTTCCTGATCTTAGCGGAAGTGGTTTCTTTTGCACCACTGAGAATGATGTTGGCTGTGGGCTTGTCATATATGGCCTTTATTATGTTGAGGTAAGATCCCTCTAGGCCATTATCATAAATGGGTATTGAACTTTGTCAAAAGTTTTTCTGCATCTATTGAGATAATCATATGGTTTTTCTCCTTCAATTTGTTAACATGGTGTATCACATTGATTGATTTGCATATATTGAAGAATCTTGGCATCCCTGGGGTAAACCCCACTTGATAATGGTGTATGATCCTTTTAGTGTGCTGCTGGATTCTGTTTGCTAGTATCTTGTTGAGGATTTTTGCATCTATATTCATCAGTGATATTGGCCTGTAGTTTTCTTTATTTGTGACATCTTTGTCTGGTTTTGGTATCAGGGTGATGGTGGCCTTGTAGAAAGGGTTTGGGAGTGTTCCTCCCTCTGCTATATTTTGGAAGAGTTTGAGAAGGATAGGTGTTAGCTCTTCTGTAAATATTTGATAGAATTCACCTGTGAAGCCATCTGGTCCTGGGCTTTTGTTTGTTGGAAGATTTTTAATTACAGTTTCAATTTCAGGGCTTGTGATTGGTGTGTTTATATTTTCTGTTTCTTCCTGGTTCAGTCCAGGAGGTTGTGTTTTTCTAAGAATTTGTCCATTTCCTCCAGGTTGTCCATTTTATTGGCATATAGTTGCTTGTAGTAATCTCTCATGATCCTTTGTATTTCTGCAATGTCAGTTTATACTTCTCAATTTTCATTTCTAATTTTGTTGATTTGAGTCTTCTCCCTTATTTTCTTGATGAGTCTGACTAATGGTTTATAAATTTTGTTTATCTTTTCAAAGAACCAGCTTTTAGTTTTATTGATCTTTGCTATTGTTTCCTTCATTTTTTTTCATTTATTTCTGATCTGACCTTTATGATTTCATTCCTTCTGCTAACTTTCTTTTTTTTTAATTCTTCTTTCTCTAATTGCTTTAGATGTAAAGTTAGGTTGTTAATTTGCAATGTTTCTTATATCTTGAGACAGGATTGTAGTGCTATAAACCTCCCTCTTAGAACTGCTTTTACTGCATCCCATACGTTTTGGGTGGTCTTGTTTTCATTGTCATTCGTTTCTAGGTATTTTTTGATTTCCTCTTTGATTTCTTCAGTGATCTCTTGGTCATTTGGTAGTGTATTGTTTAGCCTCCATGTGTTTGTACTTTTTACAGTTTTTTTCCTGTGATTGATATCTAGTCTCATAACATTGTGGTCTGAAATGAAACTTGAAACGATTTCAATTTTGTTAAATTTACCAAGGCTTCATTTGTGACTCAAGATATGATGTATCATGGAGAATGTTCCATGAACACTTGAGAAGAAAGTGTATTCTGTTGTTTTTGGATGGAATGTCCTATAAATATCAATTAAGTCCACCTTGTTTAATGTGTCATTTGAAGCTTGTGTTTCCTTATTTATTTTCATTTTGGATGATCTGTTCATTGGTGAAAGTGGGGTGTTAAAGTCCCCTATGATTGTGTTAGTGTTGATTTCCCCTTTTATGGCTGTTAGCATTTGCCTTATGCATTGAGATGCCCCTATGTTGGGTGCATAAATATTTACAATTGTTATATCTTCTTCTTCGATTGATCCCTTGGTCATTATGTAGTGTCCTTCTTTGTCTCTTGTAATAGTCTTTATTTTAAAGTCTATTTTGTCTGATACGAGAATTGCTACTCCAGCTTTTTTTAAATTTCCATTTGCATGGAATCTTTTTCCATCCCCTCACTTTCAGTCTGTGTGTGTCTCTAAGTCTGAAGTGGGTCACTTCTAGACAACACATATATGGGTCTTGTTTTTGTATCCATTCAGCTAGTCTGTGGCTTTTCGTTGGAGCATTTAATCCATTTACATTTAAGGTAATTATCGATATGTATTTTCCTATTACCATTTTCTTAATTGTTTTCAGTTTGTTATTGTAGATCTTTTCTTCTCTTGTGCGTCCTGCCTAGAGAAGTTCCTTTAGCATTTGTTGTAAAGTTGGTTTGGTGGTGCTGAATTCTCTTAGCTTTTTCTTGTCTGTAAGGTTTTAATTTCTATGTTGAATCTGAATGCGATCCTTGCTGGGTAGAGTAATCTTGGTTGTAGGTTCTTCCCTTTCATCATTTCAAATATGTCCTGCCACACCCTCCTGGCTTATACAGTTTCCGTTGAGAAATCAGCTGTTAACCTTATGGGGATTCCCTTGTATGTTATTTGTTGCTTTTCCCTTGCTGCTTTTAATATTTTTTCTTTGTATTTAATTTTTGATAGTTTGATTAATATGTGTCTAGTGTGTTTCTCCTTGGATTTATCCTGTATGGGACACTCTGTGCTTCCTGGACTTCATTGACTCCCATATTAGGGAAGTTTTCAACTATAATCTCTTCAAATATTTTCTCAGTCCCTTTCTTTTCCTCTTCTTCTTCTGGGACCCCTATAATTCAAATGTTGGTGAGTTTAATATTGTCTCAGAGGTCTCTGAGACTGTCCTTAATTATTTTCATTCTTTTTTCTTTATTCTCCTCTGGTAGTTATTTCCACTCTTTTATCTTCCAGGTCACTTATCTGTTCTTCTGCCTCAGTTATTCTGCTACTGATTCCTTCTAGAGAATTTTAAATTTCACTTATTGTGTTGTTCATCATTGTTTGCTTGCTCTTTAGTTCTTCTAGGTCCTTGTAAAACTTTTCTTGTATTTTCTCCATTCTATTTCCAAGATTTTGGATCATCTTTACTATCGTTAGTCTGAATTCTTTTTCAGGTAGGCTGCCTATATCCTCTTCATTTGTTTTTTCTTGGGTTTTTACCTTGCTCCTTCATCTGCTCTGTATTTCTCTGTCTTCTCATTTTGTGGAAGTAACTGCATTTGGGGTCTCCTTTTCTCAGGCTGCAGGTTTGTAGCTCCTATTGTGTTTGGTGTCTGCCCCCAGTGGTAATGTTGGTTCAGTGGGCTGTGTAGGCTTCCTGGTGGAGGGGACTGGTTCCTGTGTTCTGGTGAATGAGGCTGGATGTTTTCTTTCTGGTGGGCAGGACCGTGTCCAGTGGTGTGTTTTGGGGTGTCTGTCAACTTAGTATGATTTTAGGCAGCCTCTCTGCTAATGGGGTGGTATTGTGTTCCTGTCTTGCTAGTTGTTTGGTATAGGGTGTCCAGCACTGTAGCTTGCTGGTGGTTGAGTGGAGGTGGGTCTTAGCATTGAGATGGAGATCTCTGGGAGAGCTTTCACCGTCTGGTGTTACTTGGAGCTGGGAGGTCTCTGGTGGACCAACGTCCTGAACTCAGCTCTCCCACCTGAGAGGCATAGGCCTGACACCCGGCCAGAGCACCAAGACCCTGTCAGCCTCATGGCTCAGAAGAAAAGGGAAGAAGAAGAAAAAAAATAATAAAATTTATTTAAATAAAAAATTAAAAAATATTAAAAATGAAAAATAAAAAAAAGAAAGAAAGAAAGAGAAGAGGAACCAAACCAAAAAACAAATCCACCAATTATAACAAGCACTAAAACTATACTAAAAACAAAGAAACAGGGCTTCCCTGGTGGCGCAGTGGTTGAGAGTCCACCTGCCAGTGCAGGGGACATGGGTTCGTGCCCTGGTCCTGGAAGATCCTACATGCCACGGAGCAGCTGGGCCCGTGAGCCATGGCCACTGAGTCTGCGCGTCCGGAGTCTGTGTGCCGCAACAGGAGAGGCCACAACAGTGAGAGGCCCATGTACCACAAAAAACAAAACAAAAAACAAACAAAAAATCGTACCTACAGGACCCTAGGACAAATGGTAAAAGCAAAGCTATACAGACAAAAGCACACAAAGAGGCATACACATACACACTCACAAATGAGAAAAAGGAACGAAAAAAATATATGAAAAAAAGCAACCAAATCAATAAATAAATCTACCAATGATAGTAAGCTGTAAATATTAAACTAAGATAAACATAAAACTAGAAACAAATGAGATGCAGAAAGCAAACATCAAGTCTACAGTTTCTCCCAAAGTCTACCACCTCAATTTTGGGATGATTCATTGTCTGTTCAGGTATTCCACAGATGCAGGGTACATCAAGTTGATTGTGGAGCTTTAATCCGCTGCTTCTGAGGCTGCTGGGAGAAATTTCCCTTTCTCTTCTTTGTTTGCACAGCTCCTGGGGTTCAGCTTTGGATTGGCCCTGCCTCTGTGTGTAGGTCGCCTGAGGGCATCTGTTCCCCGCCCAGATAGGATGCGGTTAAAGTAGCAGCTGAGTAAGGGGCTCTGGCTCACTCAGGCTGGGGGGAGGGAGGGGTACAGAATGTGGGGAGAGCCTGCAGTGGCAGAGGCTGGCATGGTGCTGCAACAGCCTGAAGTGTGCCGTGTGTTCTCCTGAGGAAGTTGTCTCAGGATCACACAACCCTGGCTGTTGTGGGCTGCACAGGCTCCTGGGAGGGGAGGTGTGGTTAGTGACCTGTTATTACACACAGGCTTCTTGGTGGCTGCAGCAGCAGTCTTAGCATTTCATGCCCATCTCTGGTGTCCACGCTGATAGCTGCAAAACGTGCCCATCTCTGGAGCTCGTTTAGGCGGTGCTCTGAATCCCCTCTCCTTGCACACCCTGAAACAATGGTCTCTTGCCTCTTAGGCAGTTCCAGACTTTTTCCCGGACTCCCTCCCGGCTAGCTGTGGCACACTAGTTCCCTTCAGGCTGTGTTCAAGCAGCCAACCCCAGTCCTCTCCCTGGTATCTGACCTCCGAAGTCTGAGCCTCAGCTCCCAGTCCCCACCTGCCCCGGCAGCTGAGCAGACAAGCCTCTCAGTGTAGTGAGTGCTGGTCGGCACCAATCCTCTGTATAGGAATCTCTCTGCTTTGCCCTCTGCACCCCTGTTGCTCTGCTTTCCTCCATGGCTCCGAAGCTTCTCCCCCCGCCCACCCCCCATCTCCACCAGTGAAGGGGCTTCCTAGTGTGTGGAAACTTTTCCTTCTTCACAGCTCCCTCCTCGAGGTGCAGGTCCCATCCCTATTCTTTTGCCTCTGTTTTTTCTTTTTTCTTTTGCCCTACCAGGTACGTGGGTATTTTCTTGCCTTTTGGGAAGTCTGAGGTCTTCAGCCAGTGTTCAGTAGGTGTTCTGAAGACTGTTCCACAAGTAGATGTATTTTTGATGTATTTGTGGGGAGGAAGCTGATCTCCATGTCTTAGTCCTCTGCCATCTTGAAGGTCCTTTCCTGATTCTATCTTAATTGGTGTTTTGAAGGTAACTTGGAAACATCCAGGAGAAGTCTCATACACAGGGCTTCTTTCCCAGGACCACTTTAAAAAATGTGCTTAGCAGTAATTTACTGAGAATGTTCTATGTGCAAAACACCATGCTAGATACTCTAAATATAAGGCAAACATGACCTACACAGTTCCTGAGCAATTATAATTTAGACAAAGATACAGGTAAGTACACAGGCAAGTTTAACGTTGTCAATAAATGGACCTGATACAGATAATACAGGGAATAGGAGCATATAGAAGAGGCATTTAACTAAACCACTGAGATGGGGGATGGAGAAGTCTCGGCAGTTATGGAAGCTTCCTAGTGCAAATGACTTCTAACTGAGGCCTGAAGTATGAATAGTAAGTAGCCAGATGGAATAAGTCATAAAAATGAACACAGGAAATAACATGCCTGAACGCCTGGAAGTAATAGAAAAATGAGATGTTAGAGGAACTGAGTATAATTTTATGTGCTGTAGCATTTGTGTGTGTGTGTGTGTGTGTGTGTGTGTTTGTGTGTGTGATGTCTAGACAGGGAAATATAAAGGTAAACGGAGACCAAATCAAATTATTTCTTGATAAAAATCACTGACATTGCAACAAAATGTCTGATTGCTCACACACTCACTTTATAGTACACATTACAAATCTTTCTTCTTCAAATTGTAACTACCACATTTAGTCTTGTTCCTTAGCACCAGGATTCTAAGACAGTCCCATTCTCACTCCCTACAGAAGGCAAAGCTTGAAAAAGGAAACACCCAGATGTTCATGTAAAAAGAAAATAAAACAGAAAATTGCAAGTGCCCTCTGTTAACATGACATACTATCTGCTCCTTATGTATTACTAACATGATTTCTCCAAACAGCAGACATAAAGGAATAAAAAATGTTTTTTCAGGGTTTCCTATCAAATAAAGCCATAGATTCAATTTCCAACAAGTTCAAGGAATAGAATGTTCTGCTTAGTAAAAATAATTCTAGCAAAACATATACTTACACCCATAATACATTATGAAATCATACATAAGGTATCTCTTGTTCATCTATTTATTAGAAAATCACCTTCAAGTAATGTTACACTGTGAGTTGAGTTATGGAACCAAATAAATGTTCAGACACACTCTTCTGGGCACCTTTATAAACTGTTGTCTGAATGAGCCTTGCTTTTGGTGGGAAGTGTCAGCCTTATTTGTTTGGATCTACTTCTTTCTAAGATGGCTAACTCATTCTGAATTTATATATTCCAATAAATATATTTTCTTTCCACAACCCTGAAAAAGTCACATTTTAAAAATCCTTTATTGATTTCTGAGCATTCTGGAAAATGGTGGAAATTAACAGGCAAATTATTTTAAGTGCTTGTTTTGGGTTACTGCTGTTTCTTAAGAAATAATAGACTAATTATTTAGTAAACTTCTTAGAAAGACAACACTGCTTTTCAAGGAATCGTCTAGCTATTCAGTTCTATAATTTAAATTACTGTAGAAGCATAAGGTGTTGGTTAAGAAAAGTTTACATATATTATTTAATTAGTCCCCCAAATTTAAGGTGTGGATTTACTGATATAATTTTATTTCACTTTTCTATACATGATCATTAGGGTCTTAAATATTAGTTATTCAATTTTTAAACACTGTGTTTAAGTAGTATTGGTGGCTAAAATGAAAGTTTTTTTTTTCAAAACTATTAGCTTCTCAAGTACAGAAATATGTACAGAGTTTAAAAAAATCCAAACCCTGTCAAAACCCATAAATAACGCACCTCACCTTAAAAACATTAATAATTCATGGACAATGTGGACCTACCTTTTGTAGTTGTCCTCCCTCCTCTGATTCCGTTAATTTTTACATTCTCTTCACTGGGGTAGCTTTTACACAGATAAAAAGTCTGTTCTCTAAGACAGTGCTCAGTACTTCAAGTCTTCTCCCTGAAGATTTAGAAATACCCATGATTTCAGAAAGAGATCAGAGATCACTTCCCAAAGTATTCACCAGACCAGTAATTTAAGTAAAACACTTTTCTCCTCTAAAATAGCTGGGAGGCAGTGCACTGTGGTAGGAAAACACTAGGCTAGATGTCAAGCGACATGAGATTTTATTTCAGGTCACAAATAATAGAGTTTGTTTCTTCACCTCAATACTTTTTTCTGTCTTTACCCTCATGGGTTTTATTGGTGGAGGAGAATATTTCTAGCTTGTCAAAATAGATTTGAAAATGTTTTAGTAGGAATATCTACAAGTATTATACTTTCCATATAGGTAAATGTGAACACACAGATGCTGAGAGTTATAATCTTGTCCTGATTAACTTTTGGGCTTTCAGGATAACTATTTTCTACTGCTCTGAGGCATTCATTACAGGTTTAGCTTTTCTGGTCTAATCATCCATAGATATATGAGGGCTGTGGTTAACAACTGCACTAAGTGCTTTAATTTGCAAATGATTAAGATATATTATTTTTGATTTAAGTAAAGAAGGAATTTACTGAAAGGACATTTTAAAAATCAGTCAACGGATGGTTTGATGGGCAAGCTCAGAAAATGTACAGAAGTACAGAAACTCAAAAGTCATGTCACAAAACCAGTCCACTGAGGAAACCACTGTCACTAGGAGAGACTAAAACTGCAGGTTGTACCACTGTTACTGCTTTTCCTGGAAATTGGATGTGGTGTACTCTCCTGAATCCATTCTCTCTGCTTCTCTCATCACTAGCTCCTAATTTGGAGTCCTGGACAGACAGAGATGGGTATTTGGGTCTCAGTGATGCTTGAAGGGCTCCTGCTGAAATTATAATGCCTGAAAACTATGAAACTGACACTTTTTCTCAATAAAGCAGCAGTCCTGTTTGCATGACTGCCATCTGAAAATACATTTTGTCTTTAATTGTGGACTGCTAGTGATAGTTAGAGTCCAAACTACAAAGATATTGAAATGAAATAGTTTGTAAGTCACTGAATGGTATTTACATTATAGTCTGGCATATAATTTATATAATTAATATCAAGAAAATGTAAGTTCTATAAAGAAATTTCTTATAGAATGTACAATAGGAATGATACATTTTTATCTCAATAAAGGTAATAATTTCATGAGCTAAAACATCCTTAGAAGAGAAAATACTGTTCAACCATTTTCCATACTAAATAGATAAGAATGTTATTTTGTCTTCCTCTTTTATTAATATTTGCCCTAATAACAAGCCACTTTAATATCCACTAGGGTTAAATATAACAACAGAGGTATTACTATATGCATCCTGAATATAATTCTAACTTGTTCATTTATATGGTGAAATATCTAAGTTTTAGGAAAAATTTATTTACCACTGGTTGCTTTTAATATCAGATAATGATATGTGTTGTGTGCACAAGTAAAAATTAAGATGTGATATCAGTTAATGGTACTTTTGTAATAAATCATATGGCATCTTTTCTACAGCGAAGTACTAAGGAAAGGAGCAGACGGCTGAGGGAAAGGGAGGACACTGGAGGATGCAATAGAGATAAAAAGAGACTTTCTGTCTTCCCATATACAAGAGGAAGGAAAAAAGATACAGGAAGGAATTATAGACAAAGATACTGAATTCCTCTCCCACTAATTTGAGAAAGACAGTGTGAATGATGATGCAGCTTGGTCAGAAACAGGCTAGACAGGTAATTGTTATCTTATATATAGAAGTAAAGAAAACCAGTCAAAGAACAGCACTATTGCTGGGACTGGGGAGAAAGGAGATCACGGTTCCTCAAATATTAAGATGAAAGGACTTCCCTCATGGTACAATGCTTAAGAATCCACCTGCCAATGCAGGGGACACAGGTTTGAGCTCTGGTCTGGGAAGATACCACATGCCATGGAGCAACTAAACCCATGTACCACGACTACTGAGACTGCACTCTAGAGCTCATGAGCCACAAATACTGAGCCCATGTGCCACAACTACTGAAGCCTGTGCACCTAGAGCCCGTGCTCCACAACAAGAGAAGCCACTGCAATGAGAAGCCCGCACATCACAATGATGAGTAGCACCCCAACTCGCCACAACTAGAGAAAGCCTGCGGGCAGCATCGAAGATCCAGTGCAGCCAAAGATAAATAAATTTATACAAAAAAAAAAAAAGCAGATTAAAGAGAAGTCCTGATCATTTGATTTTTATTGATAGAGTCCTAGGGGAACTGAGAGACTGAAAAGAGGAGTAAGCTCTCATTGAGGTCATTTCTGCCCCACTATGGAAATAAAGTGCCAATGGATTAGTTAAATGGATTTTGCAGGATGAAGTCACTTAAAACTTTTCAGTGTCCAGATATACAGCTGACTTTGACTTAAATATTTATTATACAGAATTTTCTGTTACTTAGAGTTTTAATATGTTTTTACAAAAAAATTAAAAAGGCTCACTGTATTTTCAACCCTTCCTGGAAATGCTAAGAAAAAGGAAATGCAAAAACTAAGGCAACAGAAATTCCACAAAATTAACTTGCTAGAATGTTTGTCAGAACTTTTAAGTACGGTTTTGTGACCATTATTTTTATGGGTTAAGAGGAAACTTCAAACTAAAGTTAGAGCTCATTCACAACCCAAGAATAGTGAATGAAAGGAAACAAAACATGACCTATGTTATCAAAGAGCAGGACCTCCACAGGTAGAAAAGCAGGGATAGTAAGAACAGGAGAACAGACAAACCAGAGGAAGGAGAATTAGGCCTTAATAAAGCAGCTGATATGCCCTAACCTGCGGAGGTCTGTTTTCTTGTGTTCTGCAGTGAGCAAACATTTTTATTTTCCTGGTATTCTTAAGCGGCCATTATTGCTGGTATATCATCTGTGGTTACCAATGGGTAATAACAAAGTGTTGGCCTTCAGAAAGCTCTCAGTGAAAACTAGATCAGATAAAAGATATATCATGCAATGTGAATTTGCTCTTTCCTTTCTATTAGTGTTAATGTTAGACTCCATCTAATATCATTTGGTTGACCACGGAACTTAAAAGTACTCAGATACGAAGCCCTCATCATCAGTATATTTTTATTGCCCCAATGAAGGATGTTGCTGTTTACAGGTTTTACTCCAGAGTAAGGAGTGAGGTGACACTCAAATTCAGCATTGTAAGTCCCTAAACCATTTTATAAATCTCCTGCAACCAAATAACCAACCAGAGAATTTCATTTTACCTAAATTTTTTATCTTGTTCCTTCTTTCTCACACTCTGAAAAAACAAAAACAAAAACCCCAAACAAAATTAATGGCCAAGTCGAACTGCCGCATCTCAAAGGGGACCATATCTTTATTGAAGTATGACCTATATACAGAAAGTTTAGAAATCAAATAAGTGTGTTTCAAACTGACCACAGCTATGTAATTCTCACTTAGGTCAAGATAAAGAACATGAGTGGAATTCCAGAAATATTACTATGGATCATCCCAATGCCAACTACTCTCTGATTTCTATCATCATAGATTAGTTTTGACTAATCTTGAATTAAATTTAAGTGGAATTATACCAAACGTTCACTTTGACATCTAGTTTCTTTCACTTAAAATTATGCTAGCTAGATTTATTTATGTTTTATTTGTTGCAATAATTTGTTTTGTCATTGTTGTGTAGTATTCCAACAAATGAAAATGTGAATATATTACATTATAATTATCCATTTTACCAAGGAATGACATTTGGGTAGTTTATAGTTTGAAACTATTACAGAAAATTCTTCCATAAACATTCTTGCACATGTTTTTTGCTGCACATATGTAATGTACATAGAATATGTATATGCCAGGTTTAGTAGGTTTTAACAAACAGTTTTCCAAAGTAATTGTACCAACACAGATCATGCCATAATGGTAAGAGAGATCAATTTCTTTTCATTTTTACCTACATTTTATAGTTCAGTATTTTTTGTGCTTCATACCCTCCCCAAACTTTATTTATTCTTTGATCAAAAGGCTTTTTGATCAAAACATTTCTAAACAAACTGTACAGTATGAATGTGCATAAGTGCGTTACTAAAGGGAATGGCTCTTAAATAATACTGAACAAAAATAGTGTAATGGTCAAATACTGAAGAAATAGTACCTATTCTTTGATGAATTTGGTAACCAGGAATATCCCTAGTTGAAGAGCAGAAAAAAACCCAGAGACTGCTCCAAGATAAGTCACAGTGTATTCTCCCTCTGTCCTATAGAAAACAAGGGACAGTACATCTCTCCATATGAGATTTAGACAGTAATTATGTCCTTTACTGTTATTTGTGGTATAATGAGATACAGAAGAATATTATCTACAACTTTATCAATGTATTTAAATCTATGAATTAGATATAAAAGTAGTCTCCTGTTACATTTTTTCATGAGGCCTAACTATTGTCCTTCTAAGAAAGGGCAAATAATGACCATTATATTTTAACAATGAACATCCTGAGATCTTCTAAAGTCAAAAAAATTAGAAATACTTGACAAAAGGGAAAATCTGAGTTTAACTCAAATTAACAGAAGATGAGCAGATGTTGGAATAAAACCACAATACTAGAAAAAAACCTGATATGTTAAGAAATATTGGAGTTTAATACCACATTAAACTTTGGCAATATACAACTAGGATTTTCAAAAAGATAAAATCAATCATTGGTATATAAAAAGTGGAACTATTTTTTCTACATACAAAATTGCAATATCATAATTCATCTCTTATTTAAGATAAGATTGACTAAGCTGAAAAAAGGGAAATATCCTCCAGTTTCAACAGAATGCATTATGTTCTACTTAAAGATATTAGTGATGAAACATGATAGCACAAAGTATTTCCTTTGAGATAGGAGTAGTTATACACAGTGACAGTAGTTAAAGGTTACAGTTATGTATCGTATGGGCTGGAGCTTTGTAGACATGTCTCTGGGCTGGGCTTTGATGGATTGGATTCTATTTGTATGTCAGAAACTATTTTATTTTGTGACCTTGAACAAGCTGCTTAGGGTCCCTGTCTCATAATTTTCCATAAGCATAATGAGTTTGGTATTACTTTTTCCTCCATTCTGAAGATTGATTGAAATGCTCTTTCAGAAGAATGATTATATATTAATCTCATTAGTGTTATTTTTAATATTTCATGTCTTCTTCCTAGGATACTTGTGTGACAGTACTTCCATAAGGCTTTCAAAGAAAGATCTACACTAATATTCTGTGGTTATCATAAATGATAAGACTTGACGTTCACCTTGGAACTTGTATAACTAATAATACCATCAGTCATGAATAGTCTATACAGCAATTTTGCTCATTAAATTAAACAGTTCATTTCCCAAATTTTATGCTTCATAGAATTGTTTTCTGCCTAATCAATCCTGTCATCAAATGAGCAATTAACTTACCCATGGATATTCTGGGTGTTGATCTGTCATGAGCCTTAAGTTTCCTTCTGATAAATTAAGTATTATAGTTTAAAATAATCTATATTTCTGCAATCATGTTTCTTCATAAGGCATCATTAATGGTAATGACTTGTCCACTTAATTGTTTGGAGAACTTTCGATAAAGTATATTATTTAATGTTATTTCCTTTTACAAAAGAATAAAATATTGCCTCATTAATATTACAAGTATCAGTCTTAGCATATTCTTAACATTAAACATGTTGAAAGATACATGACTTGTGCAAGAAAGGGTGAGGATAAAAGTTATCAACCCTGAAGCTTGATGGTTGGCAATGGGGACATCTCCAATCTTATTCATTATTACTTAAATTTCTTTGAAACGTTAATAGGTTAACAATGTTTATTTTCTCAGGACTCGACAACATTTATATACAAATTGTCTAACTTGTTCTAGGTGGGAAAAATGTTCCCTTTAAAATTCTAATTTCAGAATTTGAAGATTTCTCTACTTGTTAAAGAGTCTGAAATGAAATTCAGTTCTATTCTTGATTTCTATATATCATTATGGTTTTTTTTTTTTTTGGTATGCGGGCCTCTCACTGTTGTGGTCTCTCCCGTTGCGGAGCATAGGATCCGGACACGCAGCCTCAGCGGCCATGGCTCACGGGCCCAGCCGCTCCGCGGCATGTGGGATCTTCCCGGACCGGGGCATGAACCCGTGTCCCCTGCATCAGCAGGCGGACTCTCAACTACTGTGCCACCAGGGAAGCCCCATTATGGTATTTAATGGCACTCATTTAATGCTTTTTTTGGAGGGGGTAGTACTCAGTTTTATTTCACCCATCTGTAACACATGATCTGAGAATAGATAACTAATAACTGTTTGAGTAGAGAATAATGGATGTATTTACAGGTTTGCTTACAACTTACATGTTCTAGAGCCACAAAGAACCAACATTCTTTCTTTACAATTTACCTATTATTGTCATATTTTAACACTCCTAGCATGACTGACAGCCTATTAAAGTAGGAGAAAAATGAATCATATACCATTTTTTAAAATTTAAAAACATCCACAGGAGAATTATTTATCAATCTCCACCCCACCCAAATTCTGGGTACTTATATTTCATGAGCACTTACTATATGCTAGACATTTTATAGAAATCATTTCTTTTAATCCTCAAAGCAGCCAAGTATATTGTACAAAAAGCCTTTTCTTTTTTTTTTTTGAGAAGAAGGAGGGGATTTGGCCAAATCACAAGTCACGTGGCAGATAAATGGCATAGATCAAATTAAACATCAGGGCCATTTTATTCAAAACTCAAGGCTACTTTCAGTTTCCTCAATTATCTTTCTCTTTCTTCTATTTTTAGGATTGTGAATTAAGCTCCACTATTGGAGACTGGTAATCTCTGAAACTTTGCCAAGTCATCTGTCTTTTAAAATCAGGAGAAAGACAAGAGGGGATAATTAAAAGACTGCAAAGGAGTATGGATAGAGCTAAACTGGATTATAAAAATTTACATGTCAATCTTAGCACATTGACTAGGACCTTAGAGCTGAACTGAAAGTCTGACCAGCATGACAGTCTAAAAGCCCAGAGGCTTTGCACTTCAGTGACTGCCAATATGGATCCAGATGAACAACAGTGAAAAGAAAAATCAACACTGTGTCCTGAATTTAGAGATCAGGGAAAATCACACAGTGAACTACCCACCAGCTCCTATCCCACTTCCTATACCAATAACATTAAAATGAACAGTAAGAGAAACCTCATGTGTATATCTGAGAAGTAAGAAATAACATACTGGTTAAAAGCATGGTCTTTGGAGACACACAGTTAGCTACTGGGACACTAATCGAATCCCATTGTGTCACAGTACCCTCTTCTGTAAAATGAGGATAATAATAAAAACTTCAGAAGTGGCAAGTACTAAATTAATTGTAGTTTTTTTCTCTTTCTGTCTTAATGCTCCTAACTTCTCCTCATGAGTTAAAAGTAAGTGACAAATATAGTCCAAAAGTATATGTAAGGAATGAGTGGGAAGGATATAGGTAACTAAGTGATGGAAAAAGGGTTTATGGACTTATTTTTGCTATATAACAAACATAGGAAAGAGAACTCCTTCTCTATTCTTGACTTCCAACAATAATAGTATTTATACAGAGTTGTTAGGGGGTTAAATGAGTAATGTAGAGTGTTGAACAATATTAATATTACTATTTTAATCATCATATTATTATTATTAATATTATGACATATTATAGGATTGTTTGGAAATTCAAGGAGATAATATTAGTAAATCTTTTAGCATAGTGCCAGATAATAATAATTATAATAAGTTACTTCTGACATATGGACACTGTCAGACTAACAGTGTCTCAACATATACCAGTTCCTATATGTTTAACTCTTTTATGCCCTCAAATTAGTAGTTTGCTATTGATCAGTCTCAAAATACTTATGTAATATTTCATGAAGCACTATCTGATAATTACGTTATGAAAGTAAAATAATGAAAATGTTTATCTAACATTTAGTAAAGTGGTTCCAAAGTCCCCTAATTGGGGACATTTAGCTTATATGGATATAAAAATATATTTTGAACTCTACATTTAAAAATAGAATTTTCAAGTGAAATTGAATTTTTCCTTTTCAATGTTGTTGGCATTAGTATTAGCCTCCAAAGGTCAAACTGACTAGGTGCTGTTCTCAGTTGTAGCTGCCAGGCTGGGTCTCTAGTGCCTTCTTGCACACTCCTTCCTTGGAGATCTGCTGAGGATGGTTAGAGATCACGATGTCTCAGGACGGCTTCAACTCTGGCAAGATTTATTTCCCAAATCCCAGTGGAATAGCATGGCTAAGAACTTCATTTAAGAGCGCTCCAAATAAACTTCTGAGGAGTGAATTTTAAAGAGGAGAGCAAAAATAAACAAATGGGACCTAAATTAAACTTAAAAGCTTTTGCACTTAAAAGCAAAGAAAACCAATAATAAAATGAAAAGACAACCTACTGAATGGGAGAAAATATTTGCAAATGATATGACTGATAAAATGTTAATACCCCAAATATATAAACAGCTCATACAACTCAATATCAAAGAAACAAATAACCTGATTAAAAA
This sequence comes from Delphinus delphis, assembly GCF_949987515.2. Lineage (NCBI taxonomy): Eukaryota > Metazoa > Chordata > Mammalia > Artiodactyla > Delphinidae > Delphinus > Delphinus delphis. Next base: position 29,051,819 of record NC_082688.1, read on the forward strand.
ATGGGCAGATGGCCGGAATGGACATTTTCCCAAAGAAGACATACAGATGGCTAACAAACACATGAAAAGATGCTCAACATCATTAATGATCAGAGAAATGCAAATCAAAACCGCAATGAGATATCAGCTCACACCTGTCAGAATAGCTATCATCAAAAAGTCTATAAATAAGAAATGTTGGGGAGGATGTGGAAAAAAGGGAACTCGTGTACACTGTCGGTGGGAATGTAAATTGGTGCAGCCACTATGGGAAAAAATATGGAGGTTCCTCCAAAAATTAAAAATAGAACTATCATATGATCCAGCAACCCTACTCCTGGGTATATAACCCCCTGCCAAAAACACCCCAAATCACTAATTTGAAAAGATACATGCACCCCAATGTTCATAGCAGCAGTATTTACAATAGCCAAGATATGGAAGCACACCAAGTGCCCATCAACAGAAGAATGGATAAAGAAGATGTGGTATATATGTACAATAGAATATTACTCAGCCATAAAAAAGAAAGAAATTCTGCCATTTGCAACAACATGGATGGACCTAGAGAGTATTATGCTTAGTGAAATAAATCAAAGACAAAATACTGTATGTTATCACTTATCTGTGGAATCTAAAAAACAAAACAAATGGATGTATATAACAAAACAGAAGCAGACTCACAAATGTAGAAAACAAACTAGTGGACACCAGTGGGGAAAGGGAAGGTGGGAGGGGCAAGATAGGGGTATCGGATTAGGGGATACAAACTACTATGTATAAAATAGATAAGCAGCAAGTACAGCACAGGGAAATACAGCCATTGTTTTGTAATAACTTTAAATGGAGTATAATCTATAAAGATATTGAATCACTATGCTGTACAACTGAAACTAACAGAATATTGTACATCAATTATACTTCAATAAAATAAACAAATAAAGAGAATGGCAGTATGCCGGAAGTATACCGAATATCGCCCCTATGGCAGCTACAGAGGCACACTGTCTGAATCTCCCTTCAAGAAGTAACTTGACATTCATCTGCAAGGAGTGCAGTCAGTTATTAGTCTCCAGCTACAGTGCCTTCAAGATCCTCCTCAATTTGAGCTGAGGTTACACTCACCCGGGGCAGCCCAGCCAATGCCCGAGCATGACATTAATCCCTCACGGGCAACTTTTGCTTGGGAGTTCCCCATTGGATTGGCCAACACTTCATCAGATCTGCATCATGATCCAGTTCATAGTCTGAAGCTCTCCCTGCTCAATCCTGCTTCTTCTACCATTCTCTATCAGATCTGCATCAGTCTGGAGGCTTTCTCTGCTTAACTCTGCTTCTTCCCTCTTTTATGTTTCCCATGCAATGATTTACAGTAAGTCACTTGTACTCCTAATTCCTTCTCATTGTCTGCTTCTGAGAGGACCAGTCAACATACCTTCTCTGCCCAGTCATTATTCCAAGGGTTTAACACTCAGTTCTCATCCCCACACTCAAAGGCAATGCCTTTTTGACACTGTTTATTACAGGGACTCTCCTGCTCACTGCTCTCCAGGCATGCAAGCCCCCTTGCTTTTCTTCAAATGATTAAAGTCATTTCTGTTGCAGAACTTCACACTTCCCCCTGATTGGAAAGCTCTTATACTATTAGTTCAGATTTGTGCCATGTGGTTCCTTGTCATTATTCAGGTCTCTGGTCAAAGGTCATGTTCTTTATTTTTCTCTGGATCATTTTATGCAAAACATGCCCCCTCACTCTGTATTCAATATTTATAGTCTTCATAATATTATTAGCATCTAAAATGTTATTACTGACATGTTTATTGACTGTCTTGCTCCCAAGAGACTGGTCTTTGCCTATTTTGTCTACCACTGTCTCTCCAGTGCTCTGGAGAATATTTGAACAGAAGCAAGTTGGGCCAGTCATGCTTGCTGACTTAAATGAATGACTTTCAGCTTTCGGACTTACTTTCAAAAAAAAAATAGCCATGTGTCTTAGAGAAGCTGCATAATGTCTTTAAGGTGTTTTTTTCCTTTTATTAAGAACAAGAACAACTACCTCACAGCAAGTTATGAGCATTACATGAAATTAAATGAAGTAATGTGAACTATAGTATTTGTCCCTTAGTAGACCTTCAATAAATGTTTCTGTGGTCACATAAAATATTTATTTAATAAAACAATTCAGTATAGACAATGTATTAAATACTCATTTATATGCAAATTTTAAAAGTAAAGAAATTAAGGTTAAAAGAAGGCAGTTAGTTGTTTATAATTATAAAGTCAAAAGTGATTGATAATTATAAAGTCAAAATCTCAAACCCATGTTTCTAACCTGAATCTCTTAACTTGCTTGCTAAGTCATAGGGGTGACTAGAGAACTGTTGAACTCTGATAAACTCACCAGTTCATTTCACTTTGAACAGCCGATAGTCATTAAGCACAATGGATTTAAAGTGGTGACCTAGAAATCAAAGATAGTGCATAACCTACTAACATCTCTTGAGCCATCCAGTCTGCCACCATTTTTTTTTTCAAAGGAGTTGATTAATTTTTGAGCAGTATTAGACTACAGTAAACATATCAAGAGATCATTGCTCCTACTGTGGTTGAATTGTCAGTCCTTTGATAAACAGGTTCAAACACTCCATAATTATAACGAATTTCTAAAAATTCTGTTATTGATTGAAGAAATAGGATTATATGATTGCACTTAATGTCTAACTCCAGAGTCAGTAATATTAAAAAAAAATATTATATAGCCTGAAGGGTTTTTTTTTTAACATCTTTATTGGAGTATAATTGCTTTACAATGATGTGTTAGTTTCTGCTTTATAACAAAGTGAATCAGCTATTCATATACATATATCCCCATATCTCCTCCCTCTTGCATCTCCCTCCTACCCTCCCTTTCCCTCCCCTCTAGGTGGTCACAAAGCACTGAGCTGATCTCCCTGTGCTATATGGCTGCTTCTCAGTAGCTATTTTACATTTGGTAGTGTATATATGTCCATGCCACTCTCTCACTTCATCCCAGCTTACCCTTCTCCCTCCCTGTGTCCTCAAGTCCATTCTCTACGTCTGCATCTTCATTCCTGTCCTGCCCCTAGGTTCTTCAGAACCATTTTTTTTTGATTCCATATGTATGTGTTAGCATATGGTACTTGTTTTTCTCTTTCTGAATTACTTCACTCTGTATGACAGACTCTAGGTCCATCCACCTCACTACAAATAACTCAATTTCGTTTCTTTTTATGGCTGAGTAATATTCCATTGTATATATGTGCCACATCTTCTTTATCCATTCATCTGTCAATGGACACTTAGGTTGCTTCCATGTCCTGGCTATGGTAAACAGAGCTGCAACGAACATTGTGGTTCATGACTCTTTTTTTTTTTTTTTTTTTTTTGCGGTACGCAGGCCTCTCACTGTTGTGGCCTCTCCCGTTGCGGAGCACAGGCTCCGGACGCACAGGCTCAGCGGCCATGGCTCACGGGCCCAGCCGCTCTGCGGCATGTGGGATCTTCCTGGACCGGGGCATGAACCCGTGTCCCCTGCATCGGCAGGCGGACTCTCAACCACTGTGCCACCAGGGAAGCCCCATGATTCTTTTTGAATTATGGTTTTCTCAGGGTATATGCCCAGTAGTGGGATTGCTGGGTCATATGGTAGTTCTATTTTTAGTTTTTAAGGAACCTCCATACTGTTCTCCATAGTGGGTGTATCAATTTACATTCCCACCAACAGTGCAAGAGGGTTCCCTTTTCTCCACAGCCTCTCCAGCATTTACTGTTTGTAGATTTTTTGATGATCAGCCTTCCACCAATTTTTAAAAACTTTTGATTTTGAAGTTGCTATGTCATTAAATAACATTTTCGAAATTTCAGATAAAAATAATGTAGAGTGTATATATGCTTCAAAACTTTAAATGTCACTGTAACTACTAGAGAAAGCAACAGTAATTTAGTAAAATCCGAATGCATTTTTTTCAAGTCTGGGGATCAGAGAGACAGAAGTTGTAGTGAGAAAATCGTTTATTTGTGTCTTGCCTATAACTAAAATTTTTCTCTTTCCAAATCCTATTCTGATCCTTCTCCCATTCTACTTTTCAGTGCATATCACCACGCTTTATTACCAATTAACACATAAGTAATTGTATGGTGATGATAATGATACAGTGGCTTTCCATCTCTTTTCTCAAGCAGCCCTGCAGATAAATTATAAGTGATCGATTCCTGCTGAAGTGAATAGATGGCCTAGTTTTGCTGCAATATTCAAGTTCTTTTCCTTTGCAGTCAATTCCCAGTGTCCCAGTGATTTATCTACCTTTGCTAAATTCGTGTTCATGTTCTTTTTACGAGTGGCATGGAATTTTAATTAGCTTTTGATAAAATGCATTAGGATACTCTCTAAACTAGGAATAGAGAAAAATTGAATTTTTTACTAACTCTACATGTCAAGATTTCTGCAAGCTAGTAGAAGCTAAAAGACATTGATAGTTTGTGCATTTGTAACTAAAGATATATCGAGCTTAATGTGTGATAGTCCCTTGGTTAAGTCCTTTGAAATCTTAAGTTCTATTAGGTTTCTCAGTGTAATACAATATGTCGAAAAACACCTGAATGCCTGTTTATCATTATTTTTGCCATTTTATTTTAAAATAATTTAAAAGAGAAAATTTGCAAAAAATTGTAAAAAATAACTGAATATTTTCTGCAGATTATTAATTTTAACACTTTCCCACATTTGCCTTATTATCCTTTCTTTATAAAATCACACAGTAGATTTATAAACTTATAATACTTCAGCATGCATTTCCTAAAACCAAAATTATTTAATTACATAACACACGATATAGTAAAAAATTTAAGAAATTTAACATCAATACACCTCCTACATACTCTAACATTGAATATTCCAATTTCACCAACTGCCACAAAGATATGATTTATAGTTATTTATTTTCTAACATAAGATCCAGTCTAGGATCAGAAACCGTATTTAGCTGTTATATCTATTTAGTTGCTTTCAACCTAGAGCAGTTTCTTATATTTTCTTTCTTTTGTGCCATTAAAGAATACAACTAGTAATTTTATAAAATATTCATCAACTTGGGTATTGCTGATGTTCTGCTATGAAGAGATCCAAGTTATGCATTTTGGGCTTGGACACTACATAAATGATGTGTCTTTTTCAGAGTCTCATGTCTGGTAGCATATAATTTTTATTTATCTCTTATTCATGAGGTTAATTTTGATTGCTTGTTGTATTAATTATCCACTGTTGTATAACAATAGGGCCACATAATTAGCAGCTTAAAGTACACACATTTATTGTATGACAGTTTCACTGGGTCTGAAGACTAGACTGAACTGGGTCCTCTGCTTCAGAATCTTTGCTACAGTCAAGATGTCAATTGAGGCTGTGATGTCATTTCAATGATCAACTGTAAAAGGATCTCCTTCAAATCTCACTTGGTTATTAGGAGAATTCAGATGCTTGCAGGCCACAGGACTGAGGGCCTCAGTTTCTTGCTGGCTAATTGTCTGAGGCTTCCCATATTTCCATGGATCTCTCAGTAGTGCAGCTCACAATACAGCAGCTTCTTTCATCAAAATCAGCAAGTGAAAGAGTTTACTAGCAAGATGAGTTACAGCCTTATCTAATGTTCTCTTATAAGTGGTATTCTACAATCATTGCTGTATTCTATTGATTTGAGTAGCAGTTTCTGCCCACACCCAAAGAAATGGGTTTACACAAGGCATGACTACCAGGAGGAGAGTATAACTGGTAGCCATCTAAAAGTCTGTCCAACACACCATAAGATGTGCTATAGTATTTTCTGATTCCTTTACCACTTAGTTACAATTTTTCCTTCTGTCATTAATGAATTTATGGGATGGGCTATCTGAGGTTGTATAAATATCCCATTCCACATCAATCCCTCCACTCTATGGTTTTAGTACCCATCAATGATTTTTACCAGAATACAATTTACTACATTAATTCTAAAACAGTAGCTTTCCAATTCATAATCTATTCTATATTTGTTAGCATTCTATTATAAGAAAAGGATTTGTTTATCACATATTTGTCTGTTTATCTGCAGTCTATATGTGTCACATTTCTGACTGCCTTTAATATTTTCTCTTTATCTCTGATTTTCAGCTATTTAATTATTATGAGCTTTGATGTGATTTTCTTTATCCTTAATTTATTGTGGTTTCTTGAACTGTTTGAATCTATCCATGTATAATTTTCTTCACATTTGGAACATTTTGGCCATTATTTCTTCAATTTTTTTTCTGGCTTCAACGGCTTGAACTGAATGTATGCTAGACTATGTGATATTGACCTACAGCTTACTGAGGTTTGCCTACTGATTTTAATTCCTTTGCTCTCTTATTCCATTTTGAATATTTCAAAACTTCACTGGTATTTTCTTCTGTTGTTTCAAATTTACTGTTTAACCTATCCAGTGTGTTTTTTTCTTTCTCAGCTATTGTATTTTTGATCTCCAGCATTCCATTTGAATTTTCAGTACATTTTTCTCATCATATTCAGTGTTTTCCTCTATGTTTATTAAACAAATGAAATGTGTTTATAATAGATCTGAGCACTCCACCTCACTACCTATACATTCAGAGGTCTTTTCATTCTGAAAGGTGGAAACAAATCTATTCTCTGTAAACTATGAGAGTATTTTAGTATATTGCTCTCCAGTGATTCTTTTCCCTTTCTCACATAGTTTCCATCACACATGTGTGGATTAGTTTTCAGCCAAAAATTTGAGGGGAATTTTTTTTAGATCTTCAAAGATCTCTATGAAAATACCTCTCAGGATATTCTAATTTACAATTCTAGCTACCATGTCTTTTCCAAATAATAATTTTTATCATCTCTATAGGCAAGACCATTGGTTCTCTTTGAATTACCACTCCTTGTACTGGGATCTGAATACTCTCCAAGTAGTATAGTGGGACATTTAGGGAACTAAACTAAGTTTTCTTCTTTTCACACACAGTTCTGCTGTCTAAGGCCAGAAGGTAAATCTGGTTCTTCTGATAAAATCATGGTCATAAGCACAAATCCTAGCATAATCTCTTTGTGTGTGTGTGTATGTGTGTGTATGTGTGTGTGTGTCATAAATACCCATTTAATGTTTTGTTTATTCAACAGTAATGGTCAATATTTATTGAGCTAAGCACTTTTCTAACACTTCAGAGTCACAAACACTTTTATTTTATTTATTTATTTATTTATTTCGGTATGCGGGCCTCTCACTGTTGTGGCCTCTCCCATTGCGGAGCACAGGCTCCAGACGCGCAGGCTCAGTGGCCATGGCTCAAGGACCCAACTGCTCCGTGGCATGTGGGATCTTCCCAGACTGGGGCATGAACCCGTGTCCCCTGCATCAGCAGGCGGACTCTCAACCACTGTGCCACAAGGGAAGCCCCATAAACACTTTTAATCCTTCCAACATCCCAATCAGCTAAGCACTGTTGTTTGGATATTTATTTTTATTGATGTATAATTGACATACAATATTTTATTAGTATCACATCAAGATACCATCTCTAATCTGATTTATTTGCTACTATTTTATTTTTGAGGTGCTGTGTCAATATGCATAAATCATATCCATCCTGTTATTTTCATGCTATCTTTGTCAGGTTTATTTATCAATTTAATACTTCATTCATAAAATACATTTGAAATTTTTCTCTCTTCTTTTTATGCTTTAAAGTTAGGTAGAATTAATATTATCTGTTCTCAAAGAAAAACTACAATCCCGCAGCCTGTGGAATGAAAGCCACATGCACAGAATGACAGACAAAATGAAAAGGTAGAGGACTATGTACTGGATGAAGGACCAAGATAAAACCCCAGAAAAACAATGAAATGAAGTGGAGATAGGCAACCTTCCAGAAAAAAGAATTCAAAATAATGATAGTGAAGATGATCCAGGACCTCGGAAAAAGAATGGAGGCAAAGACCAAGAAGATGCAAGAAATGTTTAACAAAGACCTAGAAGAATTAAAGAACAAACACCTAGAATAATTAAAGAACAAACAAACAGATATGAATAATACAATAATGGAAATGAAAAATACACTAGAAGGAATCAATAGCAGAATAACTGAGGCAGAAGAATGGATAAGTGACCTCAAAGACGGAATGATGGAATTCAATGCTGTGGAACAGAATAAAGAAAAAAAGAATGAAAAGAAAGGAAGACAGCCTAAGAGACCACAGGGACAACATTAAACATACCAACATTCACATTATAGGGGGTCCCAGAAAGAGAAGAGAGAGAGAAAGGACCCAAGAAAATATCTGAAGAGATTATAGTCGAAAACTTCCCTAACATTGGAAAGGAAATAGCCACCCAAGTCCAGGAAGTGCAGAGAGTCCCAGGCAGGATAAATCCAAGGAGAAACATGTTGAGACACATATTACCCAAACTGGCAAAAATTAAAAACAAAGAAAAATTATTAAAAGCAACAAGGGAAAATGACAAATAACATACAAGGTAACTTCCATAGGTTAAAAGCTGATTTCTCAGCAGAAACTCCACAAGCCAGAAGGGAGTGGCACGATATATTTAAAGTGATGAAGGGGAAGAACCTACAACCAAGATTACTCTAGCCAGCAAGGATCTCATTCAGATTCGACAGAGAAATCAAAAGCCTTACAGACAAGTAAAAGCTAAGAGAATTCAGCACCACCAAACCAGCTCTACAACAAATGCTAAAGGAACTTCTCTAAGTGGGAAACACAAGAGTAGAAAAGAACCAACAAAAACAAACCCAAAACAATTAAGAAAATGGTAATAGGAACATACATATCGATAATTACCTTAAATGTGAATGGATTAAATGCTCCAACCAAAAGACAGAGGCTCACTGAATGGATTAAAAACAAGACCTATGTATATGCTTCTACAAGAGACCCACTTCAGACCTAGGACATACAGACTGAAAGTGAGGGGATTGAAAAACATATTCCATGTAAATGGAAATCAAAAGAAAGCTGGAGTAGCAATACTCATATCAGACAAAATAGACTTTAAAATAAAGAATGTTACAAGAGACAAGGAAGGATGCTACATATTGATCAAGGGATCAATCCCAGAAGAAGATGTAACAATTATAAATATATATGCACCCAACATAGGAGCACCTCAATATATAAGGCAAACGCTAACAGCTATAAAAGAGGAAACCGACAGTAACACAGTAATAGTGGGGAAATTTAACACCTCACTTACAACAATGGACAGATCATCCAGACTGAAAATTAAGAAGGAAACACAAGCTTTAAATGACACAATGGACCAGGTAAATTTAGTTGATATTTATAGGACATTCCATCTGAAAACAGCAGATTACACTTTCTTCTCAAGTGCACATGGAACATTCTCCAGGAAAGATCACATCTTGGGACACGAATCAAGTATTGGTAAACTTAAGAAAATTGAAATCATATCAAGCATCTTTTCTGACCACAACGCCATGAGATCAGAACTAAATTACAGGGAAAAAAATGTAAAACACACACACACAGAGGTTAAACAATACATTACTAAATAACCAAGAGATCACTGAAGAACTCAAAGAGGAAATCAAAAATTACCTAGAGACAAATGACAATGAAAACATGACCAATCCAAAACCTATGGGATACAGCAAAAGCAGTTTTAGACGGAAGTTTATAGCAATACAATCCTACCTCAAGAAACAAGAAATATCTCAAATAAACAATCTAACCTTACACCTAAAGGAACTACAGAAAGAACAAACAAAACCCAAAGTTAGTAGAAGGAAAGAAATCATAAAGATCAGAGCAGAAATAAATGAAATAGAAACAAAGAAAACAGTAGCAAAGATCAATAAAACTAAAAGCTGGTTCTTTGAGAAGATAAACAAAATTCATAAAACTTTATCCAGACTCACAAAGAAAAAGAGGGAGAGGACTCAAATCAATAAAATTAGAAATGAAAAAGGGGAAGTTACAATGGACACCACAGAAATACAAAGGATCATAAGAGACTACTATAAGCACCTCTATGCCCATAAAATGGACAACCTGGAAGAAATGAACAAATTCTTAGAAAGGTATAACCTTCCAAGACTGAACCAGGAAGAAACATAAAATATGAACAGAACAATCACAAGTAATAAAATTGAAACTGTAATTAAAAATCCTCCAACAAACAAAAATCCAGGACCAGATGGCTTCACAGGTGAATTCTATCAAACATTTAGAGAAGAGCTAACACCCATTCTTCTCAAACTCTTCCAAAAAGTTGGAGAGAAAGGAACACTCCCAAACTCATTCTATGAGGCTACCATAACCCTGATACCAAAACCAGACAAAGTTACTACAAAAAAAGAAAATTACAGACCAACATCACTGATGAATATAGAAGCAAAAATCCTCAGCAAAATACTAGCAAACAGATTCCAACAACACAATAAAAGGATAATACATCATGATCAAGTGGGATTTATCCCAGGGACGCAAGGATTCTTCAATATACACAAATCAATCAATGTGATACACCATATTAACAAACTGAAGGAGAAAAATCATATGATCATCTCAACAGATGCAGAAAAAGCTTTTGATAAAATTCAACACCCATTTATGATAAAAACTCTACAGAAAGTGGGCATAGAGGGAACGTACCTCAACATAATAAAGGCTATATACGGCAAATCCACAGTAAACATCATTCTCAATGGTGAAAAACTGAAAGCATCTCCTCTAAGATCAGGAACAAGACAAGGATGTCCACTCTCGCCACCATTATTCAACATAGTTTTGGAAGTCCTAGCCATGGCAGTCAGAGAAGAAAAAGAAATAAAGGAATACAAATTGGAAAAGAAAAAGTAAAACTGTCACTGTTTGCAGATGACATGATACTATACATAGACAATCCTAAAGATGCCACCAGAAAACTACTAGAGCTAATCAAATAATTTGGTAAAGTTGTAGGATACAAAATTAATGCACAGAAATCTCTTGCATTCCTATACACTAATGATAAAAAATCTGAGGGAGAAATTAAGGAAACACTCCCATTTACCGATGCAACAAAAAGAATAAAATACCTAGGAATAAACCTACCTAGGGAGACAAAAGACCTGTATGCAGAAAACTATAAGACACTGATGAAGGAAATTAAATATGATATAAACAGATGGAGAGATATACCATGTTCTAGGATTGGAAGAATCAATACTGTGAAAATGACTATACTACCCAAAGCAATCTACAGATTTAATGCAATCCCTATCAAATTACCAATGGAATTTTTTACAAAACTGGAACAAAAAAATCTTAAAATTTGTATGGAGACACAAAAGACCCCGAATAGCCAAAGCAGTCTTGAGGGAAACAAACGAAGCCAGAGGAATCAGGCTCCCTGACTTCAGACTATACTACAAAACTACAGTAATCAAGACAGTATGGTACTGGCACAAAAACAAAAATATAGAACAATAGAACAGGATAGAGAGCCCAGATATAAACCTACACACAAATGGTCAACTAATCGAGGACAAAGGAGGCAAGGATATACAATGGAGAAAAGACAGTCTCTTCAATAAGTGGTGCTGGGAAAACTGGACAGCTACATGTAAAAGAATGAAATTAGAACACTCCCTAATACCATACACAAAAATAAACTCAAAATGGATTAAAGACCTAAATGTAAGGCCAGACAGTATGAAACTCTTAGAGGAAAACATAGGAAGAACACTCTTTGACATAAATCACAGCAAGACCTTTTTTGACCCACCTCCTAAAACAATGGAAATAAAAACAAAAATAAACAAATGGGACCTAATGAAACTAAAAGCTTTTGCACAGCAAAGGAAACCATAAACAAGATGAACAGACAACCCTCAGAATGGGAGAAAATATTTGCAAATGAATCAGTGGACAAAGGATAAATCTCCAAAATATATAAACAGCTCATGCAGCTCAATATTAAAAAAACAAACAACCCAATCAAAAAATGGGTAGAAGACTTAAATAGACATTTCTCCAAAGAAGACATACAGATGTCCAAGAAGCACATGAAAAGCTGTTTGACATCACTAATCATTAGAGAAATGCAATCCAAAACTACAATGAGGTATCACCTCACACCGATTACAATGGGCATAATCAGAAAATCTACAAACAACAAATGCTGGAGAGGGTGTGCAGAAAAGGGAACCCTCTTGCACTGTTGCTGGGTATGTAAAATTGATACAGCTACTACGGAGAACAGTATGGAGCGTCCTTAAAAAACTAAAAATAGAACTATCATATGACCCAGCAATCCCACTACTTTGCATATACCCAGAGAAAACCATAATTCAAAAAGACACATGCACCTTAATGTTAATTGCAACACTATTTACAATAGCCAGGTCATGGAAACAACCCAAATGCCCATCAACAGACAAATGGATAAAGAAGATGTGGTACATATATACAATGGAATATTACTCAGCCCAGAAAGGAATGAAATTGGGTCATTTGTAGAGACATGGATGTCATACAGAGTGAAGTAAGTCAGAAAGAGAAAAACAAATATCATATATTAATGCATATATGTGGAATCTAGAAAAATGGTACAGATGAACTGGTTTGCAAGGCAGAAATACAGACACAGATGTAGAGTACAAACATATGTACATGAAGCAGGGAAAGTGGGGTTGGTGGCGGTGGGATGAATTGGACGATTGTGATTGACATATATACACCAATATGTATAAAATAGATAACTAATAAGAACCTGCTGTATAAAAAAAATACTATCTGTTCTCCAAAAATATGTTGAATTTCCTTGTAAAACCATCTAGTACTAGTGCTTTTTAAATGGGATGTTCTCTTGATAACTTTCCATGTGTCCATATATGTGCAAATTGGTCTCTTTAATGCTTCAATCTCTGTTGTGATTCTTTTTGGTAAATTGTATCTGGCTAGGGAATTATCTAGTTTGTCTAGGTTGTTCTTCAAATTTATTGTATAGATATGTACTAAATAGTAGGCAGAAATTAAGATTTTAAAAATTTCTTATGTGTGGATATTTTCCATTTGTCATTTCTTATTTTCTACATCTGTGTTGTCTCTTTTTATTAATCAAATTATTTACTGATTTGTCAACTCTGTTCAAAAAACCATGATTTCATTTATTAATATGATCTACTACTTTTCTGTTATCTACTATTTATTATTTTCTTTATTCTGTTTTCTTTTGGATTGCATTGTTGATCTTTCTCTAGCATTTTTAGTTAGGAATTTAAGATCACTGCTTGACATATATTGCACTGGGAATCTTATGTTAAAGTATTTGGTATTTGATTATGAGAGTATTTCCTTTTCTTCCCCCATCCTCTGTAGTTTCTGCTCCACATAGGTGGTTGCTGGGTACACAGAAACTTATACATGTTATAAGTAACTTATACACATCTATATTATGATTTTTGGCTCAATAATTTTACTAAATTTTGTCTTGCAGTGGATTGTTCCAGGCCAATTTTCCCAAGTCCATGTGGATTTTTTGGTAAGAACATTTTTCTTGTATTCTAATTTTAAGCATTATTCTGGTTCTTTGTTTTCTTTTTCTTCTGCATATCATCCAATTATATATGTTGGACTTTTTTTCCTGTCTTTCATTTCAGTCACTTTTGATCTGATCCTTTTTAGGATCTAATTTTTATTCTACTGGCTGTTTTTTCCTATCTTTCTTCAAAGGCCCTTACTAAATTATCATTCAAATCTACCTCTCTTGGGCATTTTGTAATTTATTTTTCATTTTAATGATGAGATTAACGTTTAATAAATTTTTCTACTTGAGTTCAATCAAATCTTGTATTTCATGCTGTGTTTTTTAAAATGCAAATTCACTCTTAAGTTTTGAATTGCTGATTCCATTCCTGTTTAATATTTGTTCATGTTTGTTTGAAGATTTGGAAAGTTATCATCTTTCATTTTGAAGGTCTTTTGTTGTGAGAAATTTTAATCATCTGATTTACATTCTCTCTATGGTTACTTACTACAGGAGTTTCATATACAGTTGGTCTGACTTTTGCCTATTTCGGGGTATTCCATTCTGTCTTCTAGCCCATCCTTGCCATTTCTATGAGAAGCACCACTTACCTCTATATAGCTCCTTTTCTCCTAGAAAAAACAATGCTTCTCTGAGAGTGTCACTGTTGGCTTAGGTCTCTTTGAACCCCCTTCTATGTAGCTAGTGTTGTGAACTACCAACTCCCAGATGTGTGTTCAGTGTTTTGACCTTGGTTTTAAGATTCTGTGGGTGACTTTATCTGTGCTTTGTCTAAGACCTCCACTTTTTTCTCCTCTTTTGAGAGTCTCTTAAGTCTCCTCTCCCTCATTCCCTGCACCCACAAAATGCATTATTGAAATCTGGTGGTTATTTCTTTATAAATGATTGCATTTGTGAAAAATCTCTGCCTTCTAGTGTAGCTAAGTGGTGAAACATGTGTTTTTATTTCATATTTCTTCTGTTTTGTTTGTTCATACCATGCTCATCTGGAAGGACATGTTGAGAAATTCAGATTTAATCAGCTGCTATTATCCTAAAGCAACCTTATTTATTCTTCAAGTAATTCAGTAGTGTTGAATGGTGGGATAATAGTGCAACCATAAAAAAATAAGCAATGATGATTGATAGCATAACTTGTTCCAGATAATAAGAACTTTCCCTGTTTTTTTCCATTTAATTATTGCTATACTCTAAGATAAATATAATTTATATTTTCATTTTAGAAATGAGAAAACTAAGGTTTCAATGGTAAGTGGCAGAGCTGATACTTCAACTAAGCTCTATTATTTCTACAATGTCTATGCTCTTTTCCCAACATTTTAATGTATAGACTTTTTTCTCAGTTCTGCTATGTATGTGCCTTGAGCAAGCTTCTTAAATTATCTCAGTATTTCAACTTTCCGAAAATAATAGTTAAATCATAAATAATATATTCTACTTCATTAAGTTGTTAAAAGGGTTAAATGTATATAAATCAACTAGTTTGTGCCTGGTGAAACATAGGCACTTAAGAATAGCAGTTTCCTCTTACTCAACCACTGGATGTAATTAAGAATACAGTAATTTGTACCATGTGCTGAGTACATGTGCACATGTACATGAGTACATGTGCTCAGTACATGTGCCATGTACTGAGATGAAGTGAGATGTGCCCACTGACAATGACGGGTTCAGCTAAAGAGTCAGAAAAAGCTTAGAATCAGACAAAAACAGGTAGACTTAAAACAAATAATTTAACTGAAAGGGTAAGTTTGAGAGGTGCTTTTATAACATGACACAAAGGAAAAACAAACGAGAATGAGGACTTCAGGTAGAACACAGAGAATGGAGTCAAGTTGCCTCTGCCTTTATGGGACATCTGAGTACGTGATAAAGGCTGGAGGTCAATAGTCAGCAGGCCTACCTGGTTCCAGTATTAAAGAATGACTGAAAATTTTTCCTCTTTTATTTTTCAGCTGAACTTCATGGAATTCATTGCTTTAGTTAAGGGACTGCACAGATTTCTGGGATTCCATTTAACATATTCACAATTAAAATAAATCAATGCCTAGTGTATAGTGTACATCACATGTTAAAAATCCATGTAATATTTGGGCCAATGTGATCTGTATTCTCTTTAGATTTCTTGTGCTAAATTGTAGCTTATGTTTTTTAAAAATAGGGAATTACTTTTGACAATTCAATTTTAAAGACATTATGTCTGTCTTTCACTATAAACACTAGCTAGAATTGTGTACACAGTGCGTATTTGTAGAAGTTCAGCTTTATAATCGTTTCTAATTAAAAAAAAACTTCTAAAAGGAATTTATAAGAAATTAAGATTTTGAAAGATACAATATAGTTGACTATTCAAGTCTCACATTAATAAAGCTAGTGAGTTTTTAAATACACATCTGTATTCCTACACACACATTTTGATCATTCTAATTAAATATAATTAAGCTGAATAATATGTATAGCTAGGCACCATCTGCCAATTCCTGACGTTGATTCACAACTTATTAACATTTCTTGAATAAAATCCAGAGGCAGTTTTAGTAGAGAGTGGAAAAGTCAGCAAAACTAGGGTCATATCCTGGCATGGCACCTTCTTCCTGAATAAAAAAGGGCAATTCACTAAATCTCTCTGAGCTTTATCTTGTTATTTGAGAGTAGTAATAATAATATGAATCTTATGCTATTGATATGAGAATCAAAAACAGAGTATGTACCATGAAATCTATGGAGGAAGAGGAGGAGGAGGAAGGGGGAGGAGGAGGAGAAGGAGGAGGAGGAGAGGAAGAAGAAACACCAAGTGTGCAAGTTTAAAGAGGGAGGACCACCTGCATGCTAAGGAGAGAGGCATCAGGAGAAATCAAGCTTCCTGGCACCTTGATCTTGAACTTCCAGCCTCCAGAACTATAAAAAAAAACAAATTTCTGTTTTTAAGCCACCCAGTTTGTAGTATTTTGTTATGGCAGCCCTAGCGAACTAATACAATATCCTATTTTCTCCCATTTATTTCCACATACTGAAACAAAACTGCACAGAACAAATAATATAGAAAAGATACATAGTTCTAAGACTGTAATACTTGTTGATATAACTTCAGTTACATAAAAGTGTTGTTCTACTGATAAGACTTCACTTTCCAATATTCCCTGAATCCCTTTGCTCCATCTTTCCCAGAAAAATCCCTGTTATTGTCCCTTAAGAGTTGTGTTAAAAGGGCAAATCAAAGCATCACTCTTACAAGAAGCTCTTGCTTTAGTTGAACACTGACCTGATGTAAAGTTCACATGTGCATCTGGGAAAAAAAAAAAAAACTAATGGGAAGGAAAGCTGACAGATGCAAGCAACAAAAATCACTTTTTATTTTTCTGGTACTATCACTTGTTTATAATCATGTGGATGATTGCAACATATTACAAAGAGTAAAGGATGATTGCTTTCTTTTTGAGATGTATTTGTTCACTGCAATGCTTTTGCAGCATCTGTTTCACTGTGGCTTTCCTGTGTCTGTTATTTCTTAAATCATCTTTGACTATCACAGAGTCTGCTGGACTTCAAGTTCTAACAGGTTAAAAGCATGACTAGTTAAAATCAATCATTGTCTCTTTTGTGCTCTTCAGCTCTTCCATCAAATGTCTAGTGCTTTTCCTAAGAAGACCCTGTACCACTCATTTTAAAATAACTTGTATAATCATTTAAAGGTACCCATTTAGATACACAGAAATAATTTCATTTTAAATTGATAGGATTGCAAACTTTAGAAAATAACACAAAATTATTTTTCTAAAATGCAATGCTTAAAATCTAAGTTATTGGCATGAAGTAAATTCTATAATAAGCTTATGTACAAAACTCTGTATTTCAGTCTCTCTTTCACACACTGCAAAGTCTCATATTCAAGAATGACCCAAGGAACAAAGTTTCTTATTCACTATTCCAGTGCGTGCACCCCCCCACCCCCCCCCACACACTCATATGGTCATTGTCACAGAACCTCTTTGTTTAAATTTCAATTTCCATGTTTTAGGGCTCCATTCTCAATTCCCAACAGCTTGTTATCCTCCTGTCTTACTTCGCTTTACATCCCATACATGGTGCTTACATGATCCAACTTCATTTACCAAATCTCTGATTCTATATTTTCCAAGTCTGTCCCCTGAATAGTGAACAGTTTTTTTTTCCTTCAAATTTTCTAATTCTTCAACACACAGAACATATCAATAGAGGACTTCTGTTTGTTTTGCTTAAAATAAATTTTGTTTATAATTATGTGAAAACAGGGCAATGAACATTAACAAATACTAATAACTTGAGCTCATAAAAGTATTACAGTCTTGTCTGTGTCAAATTGCCTAAACATGTGTCAACTTGGCTAAGCCAGTGCTACTTCTCTTTATGGTTCCATTGTGATTGTTTCCAATCATAATAACTTGGCTCATCTGAAACTAAATTACATAGAACACCAACTCTGATTCTAGGTTGACATTTGTCAAAAAAAGAAAAGAAAAAAAAGAAAACCATAATATTTAGGATGTTTAAGTGAAGCAGCGGACACTATACTTGGAATATGTCATTGTTGGAGGCAGAGTGAGACATGCCAGCAGCTTCCAGCTTATCTTTGTCCTTAGCCACTACATGTCCATCTCTCCTTCCCAACTTTTTGGCCCTGATGGCCAATAGCAACCCAAACCCCATGTCCAAATACTTGGCTGTGAAATTATGGAGGCTTTCACTATGATAAGGCAACAACTGCCTATAGAAAGTGAATATTTGGGTGACCAAAAAGTTGCTGCAATAGTGAAAATGACGGCATAAATGAACATAAGGAGAATAATGCATTTAATCTGTTACTTCTAATTGCATCGAAAAACTTGGAGAAATAAGATGATGAGCTTAGGCTTTTAATTATCTGTTCATACTTTGGTAAGGATCCAAAAAGCTTCTATAACTGCCCTCAAAGAAACCATTGTCTGCTAACAACCACAGGACTGACCTCCTCAAAACTAAACACAAACTTTAATCCTAGAGGACGCTTTATTATTCCACAAATTATAGTCACGATCTTGCAGAGACCATTGTTAAAGTTAAGGTTTTGATTGGGAAGGAGCTCCTGAAACTTCTTCTGGTGTCATTTGGGCAATTGCCAGTGAAGCTGAGGATTTTGAAGCCTTACATTATTTTGACCCTCCTTTGCCAGTACAAGCAACCCTTTTTCCACATCTGAGGTGAATCTCTCCTTGAATGAAGAACGTGCAATGACCTCTTCTAAGGTAATCCTGTAAGGGCTGCTGATCTACCCACATCACTTTTAATTGTTTCTAAGGGAAAAAAGTGACCAGTGTTTTGTAGCGGTGAAAATTTAAGCCACAGTGATTCTTATGATAGTGTGGAAAATGAAAAATACACCTAATGGAATTGAGTATTTGGGTAAGGAGAATTCTGAGCAGAATTTTGAAAGTGCAATCAGTTTCGATAAGGCTATCTATCTGTCTGTCTATCTATCATCTGATACAGAATGATGAACTAATGAGAAACACAAGTTTCTAATAGAATCCAGAGAATACATTTCCATGTAAGATCCTGCTGGGTTTGAGGATAAAACTGTTTCACACAGGTCTCAAAATAAGAACTGGCTCGAGAGAAAAGATCAGATCCAGGGCTCTGTCAGTAAAATATGGTCTCAGGATTAAATCCCAAGGGTGTGGCCATAATGCTCTTTTGTAAGACCTCAGAAAGATTTAGGATGGTGCCTCATAAATCCTCTCAGCTAGACACAAAGATTTCTAAGCATTTTACCGGCATTCTTCTTAGACCAACTCTTCTAAATAAGAGGGCTCCTATACGTCTTTTAAAATATTATCCTTCAACACGTTGACCCTCAGCCCAAGGCAGACGGAAGTTTGTCTCTAAGAGATTTGTGGTATGACTTTGGTCTAATGGAATGGATTATAATTTGATATACAGAAAGTCTACAAAGACTTCAAAGAAGTTACACAGCTTGAAAAGAGAAGTACAAACATCATTCAAAATGCAAAGAGACCTTTGACTCTCCAACTTCCTACAAGCAGGAACCAGGCTAGGAGAGCTAATCAAACGTAAACAATGGACCATTTTTCCTCAAAAATGGAATAGTTAAGAGTCCAGTGGGCAAAGCTTAGTTTAGGAGAACCAGGGAATAGAAACAGAGCTAATCAATGGAGCAGGGGCAACTGTCAACCCATACCTGGCTGGATTTTAGCATTGCTAGGGACTGCTTTGTGTCTCCCCTTTTGACATCCCTCTTCTTCTGTTGTTATTTGTTCAGTTCTCCTGAACCTGTTTTACAATTTTATGCTGTGTATGTGGAGGACAGAATAACTTGTAATTTTAGTTCACAGGTCTTTGGATCAGGAGGAGATGTACATACCCAAGGAGAGTTATCCACACCTCACCTCATTTAAAGAGTGAGCCTTATGACACAGTAGGATAAGGCTTTTGGGGTTCCTGGGTCTGAGTGCATTTTTTATGAAAGAAGACTATTAATACTTGGGGGGCCGGGTCAACTATGGTAGCCAATCTCTAAGGACAGTCTGTAGCTTGCAATTACGAACAAATATGGTGGACACTGGCATTTTGCCAGTTCCATTCCTTGACTTTAAGAGGACTGACAGCTTCTGCTTCACCCTCACGTAGAACTCTTGCTTTTGGAAACTCTAACCCTCCATGATGAAAGTCCATCTACGCTGCTGGAGAGACCATGTGTAGAGACCCATGTAAAAAGCTATGTGGGAAGGAGAGGCACTGTGATTACATGAACAGGAAGAGAGATTCACTCATTCCAGCATCTCAGCTGCACCTCAAGGTGACTCCAGCATCAGTTGGGGCCTTCATGCACCTTCATGACTGTAACTGAGGCCACCAGAAGAACTGCCAAGCTGACACTATCAACCAAAAGAACCCAGACAGGTAATAAAATGAGTGATGTATTAATCCACTAAGTTTAATAGCATTTTGTTGTACAACAGATAACTGTGTCTTTTTATCTTACTTCTTTTCTGATGAGATGATAAATAGAGCGCCTGCATTTATATTTTATTTCTGAGGATGCATCAACATTCTTCCCTGATCCTAATTTATCCTAGTTGATAGATAATATTTCCTTCACAGTGGTCAGGATTAAGGTGAAATCTAGACATGAATAATGTCTCTTGTCTCCATGGGGTACTTTGACCCTCTGAGACCATGACCCTGGCTGAGCCAGTTCACTTGGTTGGAGATTTGCTCTGAGATCATCACCTTTGGATATTAATGTGTAAAATGATAATGTTACGTTTGTGGTCTGGTTTCTTGAACATAAAGAGTTTTTGTACTGTTTTCTCATCAAAAACTATTTCTTTAGCATATATTTTAAAAGTGGGAAATATTTGGAACATTTCAAAGCTTTTAATGCATCTAGTTTCAATTTTTCTACTAAAGTGTATAATTAATGTTAAACACATTTTAAAACAGGGGTGAAAAATATGTATCATTTTTGTTTCTTTTTTACCTCCATACACAAGACAGACATTATTAACTAACCATGATATTAGTTTCCATTGAGCTCAGACATGACTTTAGAAACCTTCACAACGTATTTCTCAAAGCAACTACTATTAGTAGATTGAATTCGGCATTATAATATAAGACAAATCTCCCATACTTACAATAGATGTATTTCCATTGATATCAGAAAAAAATTATGTAAGTTTTCAACAGTATTACTTCATACTGTTCTTGAAATTCCAGCAAATGCAAGGGAGTAAAAATAATTAAGAGGTAAGAAAAAAGGAATGCTAAAGAATCAATATTAGAGATAATATGATTGAATACTTTGTACTCCAATATGTTAATTGAGAAAGAATAAAATTTGGGTAGAAATTCTAACTAGAGGGCATTATACAAATAAATCTTTAGATATAATCTTTGGATATCAATAGTTTACTATATTCCTTTTATAAAATAAGTATATTAAAATGATTTCAATATATAAGAACATTAGCAGGAAATGCATAAAAACCAAAGAAGAGAAATCTTAAACTTCACTATGATACAGAAGAATGGAATGAAGTCAAAGCATACTAAATATCTAGATGGGAAGCTCAATATTGCAAAATTAACAATATTTTCAAATCAATTTTTATATTAATGTGAATATAATAAAATAATAATGACAATTATTTTTGGTACCTAAAACATACTCCAAAATATTTTCTGAAATAATCAAGAATTCTTGGTGTTTTAACAAGCTACGTAAATTAAGATAGTATAATATAGACATAATAATGGTCAGGCAGAGAAAAAAAAAAGCAGAATAGAAAACCTAAAAACAAACCCAAGGATGATAAATATTTGTAGGGGAAATTTGGATTATTCAATAGCTGGTACAGGGATAACTGGTTAAGTATTAGAAAAAAATAAAGTCGTGTTTACATTGGCACTACATACCAAAATAATATCACGTGAAGACTATGTGAAACAAACAAAAAGCCCCATGAAATGCAGAAGAGAACATACGGGAAAATGTATGCATGATCTTAAGCACTGCTCAACATTTTATAAGTAAAAGCAGAGAAGAAACATATTTATATATTTTACTTCTGTAGTAAGCACATTTTGGTGACTGTACTCAGCTCTTAACAAACTCTCCTTTCTCATGTAAGTGCCTTTCTGCACTGGGTTCACAGAAATGGGAACCTAGCCATCATATTTAAGGATGATGCCATTTTGGGGGGTCAGTTTCTAGAATAGTGCTTGGTAAATATAGGCGTGAACTTGATAGATATTTGTCAATTAATGCCTGACTAAGCATGACTGTTATATAATATATTCCAGGAACCTGGAAATTCAACTCAGAGCCTGTTGACTGCTTCCTTCTTATGACTGGAACACATAAAGAAAATGATGAGAAGAGGTCATATACTTCCCCAAAAACACAAGAGATACTTCATCCTCAGAGATAAAGAAAATGTGGAGAGAAAATTCAAAGGCCATAGGTTTCATTTTCCAAAAATGGAGAAATTACACAAAAAATCTAGTATATTCATACAATATATTACTGTGCATTCAATAAGGAGTACATACTCAAAGCATACTTAAGAACAAAGTGGGGAAAAGGTGTACTATATAAAAGCTAAGGACAAACAAATACACTAATGTTTATTTTATTTTTTGAAAGCAAAATATATTATTATTAATTTATTAGATAACTAATAGTATAATATAAATAATAGTAACAAGGTACTTGCAATTATAGAATAAGGATAAGTGAAATGAACGACAGCAATCTTATAAAGGATAGAAGGGAGTAATTGGGAATATTCTCTTATAAAGTAACTGCAAAATTAGTGAAATATTGTAATGTTAATTGAAAATGGACTTTTTTCTGATGTATCAATTAGTAATTCCAAATTTTGGTTTTTTCATCCTGAAGCAATACATTGCTCTACTTCACAATTTTCATGAAACTACACGTGTGAGTGTTCTATTTTAAACTGTAAAGTATGTTGCAAATTTGATTTTCTTATTAATTGACATAGTAATATACATACTTGGCTTTTAGATTTTTAAAAAAATATTTATTACCTTTTTGACCCATTTCTCCTGTCTCCTCAACCACCTGTCTCTAGCAACCAATCTGTTCAATGTATCTATGATCCTGGTTGTTTTTGCTTGTTTGTTCTTTGTTTTGTTTTGTTTAGATTCCACATATAAGAGAGATCATATGGTATGGGCCTTTCCCTGACTGACTTTCACTTAGTAAGATGCCTTCGAGGTCCATCCATGTTGTCACAAATGGCAAGATTTCACTGTTATTTACAGCTGAATAATATTCTATTGTATATGTATATCACATTTT
Organism: Delphinus delphis; assembly: GCF_949987515.2. Lineage (NCBI taxonomy): Eukaryota > Metazoa > Chordata > Mammalia > Artiodactyla > Delphinidae > Delphinus > Delphinus delphis. Next base: position 29,075,231 of record NC_082688.1, read on the forward strand.
CTTTATCCATTTATCCACTAACGGACACTTAAGTTGTTTCCATATCTTGGCTATTGTATATAATGCTGCAATGAACATGGGAGTGTAGTTATCTTTTCAAGTTAGTGTTTTCATTTTCTTTAGATAAATACTCAGAAGTGGAATTGCTGAACCATTTGGTAGTTCTGTTTTTAATTTTCTGAAGACCTCCATACAATTTTCCACAGTGGCTGCACCAATTAACGTTCCCACCAACAATGCACAAAGGTTCCATTTCCTCTACACCTTTGCCAACACTTGTTATATCTTGGTTTTTTGATTACAGCCATTCTAACAGGTGTGAGGTGGTATCTGTGGTTTTGATCTGCATTTCCCTGATGATTAGTGATGTTGAGCATCTTTTCATGTGTCTGCTGGCAATTTGTATGTCTTCTCTGGAAAACCTGTCTATTCAGATCTTCTGCCCATTTTTAAATTGGATTGTTTGCTGCTATTCAGTTGTATGAGTTCTTTTATATATTTTGGATATTAACCCCTTATCAGGCAAATGATTTGCAAATATTTTCTCCCATTCAGTAGATGTCCTTTTTATTTGGTTGATGATTTGCCACTAATGTTTATTTTTATGATTGACAATATATGGGAGTACAGTAAAAACCCTGGGATATTATTCAATCAAAAACAATCTTTAGGGGGCTTCCCTGGTGGCACAGTGGTTGAGAGTCCGCCTGCCGATGCAGGGGACACGGGTTCGTGCCCCAGTCCGGGAAGATCCCACATGCCGCGGAGCAGCTAGGCCCGTGAGCCATGGACGTGCAGCGCACACACACATGCACAAGCATAAAACTGAAGCCACATATTAATTCATTGACTAGGATATCATGTCTTTTTCAAAAACAAAACCTTCACTTAGAAAAAAAAATAATTGCCATCATTTAATGTACAGTAAGTTCTTTTCTTTAAGATGACTGTTTACAACTCTATATAATCTTCCCTACATAAACTGCAATTATAATACATAACCTATGGCACAGACTTTGGTATTTCTTTAAAATATAACATTAATTTAAAAGCACTTTCAAAGATATCTGAAAGAGGAATCACCTAGATTTTTACAAATGTTTTCCCTAATCATTTCATAAAATTAATGCTACAGGATTTTTGAAACAAACCTTTTCCAAAGCACTTCCTTGAATTTTCATAGAAACCACTCCATATTTTCACAGGTATATATATTTTTAAATAAATTTATTTATTTATTTATGTATTTTTGGCTGCATTGGGTCTTCATTGCTGCACGTGGGATTTCTCTAGTTGTGGTGAGCAGGGGCTACTCTTCGCTGCTGTGCACGGGCTTCTCATTGTGGTGGCTTCTCTTGCTGTGGATCACGGGCTCTAGGCATGCAGCCTTCAGTAAGTGTGGAACACAGGCTCAGTAGCTGTGGCTCATGGGCTCTAGAGCGCAGGCTCAGTAGTTGTGGTGCATGGACTTAGTTGCTCCACGGCATGTGGGATCTTCCCGAGCCAGGGATCGAACCCGTGTCCCCTGCATTGGCAGGTGGATCCTTAACCAGTGCACCACCAGGGAAGCCCAGGACACTAGTTTTTTAAGTAAGCATTTTATTTCAGAAGTTTTAGAATTATTGTGAAGATAGTACAGAGTTCCTGGATACCCCACAACCAGTTTTCTTCCCTATTAGTAACATCTTTCATTCGAATGGTGCATTGGTTATAATTAATTAACAAAAATTAACACTTTATTATTAACAAAACTTGATATTTTATTCAAATGTCCTTGGATTTTCATTGATGTTATTTTTATGTTTCAGAATCCCATCCAGGAAATCATATTTCCTTTATTAGTCCTGTCTCTTAAGGTTCCTCTTGGTTTTGACAATTTCTCAGACTTTCCTTATTTTTGATGACCTTGATAGTCTGGTAACTTGTAAAATGTCCTGCAATTGGGATTTGTCTGCTGTTTATCTCATGATTAGTCTGGGGTAATATTTTGGGGAAAAAGATAACAGAGGTCAAGTGCCATTCTCATCATATGTCGAGGGCATGTACTATCAGTATGACTTTTCACTGTTGATGTTCACTTTGATCACCTGGCTTGAGTTAGTGTTTGTCAGATTTTTCCTTTGTAAAACTAATTTTCCCCTCCCTTTTTCATACTGTATTCTTTGGAAGAAGTCACTATGGACAGCTCCCATTTAAAAAGTGGAGAATTATACTTCACCTCCTTTAGAGTGGAGTATCTACATAAATTATTTGGAAAATTTCTGCATGGGAGATGTGTCTATTCTTCCCTATTTATTTACTTACAGCAGTATGGGCTCGTGAATATTTATTTTATAATTTGGATTATAATGCAATACTACATTACTTATTTTATTGCTCAAATTGTTCCAGCTTTAACCTTTGGGATCTGCTGGATTTTGTTTGCTAGTATTTTGTTGAGGATTTTTGCATCTATGTTCATCACTGATATTGGTCTGTAGTTTACTTTTTTTGTGACATCTTTGGTTTTCATATCATAGTGGCCTCATAGAATGAGTTTGGGAGTGTTCCTCCCTTTGCTATATTTTGGAAGAGTTTGAGAAGGATAGGTGTTAGCTCTTCTGTAAATATTTGATAGAATTCACCTGTGAAGCCATCTGGTCCTGGGCTTTTGTTCGTTGGAAGATTTTTAATCACAGCTTTAATTTCAGTGCTTGTGATTGGTCTGTTTTTATTTTCTATTTCTTCCTGGTTCAGTCTCGGAACGTTGTGCTTTTCGAAGAATTTGTCCATTTCTTCCAGGTTGTCCATTTTATTGGCATATAGTTGCTTGTAGTAATCTCTCATGATCCGTTGTACTTCTGCAGTGTCAGTTGTTACTTCTTTTTAATTTCCAATTCTGTTGAGTCTTTTCCCTTTTTTTCTTGATGAGTCTGGCTAATGGTTTATCAACTTTGTTTATTTTCTCAAATAACCAGCTTTTAGTTTTATTGATCTTTGCTATTGTTTCCTTCATTCCTTTTTCATTCATTCCTGATCTGATCTTTATGATTTCTTTCCTTGTGCTAACTTTGGGGTTTTTTTGTTCTTCTTTCTCTAATTGCTTTAGGTGTAAGGTTAGGTTTTTTAGTTGAGATGTTTCTTGTTTCTTGAGGTAGGATTGTATTGCTATAAACTTCCCTCTTAGATCTGCTTTTGCTGCATTCCATAGGTTTTGGGTCATCATGTTTTCATTGTCATTTGTTTCTAGGTATATTTTGATTTCCTCTTTGATTTCTTCAGTGATCTCTTGGTTATTTAGTAGTGTATTGTTTAGCCTCCATGTGTTTGTATTTTTTACATTTTCCTGTAATTGATAGTCTCATAGTGTTGGGATCAGAAAAGATACTTGATACGATTTCAATTTTGTTATATTTATCATGGCTTGATTTGTGACCCACGATATGATCTATCCTGGAGAATGTCCCATAAACACTTGAGAAGAAAGTGTATTCTGTTGTTTTTGGATGGAATGTCCTATAAATATCAATTAAGTCCATCTTGTTTAATGTGTCATTAAAGTTTGTGTTTCCTTATGTATTTCCTTTTGGATGATCTGTCCATTGGTGAAAGTGGAGTTTTAAAGTCCCCTACTATTATTTTGTTACTGTGGATTTCCCCTTTTATGGCTGTTAGCATTTGTGTTATGTATTGAGGTGCTCCTATGTTGGGTGCATAAATATTTACAATTGTTATATCTTCTTCTTGGATCGATCCCTTGATCATCATGTAGTGTCCTTCTTTGTCTCTTGTAAGAGTCTTTATTTTAAAGTCTATTTTTTCTGACATGAGTATTGCTACTCCAGCTTTCTTTCGGTTTCCATTTGCATGGAATATCTTTTTCCATCCCCACACTTTCAGTTTTTATGTGTCCCTAGGTCTGAGGTAGGTCTCTTGTAGACAGCATATATATGAGTCCTGTTTTTGTATCCATTCAGCCAGTCTGTGTCCTTTGGTTGGAGCATTAATCCATTTACATTTAAGGTAATTACCAATATGTATGTTCCTTTTACCATTTTCTTAATTGTTTTGGGTCTGTTATTGTAGGTCTTTTCCTTCTCTTTTGTTTCCTGCCTAGAGAAGTTCCTTTAGCATTTGTTGTAAAGTTGGTTTGGTGGTGCTGAATTCTCTTAGCTTTTGCTTGTCTGTTAAAGTTTTAATTTCTCTGTCAAGTCTGAATGAGATCCTTGCTGGGTAGAGTAATCTTGGTTGTAGTTTTTTCCCTTTCATCAGTTTAAATATGTCCTGCCCTACCCTTCTGGCTTGCAGAGTTTCTGCTGAAAGATCAGCTGTTAATCTTATGGGGATTCACTTGTATGTTATTTGTTGCTTTTCCCTTTCTGCTTTTAATATTTTTCCTTTGTATTTAATTTTTGATAGTTTGATTAATATGTGTCTTGGCCTGTTTCTCCTTGGATTTATCCTGTATGGGACTCTTTGTGCTTCCTGGACTTGACTATGTCCTCTCCCATATTAAGGAAGTTTTGAACTATAATCTCTTCAAACATTTTCTCAGTCCCTTTCTTTTTCTCTTCTTCTTATGGGGCTCATATAATTTGAATGTTGGTGCTTTTAATATTGTCCCAGAGGTCTCTGATACTGTTCTCAATCCTTTTCATTCTTTTTCTTTATTCTGCTCGGTGGCAGTTATTTCCACTATTTTATCTTTCAGGTCACTTATGCATTCTTCTGCCCCAGTTATTCTGCTATTGATTCCTTCTAGAGAATTTTTAATTTCACTTATTGTGTTGTTCATCATTGTTTGTTTGCTGTTTAGTTCTTCTAAGTCCTTGTTAAATGTTTCTTGTATTTCCTCCATTGTATTTCCAAGATTTTGGATCATCATTACTATCATAATCTGAATTCTTTTTCAGGTAGACTGCCTATTTCTTCTTCATTTGTTTGGTCTGGTGGGTTTCTTCCTTGCTCTTTAATCTGCTGCATATTTCTGTCTTCCCATTTTGCTTAACTTACTGTATTTGGGGTCTCGTTTTCTCAGGCTGCAGGTTTGTAGTTCCCGTTGTTTTTGGTGTCTGCCCCCAGTGGGTGAGGTTCACTCAGTTGGTTGTGTAGGCTTCTTGGTGGAGGGGGCTGGTGCCTGTGTTCTGATGGATGAGGCTGGATCTTGTCTTTCTGGTGGGCAGGACCGCGTCTGGTAGTGTGTTTTGGGGTATCTGTAAACTTAGTGTGACTTTAGGCAGCCTCTCTGCTAATGGGTTGTGCTGTGTTCCTGTCTTGCTAGCCTTTTGGCATGTGGTGTCCAGCACTGGAGCTTGCTGGTCGTTGAGTGGAGCTGGGTGTTAGCGTTGAGATGGAGATCTCTGGGAGAGCTCTCGCTGATTGATATTAAGTGTGGCTGGGAGGTCTCTGGTGGCCCAATGTTCTGAACTTGGTTCTTCCACCTCAGAGGCTCAGGCCTGACACCTGGCAGGAGCACCAAGACACTTTCAGCCGCATGGTGTCTATGTCACTTTGAGCAAGTGACTTAACCTCTGTGTGCCTCAGTGTCTGCTTCCTCATCTATATACTGGTGTTTGGCAGAGATGCTTTGCAGCTGTACTTCGAGAGATATACAGTGGTCAACCTTCCCGGAACCGGCTCCCACTTCAGGAGAAGTATGTGTAGCACAGAGAGCTCGAGTCAACACATTGTAATCACCAGAGAGTAATATACAAGGCTGGTAAGAAACTCTGACATGTTGACCTTCAAATGGAAAAATCCTTTCTCTGTGTGAATAAAAGTGGCCTTTGAGGTCCAGGTTTCAGGTAAGTGGCCCGCAGTCCCAAGGACAGTCGTGGCTTCAGCTGGTGGCGTCCCTCCAAAGCAGGCAGCCTCAGTGAGGCCACCATCCCATTGTGCTCCAGAGCAGCTCAGTGACAGTGGAGGGAAGAGACCACAAGCCTGGAGTTCCAGCTCTGTGGAAACACGGGCTCTGTTCTGGGTGGGGGTTATACTTTAAATTGAGGAACGCATATATCTTATATAGACTTTCAGAATTGTCATTTCTAAAACATAATAGAGTACTATAAAATTTATAGTAAGCTTATATAAACAAATTAAAAAAGTATAGAGACTTAAAGTGGAAAGGAATGTCATTTCAAGTTCGTATTTGTTTTAAATCAAGTACCAATTGCTTCCATATACAAAAATAACAATAAAAATATGGTGATGTTCCAAACACCAGAGATTGTATCAAATAGTATTTAAAATTTTATGTTTAGCTAGTTGGCAGATGGAAGTGACTAAAAATTGAGGTTAATATTCCTATTTTATATTCCCTCTTTAAAAGCTAAAAGCATGACATAACCTAATGGAAATTAGGTATTCAAAGGTAAGAATTATGAGTAAAGACAGCAAATAAAACATGATTTTCTATGTGGAATTAAATCAATTATTCATGGTGACAGTCTCAATGAAAGAGATAAGATCAAATGACACAAGGGGAAAAGCATAGCATCTAGAATCAATTTCATCTAGATTCAGTAAGCTTTAATTTCTACATCTGTAAAATAGAATAATAATACCTATCTTATGTGCTTATTGTGTGGATTAGATTAGATAATACTTGTTAAGTCCCTTGCACTTAATATTCAGTATATGGGATAAAATTTTCTTCAACTTCTTGATATTGTTTTTCCAAATACTACCACAACTATTACTAATAGTAATAGTAGCAATAATATAATGCATCTTAAGATTTACTGAGTGCAACTATACATCTTACACTACTAATACTATATAGTAAATATATATACTATTGGTAGTATATACCTGATACTGGGGAAAAGTTATTCATTCATTACATATTGCCCTAATATCCCCAATTTTATAAGTGAGAAAACCTAACCGCTCCCCAGCCCAAAGCTAAGTAAATCACTTAAGGTTCTTCAGCTAGTAAGAAGTAAAGCCAAAATATGAACCCAGGCAGACTGGCACCAAAGAACCCACTTTTAGCCTCTCTTTGAAGGGCATAGGATAGGGAATGCTTTAAAATAGTCATCATCCTTAAAATACAGACAAAATACAGTAGTTACATGCATTGTTATATTCCATATATACCACAATAAAGAAATAGAACTTGTAAAATAAGTTAAAATTAATTCAATAATACCTTTGAATATCTGGAGAGCCTATTACAACCTCTATAGGTGGCTTAGCAAGTATAGCAGCAGGCTGAATTGTACTGTGTTAATTTTTTCTTTCTTTAGCAGAGCTGATATATGCCATTGAGGCAATGCACAGTATCACCCTACCCCCACCTTTGGCCTTGAAAAAATATCTATAGGTATTTTTAAATGTATTTAACAATCTCCTACTATTGTATTATTCAGATATGAGCTCTGCTAGTCAGTGTTTGGGGCATTATGAAAGTACTGTGGGACGACTTTCTAAATGAGATGTTCACTTGATCTGGTTTACCACCAAGTATTATATTTAGTCCATACTAACTCTTTTTACGTTACTGTGGCATCTCCACAATAAAATTAAAATGCCCTTAAAGAAAACAAAATGCATTTCATAAATATAAAACAGATATATCAATCAATTACTGAAGAGTAGACCACCTGATATCCTGCTTTATGACTTAAACCACAGCAATAATATTAGTTTCCACATACTGAGCACCTATGATGTGTGAGTCATATTATGGTGTACTTGACAGACTATTCAATCTCCATCCTCCTCTTTACTTCAATATGAAAACTACTTGGGGCTTATGGTCTCTAACACTACTCTCTTCCCTGTCTCTACTGTTGCCACCTGTCATCCTATGATTTACTTGCTTAGTTCTGGTTCTCAGTTAACTTTTGACATTAATTCTTTTTACAGTATCTTCAGTGACCTCAAGGTTAGCTTATCCACAGCTGAGTCTCTGGTTTCCTTACTCTCAACTCTACTTGAGCTTCACCTCCAATGTACTTAAATCATCTACTCCCACAGTTTTCTCTGTAAATCATCATTACCTGGAAGTTTTCCACTTATTAATTCTTTAATTCTTATTTCCTCACAATAACATCTTCACCTTTCAACTTTATTTCTATTATTCCCTCTACCTAGTCTTCAAATCCATTGAGACTTCTTTTTTTTTAACTCCAGTAATTTTAAAAAATGATTTCTATTTACTGCATCTTAAGTAAAACATTTTCTGGATTTTACAATGGACAATATTTTCAGTGTTCCAGGCACTTTGTTGTTTTTTGTTCTAACATTTATTCCTCTTTAAATAAACAGAGATTTTTATGACTTTGATATCTGTCCAAAAGCAAGGGAAATGAGATTCTCTGCCAACACCACAGTGTACCTGGTTACCATTAGATTTTACCCAAGGTATGTTAGATTAAATGGTTAGTTGATATAAACTTACATTACTATCTCAGCATTGTACTAAAATGAAGGGAGTTAGAGCTATAGGTGGTCTCAGCAGATGTCTGACAAGAGTTCTGTGCTTGATAAAGCTTATGTATACACTGTGTAGGAGCCAATTTTGCACATCCTGGATTTTTTGGCCGAGGCACCACATCAGTTACAAGTTGTGCCTGTGCCTAGCCTCATTTCCATTGTTACAGGATAGTTGTACTTCCAAATCAAGGACAATCTAATCACTGTTGTTTGCCTTAGAATAGCTGCTGCTGCATTACACTTCACCTTCTTAAAAACTGCTTTCAAAGGCTAGCGATCCAGGCAATAGCTTCTGTTGGCTTACTGTCTGCTTCAGTCCTTAAGGCTCACAATGTGGGGGACATTAGTGAGGTTTTGTATATCTACCATTTTTCCTCCATCTTTTTCAGGAGAAGTAACTACAAATCAGCATATTTCCTGCTTTTCTTTTCTACAAGTAAAATATTCTGGCATATGAATGAATAGTTTTCCAAGTTTCAGGGCTGTTTGGGGTCCTCCTTGATTCTTATATTTCTGTTATTAATTTCAATAGTGATCAGCATATGGGGGGAGTGAATTTGTTTCCTATCAATGTCATCATGTATTGTTGAATTCGTTTGCTAATAGTGTTGATCCTTGAGCAAGAAGGGTTTGAACTGCATGGGTCCAGTTATACCTGGATTTTTTTCTATAGTAAATACTACAGTCCTACACAATCAGTGGTTGTTGAATCTGTAGATGTGAAACTGCAGATATGAAATAACTACAACCATGTATATGGAAGGCTGACTATAGGTTATACATCAATTTTCCATGGCACTGAGGGTCAGCACCCCAATTTCTGTGTTGTTCAAAAGTCAAATGTATTTTGTTGAGGATTTTTGCATCTATGTTCATCAGTGATATAGATCTGTAATTTTTGTAGTGTTTTTGTCTGCTTTTGGAATCAGTGTCAGCCAACCTCAGAGAATAAGTTTGGAAACATTCCTTCCTCTTCAGTTTTTTGGAATAGTTTGAGAAGAATAGTGTAACTCTTAAGTGTTTGATAGAATTAACTTGTGAGGCCACCTGGTCCTGAACTTTTGTTTGTTGGGAGTTTATTACTGACTCATATCATTACCAATAATTGGTCTATTCACACTTTCTATTTCTTCCTGATTCAGTCTTCAGAGATTGTACGTTTCTAGGAATTTATCGATTTATTTTATGTTGCTTATTTTGTTGGTGTATAATTGTTCATAGTAATTGTTTATGATTCTTTGCATTTCTGTGGTGTTGGTTATAATTTCTCTTTCATTTCTAATTTTATTTATTTGGGTCCTTTCTCTTTTTCTTGATGAGTCTGACAATTTTGTCTTTTCAAAGAACTAGCTCTTAGTTTCATTGATCTTTTCTATCTGTTTTAGTCTCTAATTCATGTATTTCTGCTTGGATCTATATGATTTCTTTCCTTCTACTAACTTTGGATTTGTTTGCTTTTCTTTTCTAGTTCCTTTAGGTGTAAGGTTAGGTTGTTTGAGTTTTTCTTGTTTCCTGAAGTAGGCTTGTATCATTATAAACTTCCCTCTTAGAACTGCTTTTATTGTGTCGATACATGTTGGATCATTGTGCTTCCATTTCCATTAGTCTCCCGGTATTCTTTGATTTCCTCCTTGATTTCTTAAGTGACCATTGGCTGTTTAATAGCATATTGTTTAGCCTTCACGTGTTTGTGTTTTCTGTATTTTTTTTTTCTTTCTTGTAGTTGATTACCAGTCTCATACTGTTGTGGTTGGAAAAGATGCATAATATGTTTTCAGTCTTTTTAAGTTTACTGAGACTTGTTTTGTGGCCTAGCATGTGATCTATCCTGGAGAATGTTCCATGTGCACTTGAAAAGAATATGTATTCTGCTGCTTTTGGATAGAGTGTTCTGTAGATATCTATAAAGTCTACCATCTGGCCTAATGTGTCATTTAAGGCCGTGTTTCCTTATTGATTTTTGGTCTAGATGATTTGTACATTGATTTAAGTAAGATGTTAAAGTCCTCTACTATTACTGTGTTACTGTCAATTTCTCCCTTTATGTGTACTCATATATTTTTTTTAGTCATTGCAAGTTTTCTTTCTTTCTTCCTTCCTTCCACCCTCCCTCCCTCTCTCTCTCTCTCCCTTCCTTTCTCTTTCTTTCTTTCTTTTACAGTAGGTCCTTGTTGGTTATCTACTTTTAATATAGCAGTGTGTACATGTCAATTCCAAACTCCCAGTCTATCCCTCCCCACTACCCCCTTGGTAATCATAAGTTTATTCTCTAAGTCTGTGAGTCTGTCTCAGTTTTGTAAATAAGTTCATTTGTATCATTTTTTAAATATGTGTTTTATGTATTTAAGTGTTATGTTGGGTGCATACATATTTACAATTATTGTATCTTCTTGTTGGATTGATCCTGTTATCATCAAGTAATGTCCTTCTTTGTTTCATGTTATAGTCTTTGTTTTAAAGTCTATTTTGCCTGATGTAAGTATTGCTAGCCCAGCTTTCATTTTCCCTTTTCATTTGGATGAAATACCTTTTTCTATCTTTTCACTTTCAGTCTGCATGTGACTTTAGATCTGAAATGAGTCTCTTGTAGGCAGCATCTATATGGGTCTTGTTTTTTAATCCATTCACTGACCCTAATTTTTTGATTAGACCATTTAGTCCATTTACATTTAAAGTAATTAGTGATAGGCATGCACTTATTGCTATTTTGCTCATTGTTTTCTGGTTGTTTTCTAGTTCTTTTCTCTTCCTTTCTTCTTTTATTCTTTTCTCTTGTAATCTGATAACTATGTTTATTGTTATATTTGGATTCCTTTCTCTTTTTTTGTGTGTATCTACTATAGAATTTTGGTTTGTGGTTACCATGAGGGGTGTGTGTGTGTGTGTGTGTGTATATATATATATGAATAATTTAAGTTGATGATATTTTTTGTGTGTATCCCTTTGCAACTTCTTGCAACCTTCATACTAGCTTTATAAAGTTGTCTTGCAACCTTCATACTAGCTTTATAAAGTTGTTCATCTACTACCTTTACTGTACATTTGCCTTCATCAATGAGATTTTTCCTTCTGTAGTTTTCATATTTCTAGCTGTGGTCTTTTCTGCCTTTTTTTAACATTTTTTTAATTGTTATTTTATATTGGAGTATAGTTGATTAACAGTGTTGTGTTAGTTTCAGGTGTACAGCAAAGTGATTCAGTTACACATTCCTTGTAAAGCCTGTTTAGTGGTGCTGAACTCTTTTAGCTTCTGCTTGTCTATAAAACTCTTTATCTCTCCTTCAAATCTGAATGATAGCCTTGCTGAGTAGCATATTCTTGGTTACAGATTTTTCCTTTCATCACTTTGAATATATCATGCCACTCCTTTCTGGCCTGCAAAATTTCTGCTGAAAATTCAGCTTACAGTTTTACAGGAGTTCCCTTATATGTAACTAGTTGCTTTTCCCTTGTTGCTTTTAATATTCTCTCTTTAACTTTTGGAATTTTAAATATAGCATTTCTTGGGTGGATCTCTTTGGGTTCATATTGTTTGGGACTTTCTGTGATTCCTGGACCTGAGTGTCTGTTTCCCTCCTCAGGTTAGGGAAAGTTTTTAACTATTTTCAGCTTATTTCTTCAAAGAAGTTCTCCACCACTTTCACTCTCTCTTCTCCTGGGACCCTTATAATGTGAATGTTAGTACACTTCATTTTGTCCCAGAGATCTCTTAAAGTGTCCTTATTTTTTAAAAATTCTTTTTTCTGTTCAGCTTGAGTGATTTCCACTAATCTTGTTTTCCAGTTCATAGCTCCATTCCTCTGTAACATGTAATCTACTGTTATACACTTTCTAGTGTATTTTTAAATTTCGGTTATTGCATTATTCAGCTCTGTCTGGTTCTTCTTTATGTTTTGTAACTGTTTGTTAAAGTTCTCCCTGTATTCATCCATTCTTCTCCTTAGTTCCTTAAACATCTTTAAGATCATGGCCTTGAACTCTTTATCAGTTAGACTACTTATTTGCACTTTGCTTAGTTCTTCCTCTGGGACTTTACCTTCTTCCTTCATTTGCAACACAGTCCTCTGCCATTTCATTTTGCCTAATTCTCAGTTTTTATTTCTATGTATTAGGTAAGTTGGTTATGCTTCCTGATATTGGAGAAGTGGCCTTATATAGGATACATCCTCTGGGGCCCAGCAGCACACTCCCCTCTAGTCACCAGAGCTATATGGTCTAGGGGTATCCCCTATGTGGGCTGCATAGGCCCTTCTGTTTTGGTGGGGTCAACTACTGTGGGTGTGCTGGTAGGTGGAGCTAGCTTCTGGTTTGGTTAGCTCCCGGGCCCTGCATTGTGCTGAGGCTGCTGGCCTACTGGTGGGCAGGGCTGGGTCCTGGCACAACTGGTATAGTGCTGGGGCATTCCAGGGCTGATGCTGCCCCACTGGTGGGGCAGAGCCAGGTCATGGGGTAGCTGGCTGCAGGACCCCAAATAATATGTTTTTACTTTTTCAAATAAATTGTCATTCATTCAAGGACTTTTATTCCAATAGCCTTTCATCTCTAAAATTTTCATATTGCATTTAGTCTGAGTATAATTTAAAAGTGACGGAAGAACCCTGGAGGAAATGATGATTTTTAAATTCAGATGCCCTCACACACATAAAATTAAACTAGGGAAACTGGAATAAGATGTGGATTGAATCAATTTCAATATCCTGGTTGTGATATTACACTGTATTTTTTCAATTTGGTACTACTGGGAGAAACTAGGTAAAGGATACATGGAATATATTTGTTTTAATTCTTATAACTGTATATGGATTTATACAGATAACTTAGAGTTATCTCAAAATAAATGTTTAACTAAATTTTAAAAATCTAAGTAAAACATGTTCTAATGTGAAAAAATGAATAACACATCTAAATTATGACTTTCTTTATAATGATTTATATGTCTGTATATATATATATACACACATATACTGTTATAGAAATGGTTCATAATTTTGATAAGAGATTTAATATCACTTTTTGGCCTAAGTACTAAATTTCCCAAGATAATTTCTCTTAAAAATTGTTAAGTAAATAATTTCCATTTTTATAAATAAATTTGTATAAATTCACAATTATTTACAAATAAATTTATAAATAAATTTATTTTTCATATATTTTAAGACATAGATAATTTGAAAACATTGAGTTTGAGTGTCATGAATCATATGCTTATTAAATCTGGAATAGTTTACACACCTTATTCTCTCTATTAAACTCATTTATAAATGTCTATTCATGAAAGTGAATGGCATTGCTTTCACAGTTATTTCCATTTAGGTATATTTCTATTCTCACATAATCCATGCTATTGTTTACATGTATCTGGATGTTTTGATAGATTGTTAGCCATCAAATGAAGAATTTAAATAAATGGATGAGAAAAGAGATTCTAAAAGTAAAAAAAATACTGTAACTTTAATGGCCCTATTTGTGTATGTTTTAAAACAGATGAAATACAAACATATTGAATATCCTACAACTAATGTCAAATTAGATGTATTAGATTAATATTAATTATTATGTATATACAGAGAGGGCCTGACAAGAAGTGAATGTCAAAATAAAATTGAATAATTTGCAGAGAGTATAATAAAACATCTCTGTAGGATGTAGAGAAATCACAACGATATTGCAGTAATTTGGGGCTAGTAATAATGAGGTTATGTATCCCCCTTAGGCATAAAAAGACAAGGGACTGAAAAGAAGGATGGGCTGACACAGCCCCCTAACAAATGCAGCCAGTCCTAGATGACTTTCGGGGAAGGTGCCAGAGGTACATGTACCCTGACCTTATCCTCCTTCCCTTACTGACATTTCTTAACGGTGCCTCCCTTTGGCCAAATCCAATAGGAAGCCAGAAGACAAGAGAACCAGCCAATTCAATCAATATGGGTCAGTTTCCTGAGGCAGTGTGGGATGAGAAAGAAGCAGCCTGAGTCTTGAGATGCAAAGGAAAGACAGAACGCATAGCATGTTTTGTATCTAAGAAAATAGCAATATCTTTACTCTCTAGAAATCTAAAGCCATTTGATAAAGACCACTTAAACTTATGTGCAATACTCACAGAAAAACAAAACAAAAACTGTCCAACCAGGTTGGACACCTCCAATTTCGTTAAACTTGCAGTACCTACTCTCTCTGTCTTTCCCTTCCCCCACAACAAATAAAAAATGATGCAGTCACACGAATGTGCTTGGGGTTCATTCAGTATACTGTAGAACATTACTAATTCATTCATTCAATGGACCTTTACTGAGCACCTTTTATGTGTCTGGAATTATGTTAGGTATTGGGATATAAAGATGAATAAACCTAGGTCTCCATGTACATATATCTCAACTAGAGCAATATTTCTTATTTATTTCACAGGTTTTCTGTGAAAGGTTTCCCCACTTTCCATGACATTCAATCTATTTTTATAAGAGTACTGATTTGTACCTCCCTTGATCCTTAAGTTGCACTTTTAATCTACTCCCTTTTCAAAGGGCATTTGTATTGAGTGCTCTCTTCTTTTCTATTTCTGCAAATTAGACTGAGTGACAGTGGAACACACTGAAACAAATTCATATGGTACACCAATGAATAACAGGTAAAGCTGAGTGTATCGCCTTTCAAGTATAAAAGCAAGAGAGAAGCAAAAGTCCAGGGTCTTGCTGATTTTGTCAGTTATAGCTTACCTCAGCTCAACCTTCCACTTCTTCTAACCTTTCCTTCTCAGACTGTGGTCACTAGTGCAGTTGCCCTATTAGTGTCACCCTTTCTCTATGTTTGTTGTCATGATTTCTATTATTTTGATATAATTTTGTTACACTTTTCATTAAAGTCCATCACTCCATGTGACACTTGTCCAAGTACCTGTGTGTAGTGGTCCCCAGTAAAACCATCATGGCCTGAGGGAAATAGTTTTAGAAAGTAGCAATTAGGTGGGAGTGCTGGCACCTAGTAAAATTACTTTCCATGGTCCTGTTCCTTGTGTGCAGGGGTAAATGAACTGTTTTAATGGCAGTGTCAGCAGGATAGTTCCAGATGAGAGAGTTGATCATTCTGCCACTTGAAAAGCCTAGGACACAAGTTGGGAAGATGAGCTCTAAATCTTACCTTCTATGATAATTTACCAACCTATTTATTATGCATGCTACCTTCACCAACTACTGGCCATCGTGATCTTACTAAAATTCCAAATAAACACATTATATTCCTTTATTTTGTTATCCCCATTCTTCTTCAGGCTAAGATCCAGACTGGCCAAAGACAATCCCTCTAAACTCATTCCTTGTTTGTCCTCAAACAAGTGATAAATTACCAAATTAACTGTTAAGATTCTAAGATTTCTATCCTGTTCATACTCGTGACTTTTCACATGTCCTTTGCCTTAGCTAGAATATTTTCCCCTCTAAGACCAAGTGCCTAAAACCAACATCAATTTAAAAAATGAGTCAAGTCTTGCTTCCTCTCTAAGAATCCCCTCTGCTTTGTAAACATGTTGTGACACCTTCTTCCTTTAGTGTTGTCATTGTAATCTTTACATATATCTTCTTGCAGTACTTTTTCTTTTTTGCATGGGTATTTGTATCTCTCTTATACCAGTCTCTGTATTATAATTTGTACAGCCTTATTCTTTTAGCTTGGTATTTTTCCATAAAGATGCAAATTATCTTTTTATCTTTATGGCTCTCATAGGAATTTAAAATTACTAGGCACCAAATAAATATCTGCTGAATAATTATATTTGCTAGGAAGTTTCTGGAAAATCCAGAAAAACGGTATTGCTAAAAAGTGTAATAATTCTGGCTTCCCATCAATATTCATAGAGGAAGTATGTGCATAGTTTATAGATTCCAGTTATTTTGTTGAAAAATTAGCTGAGGTAGGAAAAGCATGAATAATTTAGTTTCAATTATTCTAGTATATTTTGCCTTCTCAAGAAAGGAAATGAAAGAGAATGTAACAGAAACAAAGCAAACCTCATTGGGAATTTTGTATTGATTCTTCTTTTTGTGGAAGATTATTAACATGACTATTTTATGGAGTTTATCTACAAATAAATCTGGTCTTAGGAAGAATAATAATTTAAACACAAAGTTTCAGATCTTTGTTCTAATCGTAAAAGCATAATGAAAGTCATAAATCAGTAGTTTGCCAGCTATGAGATACCCTTACTTCCCCTGTTAGTACTTTACAAACATTTTCTGCCTCTTGCTTAAATCAATAACAAACACCTTTAAAGCTCACAGAACTTTCATTTCAGAGGTATCTCCAGTTTACTCTTAAGAAATAATAGTGATTGGTAAAATGGATATATAGTCATCAGATTAAGGAATACAATTCTTAAAGTAAAAGAGCCTACTTTTATGAATAATTTTCCTGTACTTGATCCTTGGAGAAATCACAATACTACTGAGCTAAAAATAAAGATGAGAAACATGAAAAAAATGAAAAAAATATAACTTTCTATGTTGGATTATCTATATAATATTCAATATACAAAAACTTATTAAGAATCATAACATCTATTTCCCATTATGTTCTAATACTGAGAGCTGAACAATACATTAACTCAAAAAAAATGTGAGCAGTGTGTATAAAACATATCAAGCAATAAAACAAAAACAAATTACTTTTTACACTATGTGGTTAATAGAAATGTGAAAAGGCAAGTCACAAAATGGGAGAAAATATCTGAAAATTCTTATTCAAAACATACAAATAACAAGAACAAATCAATAAGAAAAGATAAAATTGGCATGCAATTTTATAATTGGTTGAAAAACTTGAATAGATACTTCACAGATGAGAACATTCAAATAGACAATAAGTATATATGATAATGCTTAATATCATTTTGCATATAGAAAATACAATTTAAAACCACAGTGAGATAAAACTATAGCCCTGCATACTGGTTTATACATCTAATCTTCAATATATAGGTAAAATCATGGATATATACATAAGTAAAATTAATTCAGGCACATCTTTTAACAGTGGGCTTTTTAATAGTCAAAATTATACCTCAATTCAAGAAGGCAAAAAAAAAAAAAGCAAATCGAAAGACTTAGATCATCAGAGAAATAAATATGTACTATGGATTTGGGACTCATTCTGAGAGGTTTTTCAATAATTTATAGGGGAGCAAGCCATATGTATTGAAATTCATTGTATTCATACACCCTTCATTGCCTCCCTTGTATTTTTCAGTTTTAAATAAAAATTTTCCTTTTCATGTCAGGGAAACATGCTTGGTTACAGGTTGGGCACAGAGTTAAAGGAAAGAAAATGACAGTTTAGCTGCAGATTTCCTTAAACAAGGAGGGAAGAAGGCAAATAGGGAGGAAGGAAGGGACAAAAGGAGGAAATAGAGAGAGGGAGGGATGGAAAAGAAAACAGAAAAGATATCAATTCTTTCCAGTTTGCTAAATCTACCTTAATGAGTGTTTTGAGTTTGGATTTAATCATCTGTAATAATATACGACTTGGACACAAAATCAAATTCAGTTACTATTTGTTTGAAGCAATGTTATATTCTAAATAATTAGTTCTCTATTTAGATACCAATAAGTCAATTGTATTATATCTATTTTAATTCTAAGATCTGTTTATTAATATAAGATTTTTAGGGTAAGAAATTTATATGTATTTTCTTAAAGAAAAGGAGAGCAGGGCTTCCCTGGTGGCGCAGTGGTTGAGTCCGCCTGCCGATGCAGGGGACACGGGTTCATGCCCCGGTCCGGGAAGATCCCACGTGCCGCGGAGCGGCTAGGCCCGTGAGCCATGGACGCTGATCCTGCGCGTCCGGAGCCTGTGCTCCGCAACGGGAGAGGCCACAACAGTGAGAGGTCCGCATACCGCAAAAAAAAAAAAAGAGAGCAAACTGTGTATTAATGCCTAAAGTCTTCATAGTTCATCTTCAGAAATTTATTTAAACAACAAAGTGAAAAGCATTTTAATAATTATTGTACAAATAAAAATAAAAAGCAATGTTTGACTATTTCTGAAAAGTAAAATACCACATTCAAAAATACCACATTCTACATTTTTTCTTTTTGTGTTCTCTGATCATTTATTAATCACACATTAAAATAAGGATTAAAAACACACTGGGGGCTTCCCTGGTGGCGCAGTGGTTGGGAGTCCGCCTGCCGATGCAGGGGACACGGGTTCGTGCCCCGGTCCGGGAAGATCCCACATGCCGCGGAGTGGCTGGGTCCGTGAGCCATGGCCGCTGAGCCTGCGTGCCCAGAGCCTGTGCTCCGCAGCGGGAGAGGCCACGACGGTGAGAGGCCCGCGTACCGCAAAAAAAACAAAACAAAAAAAACACACTGGGCCACAGAAGAACACTCACTTATGTATCACTGTGTTAAGTTTCTGTGGTGACTATGTTGGAAAATAATTACAGAAATCAAGAGCCAAAATACACACATGAAACCAATATTATGCTACAAAAAGCAGATATATTTGAAACTATTAAAGGTTCTCTCTGACAATAGATAACTTTGAAATGTCATTAGTAACTGTGACTACTCTATTATCAACTTTTAAAAAAAATCAGATTTAGATATGTAACTGTCTCGAGATTATTGGATGTAAATATTGAGGTTCCTTTACTTTGAAAGTGTTCCAATTACCCATAATCTGTCATTAATATTATACCATCTGTTCCAAGTGGCTAGCCTTTCTTTTCCTTTATGTTCTTGCTCTAAAACTCCCTTTATTTTCCAGAATATATTGCATCCTCTAGTATGAGCTCTATCCTTCCAGACAGTAGTCTTGTCAATTGGTGGCATCCTGTCCTGTTTGTTATGGGAATTGGGCTGTTTAGAGATTTCTGGGAACATTAAATTTCTCCTTTTAACTATATCCCATCCCTTTGTTTTCACATTTTGATCAGTTATGATTGCAGCCAAAATACTCAGTCTAAAGTCTCTCAACTCTTACGAGCTGTCATCTTTCGAGTCTTACATTATGTATCTTTTCCTGGAACTATTAAACTCTGCCCTTTTCAGGTAACCTATTTGACTCTGGCTCTTCCCATATTATCAGCATAAGCTGATTTGTCAATTTCTGTGAGGATTCCTGTAATTTCTGTTTAACCCACTTTATCCATCTTGATTTCACTTAAACACAAGGTATGAACACCTCTACTGGATTCTTCTATCTTCTGGGAAATATCTTTTTTAAACAAATTTTCTGGGTTAGTTTTTTTTCTTTCTTTTTTCTTCCATAGACCTGGACAATATATTCCAATTTATACATCATTGGCACTACTATAGAGTTTTTTCTCTATTATTCGTTTTTCTATGTCATTTGTAATGCACTCAGCCGCTAGTAATTCATCCAAATTACTGTTTAATTGTTTCTACTAATTTATAGCTCCAGTGGTTTCTGTTCCAGGAAAGCAAATCTTGGTTCTTATATTCCTCTAGATGCACTCGGATCTCCAGATCTCAGGGTGCAGTTTGCCATGAAACCTAAGTTTTCTGATGGGTCCAAGAAAGGTCATTGATTTTTAGTTTGTCTGGCTTTGCCTTCTTGTATAAATGGCGGTGACATCTTCCAAACTCTTTATATTTCAAGTTTAACCTAGAGATCTCTGCTCTAATTTTTAATCTTTCTGGTTAATTTTGATAACGTTTTTACCTCATTTATTTGATGAATCTTTTACTTAAATATTTAATACATGGTTATTTTATATTTTGTATGTGAATATTTGGATGATTTGGTGTCTAAATATGTTGTTTACCATATTTAATTTTGGAGTTGTTTTCCTCTGGAGGAAATCTCAGTTTGATTCTGCTAGGTTAATTAGATAATACATTTAATCTCTTGACTTGGGGTTTCCCTGACCTCAAGGATACTAAATATTCTATCTCCAGAAGCATGTGACAACAGACTATAATTACTTATTCTCAAATGGGACTTTTACTTCCATTCTCTAGTTAGAGCAAATCAGACATGTTCCTTGTGATTTTGTTTTATTTTAGCCTTCATTTCCACTGAAGTTATAGCCATTGCAAGGGACCTCTTTCAGGTTCAACTGTTGATTTACACTGTACATCCCTAAGGATATAAGTTCCCAGAATTGGTATTTTTCCCAGATTATTCTTGCTCTCTGATTTTGCTTTATAGTCTTGTTTCTGATCTTAGTTTATTTTGATGAGTCCTTTAGTGATTTTCTCTTTTTTCTTTTAGTTCAGCAATACATTTTAAATGTTCAACAAAAATTTTAATATTTTAATTTTTAATATTTAGTCTATAGCTCTGCTAGAAGTTGAATAACTCATTCACTCTTCAACTCCCTCTAACTGGCCTCTTTCTTTTCAATTACAATGAAAATGTCCTGTCAAGGTAACCAGTGATTTTCTCTGATGACAACTGCTTTGGCTACTTGACTTTCTCTCTCTTTTAAAATCATCCTTTCATCAGCATTCTGCACAGCTGACCTTGCCTTTCCTTTTTTTTTTTTTTTTTTTTTTTTTTTGCGGTACGCGGGCCTCTCACTGTTGTGGCCTCTCCCGTTGCGGAGCACAGGCTCCGGATGCGCAGGCTCGGCGGCCATGGCTCACAGGCCCAGCCACTCTGCAGCACGTGGGATCTTCCCGGACCGGAGCATGAACCCGTGTCCCCTGCATTGGCAGGCGGACTCTCAACCACTGTGCCACCAGGGAAGCCCCTGCCTCTCCTTTTGAAATGTTCTTTTTGGTTGCCTGGCTAACAATTTCCCACCTGTTCTAGGCAAACTTCCTGATTGTCAGTGTGCCTCTTATTAAAAAGGAAAAAAAAAGAGGAAGGAAGGAAGGAAGGAAGGAAGGGAGGGAGGGAGGGAGGGCTGAAAATTTATAAACTTTTATCTGATTTTTTCTCCTTTATCTAAAGCCATTATCTACCTTTCCTTCTCCATAAAATACTCCATGTCTTCTCCATACCATACTGTTCCAATTCTCTCAACTTTTATTGCACATTTTGACAGTATCATGTAGTTTAACAATAAATTTTTGCTCAATTTTCCATATGCATTATTCCTGAAAATAACACATTACAGACCCTAAAAATAGGAATCATTATGTTCATAAACAACATATCTCTCAACTACAAAATTTAGCATAGTGCACAGTCATGAAACCATCATATTTGTATTCTACGTTAATGGTACAGTGCCTGCACATGGTTGTTACTCAAAAAAATTGTCAGACTCTACAATGGCTTTCTATTTTGTTCAGAGTCCAAAAAAGTGCCACAAAATCCACACTCCCACTCTCTTAATCTGTCTGGTAACATCTACTGATTTTGTCCTCACTCCACACCAACCTCTTAGGCCATCTTGCTGTTACTTGAACATGCTGGGTATGCTTACACCTCAGAGGTTTTTTCAGTTGCTGATTTCTTTACCTTCTAATTTTCTTCCACATATTAAAATTGCTTTCTTCTATATCACTTTTTCTGGTCTTTATTCCAATGTTAACTTACTTCTCACTGTCTACACTTTTTAAAATTGTATCTTTTCCCAAAACTTTCTATCCCCTTTTCTTCTTCCCCAGATTTATTTCTCTCTTTAGTGTATGTCACCATATGACAGTCTATAACTTTAATTCATTTATTATTTTATTGCATTGTTCTCTAGGAGAATGAAAGCTCCAAGAGAGCAAGTTGCTTGTCTTATTATTTTCTTCAAGTTCCTGACACACATCCTAAAACACAGCAGGAGCTCAATAAATATATGTTAAATGCATAAGTGAATTAAGTGGTGAATTGTGTTTATGGCTTTGGATATAATGATAATTTGTCTTTTCTTAATATTATTAACTTCCTCATATTTTGTAAATTCCTCACCTAGGAAATCTCGGTAAGAAACTGAGTCTGATTCCCACTTAGAAGATCAATTTAACAGAGTGACTTTCAAGCTTCCTTTGCAGCTCGACACATAACCAGCTTAACTCATCATATACAGCCTCGACTGTGAATTATGAGTTAGGGATCTAAATAAAACAGCAGGGGCAGATGAAAATGTGATAATACTAGCATTCAATTTATTGGAGAACCAGGGGTAGGATTTCCAATGGCAGATGCTATTGTTTAGTACTTGTGTGGAAATTATGGCATTTAGTACTCAGCAGCAGCAGCAACATGGCGGTGTTCATCTGACTGTCTATGTGTCATGATTTGGGTAGACTCTGGCTGCTGCTTGATTCCTATGACTTTGCTTCTTTTCCCAGGTTTGGCATCACCCTTAAACAGTAGATATAGAAATATACTGCAGACAACAGGAATTACATTTTCCAACACCCTGCTGCAATCCTAATGCAAGCCTCATTAACCCAAGTTAATGCAAGGACCTCTTACTTGGGTTACCTTCCTGCCTCCCCTTTCACAATCATTCTCTCCCTTTCCCCACTCAGTTTTCAAATCACCTTCAATAAAGTTATTTAATAACATTTATTTAATAAATATTATTTAATAAGTAAAATTGTATTTCTTTATTCTCTTACTGCTTTTGAGTAATTCTAGTCCATATTTTTTGTTTTTTTGAGACCTTAGGCCTCTCTGAGAAACCAATGAAAATACATTCTCCCGTGCAATATGTGCATAAATCTATACCCAGAAAGTAATACACTGAAAGTCACTTCTTTAAAATTGATTTTATAAACATTTATAAATACCTTTGTATCTTTATATCTCATTTTTATTCAAAATTAATAGCCACTTAATATAAAAGGATTAATGTATCTAAATTGTGCCAATTAAGAAGTTAAATTTTATTCTAACTCAGAAGTCAATTTCATAAGAAATTCATTGTTTTGCTTGAGAAGGTAGTTCATATTATGGAACCATCTTTGATCTTGCAATACAAATGTATTCCTGAACTTCATGATGTTTTTTAATATACTTCATTTTTTAGAGCAGTTTTAGGTTCACAGCAAAACTGAGTGGAAAGTACAGAGAGTTCCCATATACCTGGTACAACCTCCAACACTATGAAAATCACACACCACAGTGATATATTTTTTATAATTATGAACGTACATTGTCACATCATTACCACCCAAAGTCCATAGTTTACATTAGAGTTCACTCTTGGTGATGTACGTTCCATGGATTTGACAAATATAAAATGACATGTAGCCACCATTATAGTATCATATAGAACAGCTTCACTGCTCTAAAAATCTTCTGTGCTCTGCCTATATATCTCATTCATTACATTTCACTTTTAATTTAACTTTTTTTCCTGACTCACAATGTTATAATTGTTTTGCAGTACTTGGCTGAAGGGGCAAAACAAGGTTTAAACTCAATCTGTGCTCTCCTACCTCACTTGAGCACCCTAGCCCTAGCCTATATCTATGAAGATAACACTTATTTCATGATTGAAAGGTAGTATTTTCATATCAAACTTGAACTCTCAGAAATGTGTTATTTTAAGAAAAGTACTCACAATGTGCTTGGCCATAAAAGGATATGTCACAGCACAACAGAGTTACATAAAGTGCTATATTGTTGAATCTATGCTGCAAAATTTTCTTTGTCTTCAAATAATTGCAGTCATATTTGACGTGGAACAGCATTTGATTCTATTCATATCAGCAAAGAAAGAATTATGAAACCTGTAGCAGTTATATTTTGATACAATAATACTTGATAACAAAACCTCACAAAACCTCAGGGGTATACAACTGGTATATAAGCCTCATGCATATGGAGACCTAGACTGGGCTCTGCTGATGCAAGTTGGCCCAGCAATATGTCTCTCATCCTCCTCCTGGGGCTAGTAACTAGTCTAGGTTGTAATTTTTTTTTTTTTTTTTTTTTTTGCGATACACGGGCCTCTCACCGTTGCGGCCTCTCCCGTTGCGGAGCACAGGCTCCGGACGCACAGGATCAGCGGCCATGGCTCACGGGCCCAGCCGCTCCGCAGCATGTGGGATCCTCCCGGACCAGGGCACGAACCCGTGCCCCCCGCATCGGCAGGCGGACTCCCAACCACTGCGCCACCAGGGAAGCCCTAGGTTGTAATTTTTTAACCAAAGAGACTGCAAAGGTGTAAGAAGGCAAGTGGAAACAGGAAAAATCTTCAAACTTGTATTATAACTGTCCAATATCCCATTGGCCAAAGCAAGTTATGGGCAAGCCCAATAGGAGGGCACTGCAAAGTTGCATGACAAATGGCATGGGTATAGAAGAGGTGAGGGATTGAGAACAGTAAATGCGTAACTAAGATGAATTTAGCCTACCTGCATTTAGCATAAATGTATACTTAAATGACATAAGTATATGTCAAGAAACTTAAGAAGTGTATCCAAGTGTTTGCAGAATTATCTACAGATGCATTTAAAAGGCTTTTAAATATGTCAGTCATAACAGCAGCTTGTAGAAATATTTTATCTAGCACTAGGAAGTTTGTCTAATTGTCTACCTTCATTCTCTTCTTGTTGAGTGACAACCTGACCAAAAAAAAAAAAGAGATTTCAAAACTATCCATTATGGTTAAAAAACTTTGACTTTAAGGCATAATTTTATTCCCTTGAATAAAGTCATCCAAGCCATGCAAAAACTGATCTTTTTCTGAAAGTGAGTTTTCATTTTTCTCAAACAAAAGAAAACAAAACACCCATTATAAATCCAATCAAATAGTTAAAGATGTGTTTGTGGAAAGAAATAAAATCTTTGTTTAGTAGAGAAGAACTGTATATTCCGTTTTCATTTCTTGACAAAATATCTTGAAAATTCCTAGGCTCTGATGGTGACAATTTTCATTTCAACAAATAAGATGGTTTGAGGATCTCTAAGCCAATGCTTGCAATATTAAAGGATAAAACTTACAGAGACATCTGGGCTTATTTCTGCATTAAAGCAGCGAAATCACATGCATTAAAAAGCATCCCTGGGGCTATGTCTGTGGTCAGAGGATGAAAATTTTGAAGTCAGGCAGTTTTTCTAAGAAAAAAATATGTTTACCTCTTTAAAGAGGCACTAGCCTCAACAATTAGGAATTCTACTTTGCTAATATTAGCAAGTATCAGTTGAAAGTCAGTTGCTGGCTGAATTGAAAACTAACAGTAAAATTACACAGTTGCATGGTGAGTAAAGGGAGAGTTGAACTTTTTTCTTTTTTTCCCCATGGGATGCTGCAACATACATAATATAAAGCATACCTAACATAGGGTTGATAGAATAACTGTTAAAAGAATCTGTTTCAACTATCTTTCATTGCTTCAAGTCATAAAACAGCTCAGCCATAACCAGAAAACTTGTTTCATCAATACGCCTCCAATTGTGTCTGATTTCTTTTGCTTGGAAATACAATTATAACCTTTTAAAATAGCTGTAGAGGCAATATTTTTATTTTTATGTTTTTGCTTTATCAGTTTCTTATGATTCTAGCCTTTTCACTTCAGCATCCTTCTCACTGAAACACTCAGCAGGAAAAAAACATGATTTACAAGACGGATGCACTTAAGGTGGTTCTACAGCTTTGTTAGCTTCTTGCTTTCATTAGTAAGAGATCTGAACACAAGGAACACTGACTTTTGTGACCTAATAACATTGGTAATAAAAATAAAACCAAAGTTTTATAAAATATTCATATATTTTCTTTGACACTTTCTACTAATACTAGACCTGTTGTAAAAGTCAATAAAGACATCCATAGTCTTAATAACAAGGTAGAGTTGCTTTGCTTCCATTTAAGGGAAACTCATAGGATTCAAACATGACATTGATAATAATTTGTTACCTAAGAATATAATCATAAATTGTTACTTGATTTATGATGCAAGCTTGCCTATCATTTATGTGGAGTGAAACTCCAGCATATTGACATAATTTTACAAAAAATTTTAATTTTTCAAACAATGAAAATAAAATTATAGATATAAATATTTCATGTTTTCACTTGCACTGGGTTCATGGGAGACTAGAACACTTAACCTAATGATTAAGTGTAAGGTCTACACTTCCCCAATCTCATTTCTTAGAGCTGATATGTTTATTTTATGAGTCAAACATATCATATTTGAATCCTACCTCAACAACTTACCAAGTAGGACATCTTATTTACTTAACTTTTTGGGAAATCAGTTTTCTCACATTTAAAATAGGAATAAGTTCTATGTTACTATTTGTTATATGAATTAAATGACAAGATATATGTGTCATACATAAAATATATATGTATAAATTCTTATTATTTGTTTCATGAATTAAATCACATGAGATACATATAGAGATATCCACACTATTTAAAACCATGCACACACACACACACACACACACACATACACACATGGCTTTAAACAGTATCAGGTAACTAGAAAGCAAAGAAAAAATGCAATAAATTATACCTAGCTCTGGGGAAAAGATAGTCTCTTCTGCAAGGGGTGTTGGGAAAGCTGGACAGCACCATGTAAATCAATGAAGTTAGAACACACCGTCACACCATACACAAAAATACACTCAAAATGGCTTAAAGACTTAAACATAAGACATGACACTATAAAACTCCTAAAAGAGGACATAGGCAAAACATTTTCTGACATAAATTGTACCAATGTTTTCTTGGGTCAGTCTCCCAAGGCAATAGAAATAAAAGCAAAAATAAACAAATGGGATCTAATCAAACTTACAAGCTTTTGCATAGCAAAAGAAACCCTAAACAAAATGAAAAGACAATCTATGAAACGGGAGAAAATATTTGCAAATGATGTGACAGACAAGGGCTTAATTTCCAAAATATACAAATAGCTCATACAACTCATCAACAAAAAAACAAACAACACAATGGAAAAATGGGCAGAAGAACTAAATAGACATTTCTCCAAAGAAGACATACAGATGGCCAACAGGCATATGAAAAGATGTTCATCGTTGTTAATTATTAGAGAAATGCAAATCAAAACTACAATGAGGTACCACCTCACACCAGTCAGAATGGCCATTATTAAAAAGTCTACAAATAACAAATGCTGGAGTGGGTGTAGAGAAAAGGGCACCCTTCTACACCGTTGGTGGGAATGTAATTTGATGCAGCCACTATGGAAAACAGTATGGTGGTTGCTATATGATACAGCAAGTCCATTCCTGGGTATATATCCAGACAAAACTATAATTCAAAAAGATACATGCACCCCTATGTTGATAGCAGCACTACTCACAAAAGCCAAGACATGGAAACAACCTAAATATCCATTGACAGATGAATGGATGAAGATGTGGTATATAAATATATACAATGGAACACTAGTCAGCCATAAAAAAGAATGAAAAATGCCATTTGTAGCAACATGGATGGAACTAGAGAGTATCATACTTAATGAAGTAAGAAAGAGACAGACAAATACCATACGATATCACTTATATGTGGAATCTAAAATATGACACAAATGAACTTATTTACAAAACAGAAACAGACTCACAGACATAGAGAACAGACTTGTGGTTGCCAAAGAGGAGGGGATTGGGGGAGAGATGGAGTGGGAGGTTGGGGTTAGCAGATGTAAGCTATTATATATAGAATGGATTAAACAACAAGGTTCTACTTTGTAGCACAGGGAACTATATTCAGTATCCTATGATAAACCATAATGGAAAAGAATATTTTTAAAAAAGTATATGTATATGTATAACTGAATCACTTTGCTGTGCAGCAGAAATTAACACAACATTGTAAATCAACTATACTTCATTAAAAAATTGTATCTAGCTCCTAAAACAAAGGCATTTGATAGGCATTCTAGAAAATTTGTTGTATGAATTAGTACAACTATTATTATTATTACTATCATTGTTTTATTATGTTCTGCTATACTTCAGTAATATGGAACTACTATTAATTTTATAAGTACACAGTGCTCTTTTTGGTTTCTGTTACTTTCCATACCATTACCCCCCGCCCCACTTTTGGAATGACTTTTCTATTTTTTTCTACCTAGTAATTACCTGCTCTACTGCTATAACTCATATCCAATGTCATCTAACTTTTGACTTTCCTTGACCAAAACACCTGATACCTGAGTTGTTTCTAAAATACTTACATAAGGTGTTTGACAGCTAATATAAGGTGCTTTAAGTGTTGTCTACATTGATATCCCTCACTAGAATATTAGCTCATTGAAGGAAAGCGTGTGGATTCTTTATCGATTTTTCTCAAAAATCCAGCATTCTCTAGTCTGATGAAAAATGGCTGATTTCGCTACTTCTATTTTTTCAAATCAACACTATATTCTCTAATGCATACAATATTCTCTGTTCAGTATATAATATTTATCTTGAAGCCATACTGGAATTAATGAGATGCAAAGAGAGGAGAGCATGGTCTCTGACCCTACATTTCAAGCTTCATTTCATAGCATCTATAATATTTAATGGTAGATGAGGAAGTAATTTGACTGAGTATCACTGCAATAGCAATTCAGGCTACTGTGCACTGTATGTTTCTCTAAAAGGAAAAGACACATTATATTCCTTTTAGAACAATCAGGATGATTGTCTCTCTTGGAGAGATTATGAATGTTCTGTTACACATATCATTTGAATAGTTTAAAATATAATTTGTTTTCAGGTTGAGGATTTAGTAGTATGGTGATCCTTAGAAAATCAACTGATACTTCTGAACATTTTTCAGTTGTAAAGTATACATTTTTATAAAATTGCTAATTATAGGGCTGATGTACATTTTCAGAGCCAAAGCACTGATAAATTCCTTTTAATCCTGAATAAGATACATAAAAAAAAAAGTCACTTAACTGACAATGAGGTTCAAATTTGAGTAATCTGAAGAGACAAATATTCCTTCTTTTTTCAAAGATTTCCACCAAAATATATTTTCTTGCTTTGCTTTCTCATTGTCCAGTGTGGCTAACTGTATCTCACACAGGCCCATGAAATTATGATCCTTCATATCCCTCATATCAAGAACAGAGCCTTTCAGGTCATCCTCATTTGTCTTCCACTACTAAATCCATTCTTCCCCATTGTAGGTCATGAGAATCACCACACTGGTTTCACCCTACCCTTGTACAATGATGTGTTGCAGAAAAACTGAAGATTCTAACTGCTTTAAAAGCTGTGTACTGATTTGGTTGAGATTGTTCTTTCAGATTCAAAGTGAATCACTGGACATAACTTCAAAGTGAGCCATGCATTCAAAGCTTTATTTTAACAAAAGCTGTATGGAGAGGTCAGTAATTGAAATTTTTAGTAAGTGAAGAATTTTCTGAAATGTACCTCTCAAGGACTAAAGTTCCTTTTTGGAACGTGACTGATTAAGATACACAATGGAAAGCTACCTATTATTATTAGCTTTTCTTATGTTTTTTATTTTATCTTAATTTTATTTTAAAATTGTGTGAAAATACACATAAGATGTACCATCTTAACAATTTTTAAGTGCACTGTTCGGTGGCATTAAGTACATTCACATTTATTGAATCATCACCATCCATCTCCAGAACTCTTTCCATCTTGCAAAACTGAAACCCCATAACCATAAAAACAACAACTTTCCATTCACCCTTCTCTCCAGCCCCTGGCAACCATGATGATTCTGTCTCTATGAATTTGACTACTCTCAGTGCCTCATATAAGTGGTATCTGTCCTTTTGTGACTGGCTTATTTCACTTAGCATAATGTCCTTAAGCTTCATATATGTATGTATGATTCTATGATTATAGATATGTTTTTGCACTGTTAATATGAGAGGCACCAGTCACATGTGACTTCTGAACACCTGAAATATGGCTAGTGTGACTTAGGACCTGAAATTTAAATTTATTTTAATTAATTTAAGCTTGAATTGCCACATATGACTGACTAGTGGCTATTCCATTAGATAGCACGACTCTATATAATAATCTGCATCAATTATTTTCCCATTTTATCAACTTTAGATACGATTTTTATGGATATGATATATCATTGTTTAGCTCATACACATCTTCCTCCCATTCAACCACTATCACGTTTAAAGATAAATCTCTCTTTCGGTTATCTCTGTAACTTTAAAATAATGCACCCATCTTTTATGTCCTTCTTTTAACAACTATAAACAAAATTGTTGAATGGTATAAGCTCCCTTGACTTTTCTTATAGCTTTCTGTACTTTTATTTTTGCATGTCATAAAAGTTCATAACAATTATGCTATCTTCTGTAATCATAATTCAGGTTCCATTGTTTTGAGTTGGCAAATATTTGAGTTGGCAGATATTATATACTATAAATCCTAATAATTATTTCTTTTATCTCTCCTTTCTTGTAGTGAGTTTTGTTTTGTTTCTCTATATTTTTAAATCAATATTTTTTCTGGCACTATTTAAAAATTTTTCCAACTTCATTTAATCAAATACAAGGTTTTTGTTTCAGAGATCTCCCTGCAATAGCCTGCTCTTCTTCAGCTTCAATTTATACTGGTTGATCTCTGCATCTGCTGAACAGTAACGACTTGGCCCTTCAATTCTTTGCTTTGCAGAATTCTTTACACCGCTCTCCATAGCCTATGTTTCTACCTTTTGCTTCTTAATTTTGAGCAGTTTATCAAGTAACTTCCCAAGCTCGAATGAGTATGCCATAGGTAAACTTTCTGAGTCACTGCCTATTTAAAAATGTTGTGGGTATTTTTTTTGTTTTTTCACTAAAACATACACACTTGGTTGCAAAGCTGGCTTGATACAGAATTTTGGGCTGAAATAGTTTCCCCTCAGAACACTGAAGCCATTGATTGATTGTAGTCTTGTCTCACTATGGTTTCTGAAAAACCAAATGCCAAGTATATACTGTCTTTTTAGGTAACCATAGGTTCTACCTGAAAGTTTTCACTACCTTCTTTTTTATACTTGGCTTTGTTCTGAATGATAGTAGACTTCATATTAGAATTTATAATTCTTTTTCTTATTGTTGCAAGGAATTTCTTTTTTTAATTGAAGTATAGTTGATTTACAATGTTGTGCCAAGAACTGATTAATTCTTTGAGATATAGATTTAGGAAGAAATTCAAAATTCTTTGGGCTATGTATTTTTTGTTTTTTGTTTATGAAGCTTTATTCTATTTATTTGGAATCCTTTTCACACTCAACGAGAGACCACGCTTTTTAACATATGCTACGTCAAACCAAGCTTCCTGGACCTTACCTTCCCTGGAACAATCTGTCCATAAACTGTGGCATCTTTTTGGACATTTCATGCATATTAGGGTAAATCTCAATATGTGATATAGGTATTACTGAAAAGTGCAGCCTCTCTAAAATTCTCTGATAATTAAATGGTATTAACAACTTTTTTGAGTTGTTTTCACTAATATACATTCCAAAGGAACTAAAGTTGTATCCAACATTATAATACACTTTAATCGACTTGCTAATTATATAGTCCTCTCTCTCTGCTTGAGGTGTGGCAATGTCTCATATCCAAAAAAGAAATGTAGAAATGAAAGTATTTATATTTTGGATGCTAGAATAATGGAATTTCGGATTTGCAGGCCATACCAAGAACCAGGCAATATTTCTCTCATATATTAAGTTTAAATTCCCATCAGTTTACTGAAAATATTTTATGGAAATCCCCAGGAAGACATTCAGAGTAATTAATTTGACGACTTAATGGTATCCAATAATTTC
The DNA here is from genome assembly GCF_949987515.2 of Delphinus delphis. Lineage (NCBI taxonomy): Eukaryota > Metazoa > Chordata > Mammalia > Artiodactyla > Delphinidae > Delphinus > Delphinus delphis. Next base: position 29,107,287 of record NC_082688.1, read on the forward strand.
CCTCTCTCATGCTTCAGCTCAGTAAGAGGCTATCTCCTGTTAATACCAACTCCCAAAGTGGCAATCCCACTGTTGATACTCATCAGCAATTAAAAAAAAAAAAAGATATGTACAATTATTTAATTATTTGATTTTTTTTTCTTCCATTGCAATGTCTTAACCTTTGGACACAGGCATATTTTCTTGAGATAAGGCTTATGACAATCCATGATTAATAAATGGGTCTATGCTTACCTTAGCCTCAGAGAATAACCCAATTATCCCATGTAGTATTTTACTAAAATAGTTAGGAAATTTTCACAAAGAATAGAATCTAGGGCTACTAGGTCACAATTTTAATTTTTGCTTCTTCCATTAAAATGCTCTACCACAAAAAGAGTGTAGGTTCCTTCTCTCATAAACTAAATGAGCAAAGGATCCCAGAGAGATAAGAAAACTGAGCTACTTTTCTTATATTAGAAAATTCATCAAGTCTCAATTTAGAAAAAAAGGTCAATAAAGAGCAACCACATCAGCATTCTCCCTAGGGCATTATGTCAAATTCTTAAAACTGTGAGCTTAAAGTTTTTCAGGTAATTTTAAACTTTTAATGTAATATTCTTCTTCACCTATGGTAATTTATTCTAGCTATTTCTGTCTCATCTCATCAGCAGCTCACAACTGATTCAAAACTGAAATGCTCTTCTAGATGTGTCTCTTTTGATTTTCGTGTCTGTCAATAGAATTTTCATAAGGCAAAAATCCTGTTGGGAAAGGAAGCACACATGACAATAATCTGATAATCTAGCTAAATTTGAATTTGCTCAAAACAAAATTACAGTGACAACTAATTCTTTAGCTGTAATTGGAGGGATCTAACCATTTATTTTCCCCCTGGGTCCAGGTGTTAATCAGGTTCAACATATCAAATATCTCCTAAAGTTTCTTTAATTTTTATTATGAAATTTCTCATCCAAGGCATAAAGTAATTCCTTATTAGAGAAGTTATATTTTCCTCAAACTCTTAGTTTCAAGTTTGCAAGTTTCCATTGAAAGGATAGATTTTTTAAAATGAGAAACCTAACTTGTACTTCAGAATGTGTCCTGAAGTTTTAAAATGTTTATCCTACTCCTTCCTGTTCACCCATATGTCACTGCAAATCATATTTCTATTCTTTATATTGATTAGGTTTCTTTCCCTGTTTGATTTTGATGGCCAATAGGGACTGAGCTTTCATCCTTTCATTATTGTGTCAAGCATTTATATTTCTATTTTTCTTTCCCTAGACTATTGGCGGTCAAAATGATTAAGGAAGATACAAATAATTCTGCCAGTTTTTAAGACACCTAAATAAGTTTGTTACTATTGTAAAAAGAAATAAACTAGGAATGGCACGTTTTCCCAGTTGTTTTAGAAGATGTGATTTTGTATCCATTTAGCTTTTGTAATCTTTGTTTCTAAAACGAAGGAAAACAACTTGATAATAGTTAGCTGATGACAAACAGTTAACTAACAAGTACCTCTAGACCACCATCAAAAAAATGAATATTTTTCCGGGCATCTTGTAAAGCAAAGCCAGTGCTACCTGTAGAATGTGCTGGTGTGTGAGTGCAAGTGTTTCCCTTTATGCTAAAGAGCAAAACTGAACCCCACGTGCATCCTAATTGCTCACTGCTTTCAACATACGCTGCTCTCCAGAGTAGCATGATTGAATCATTGCTGTAATGATTCGTGGATGTAAGTGTGTCAAGTGTGTTGTGACAGCGAGAATGTTGGGAAATACCCTTCAGGTGAATGAACAGAAGTGTTGGGAAACAGCAGTATGATAGAAAACAACCCCTCAAATGTGTTGGGATTTCAAGGTATTTTATTCTAACTAAGGGAATATCAAGTTATAGAACAGCCCCATAACCAAAGAAGAGGTAAAGCCCAAGAAATCTTTTGTTCAGATGAGAGATGTGTAATTACTAGTTTTCCTTCTTTTTTAATAGTACAGGACTCTTGTCTAGCAATTATGGTGCCACTGCAAAATTATATAAGCAGGATTACTCTATTCATAAGCACTAACTACATTTCTTTTTAAAATGTATTTTGCTTTTATTTAAAAAAATTTTTAAACTGATGTATAGTCAATTAACAATGTTGTGTTAGTTTCTGGTGTATAGCAAAGTGATTTAGTTATATTCAGTTTCATATTCTTTTCCATTATGGTTAATTACAAGATATTGAATATAGTATCCTATGCTATACAGTAAGACCTTGTTGTTTATTTCTTTATATACAGTAGTTTGTATTTGCTAGTCTCAAACTCCTAATTTATCCCTCCCCAACCTTTCCCCTTTGGTAACCATAAGTTTGTTTTCTATGTCTGTGAGTCTGTTTCTATTTTGTAAATAAGTTCATTTGTATCATAGTTTAGATTCCATGTATAAGTGATATCATATGATATTTGTCTCTTTCTGCTTGACTTACTTCACTTAGTATGATTATACCTAGGTCAATCCATGTTGCTACAAATGGCATTATTTTATTCTTTTTCATGCCTAATATTCCGTTGTGTATATATACTACATCTTCTTTATCCATTCATCTGCTGATGGACGTTTAGGTTTCTAATTTGAAAAGATATATGCACCCCAATGTTCATAGCAGCACTATTTATAATAGCCAAGTCATGGAAGCAACTGGATGCATTTCTAATAAAGGTCTCCTTTTAGAATAAATCTAAATGGCTTTCTATCTCTCTAGTTTCTATTGACCAGAAGATGCTCTAGGAACTAAGCTCTGTGATATATTCTAGGCCCTGATCAAATTGGTCTTTCAACTGCAAAGAACCCCCCAAAATGTGTCTCAAGTGTTTTTTTTTTTCTAGAACTACCAAAACAAGATATTCCCAGGCCCAACTACATGACTGTTTTATAAAATATATTTTCTTTTCATTAGATAAACTCAAAGCTATGTATACTCAAAAACAAACAAAAACAAATGCACATGCACGCACACAAAATAAAATAAAGACCAAATGAAAAACTCTGCCTCATTTATTAGCCTTATGTCAAAAAAGCTGTATCATGAAGTCTTGAGACATACATGTTGGGATGCCATGTGAGTAACAAGAGGATATTTGTCAGCCCATTAACCCCTTCCATTCTGGTTATGTGAGTCTGATACATTTACTAAGCATCACTGGTAATTCTATCTCCTCTACTAGTCAAAGGAAAAAGTCAGGTACTTGGTATTTCTGTTTTAAGTTTTTCTCAAGAGGTAAATGTTATATGAACCTCAGACACATTGAGATGAGTGTGATGGAATATGATTTAAAATTTTCAATAAGGCCACCATTTAAAAAAAAAAGTGAATTGAAAATTAAAAGTAAATTTAAAAAGGGATAGAAAAATTTGAAACTGTGATGTGATAAATTATTAAGTGATGCTTTTAGATAGGGAAACTTGTTAACTTCTTTTGGTTTCATTCTAATATTTTAATAGTACCCATGTGTTATTTTAAATATAAAAATATTTTTAAAGTAATGTCCCTTGCTTGATAATAACAGAAAATATTTTTGACAATGTCATCATATCAAAAGAGACACAGAGGAAAAGTAATGTTTCAGAGTCTTGAAGTGTTGAATTTTTATTTATAATCAGTTTTATTCACTTACTTGTCAAAAGTCAACTGGAGCTAAGTTCTGCAAGGAACATAATACTGCATGGAGCCATTCTTTTAAAGATTGGTATTAAATATTTAACAGCATATGAAAACTGCCATTGCAATAGGATTCTTACAGCAAGATTAATCTGAGGTTGGAGTACAATATTCCTGAACATGTTTCTTCAATAATAAAAAATTTTACTTGTATTGTGATTAGAAAATCATCCTGCTTGGTTAAATCTGCAACATAGAAGCTCAGAGGCTGTTTTGTTATTTAGAGAAACTGAATATACTTTGGTTTTGAAAGTAAATTTTTGTTTTGAATTTTTTGTGTGTGTGTGTGGTACGCAGGCCTCTCACTGTTGTGGCCTCTCCCGTTGCGGAGCACACGCTCCGGACGCGCAGGCCCAGCGGCCATGGCTCACGGGCCCAGCTGCTCTGCGGCACGTGGGATCCTCCCAGACCGGGGCACGAACCCGTGTCCCCTGCATCGGCAGGCAGACTCTCAACCACTGTGCCACCAGGGAAGCCCAATTTTTGAAACTCACCATCTCAATATGCTCAGTTCTATTTCTTTTGATCAATTTTGAGGATGGTCAGTGTGAGAGTTATCAAGAACAGACTCTCATGTAGCATGGCCCCTAGGGACTTAGCATCACAGAAAGATACTGATGGAAGGCAGAATTTAAGGGATTTTACTGACTTCATCTTGTTCCTAATAACTACCATTATCAGGAATTTTCAAGTCCACTCTTGTGTCTGTGATTCCTGTATAAAGATTTCATGAGCCAGTCTTCACTTCTTCAGTACTCTACCACTCTAGCCTAACCAAATATGTTATAGGACTTGAGAAGTGAGGATGGAGATGGGGGTAAACAGAGAGAATATTATCAGTAAAGGAGAAATAAATCAATTGTTCTGAGAACAATCCTTTATAAGTCTCCTTAAATCTATGCATTTTTATCATTATTGACATCTATTCACAAATCCTTGGAAGTCTAGGCTTTACTACATAGCTTGGGCTTTTTGAACTTTTTTCTTGATCAGCATCATTAGTTCAGGAAGCAAATGCAAAGGTTGTATATGCCAAACACATGACCTGTGGACTTTGATAAATCACAGGTTTTTCCAAGTAATCAGTTTTCTTGGTAAGGAAATGCAGTTGAAGACTATGCATTACCTAATTCTTTACATATATGACTCCCAATCCCTACTGTTCATATGAAGAACCCTAAATATTTCCCCAAATCCAGTAAAGCTATTTTAAAAATCTTACCTCTTATATTTCACCACTCTTACAAATCCTGTACTGCTCTGCCTTATAAACAATTCCCAATCTACTCTAAATTTACCAATTCCCTATTTAAGGCACAATATCCATAATTAAAGGGAAAGATGAAAAGAATAGGATAAAAAGGAGGGCATGGTGCTGGTAATTTTTTTGTCACCTCCTTCCCCAGGAATCCATTATTCATTTTCTCTTCCCCGCTCTGTGAAATGAAGACCAAGCCCTATGGAGTATTAATTAATTCAGACTTCCTTTACAGTCAGCTTCAGATTGGGTTCAGCACATGGAAATTATATGCAAAGAACAGAAGGTGGGAGGAGAGAGAAGTCAAGATATTTCTTACATGCTCCCTCCCTGTCCTGACATTAGTTGTACCTCTGCAGGGCTACAATGACTACCAGGAGGTCCCTCTGTCAAAATTCCATGTCTCACTTAGCTTTAGTAACCCCATTTGTTCTTTTGTTCTTTCACCCCAGGCATAGTAATAATGACTTATCCCTTACTATGAGTGTCTGAATCCACCCTGATGGATTTATGACTTTCACTCTTGAAATAAACTTACTATATTTTTAAAGTTGATTTATTGGATTATATGCATTTGTTCAACAAAATAATGTTTTCTTGCATATTTAGTTTTCAGTGTTATGAATTGTCTTAGCTTTCTGTGCCTTCATGGGTAGTTGTATTATTGAAACTGTTTTAGGAGATGTTGGCCAGGTACCAATTTAAATCTTACATATTTAATTTGAAAAGAATATATTTTAGTATTATGATAAGAGTTTTTTCTCAAAGTTTAGAAACAGTGTTTGAAATATAATTATGCCTACACCATTCCTCTGCTTAAAATATTTAAATGGACTGCACTGCTCATAGGATAAAGTTAAAGTTCCTTTACAACTGCGATCCTCAAAGTGTGGTTCATAGATTTCTCAAATATCCTTCCAGGAGATCTGAGCAGTCAAACCTATTTTCATAATAATGCAAAGACAGTATTTGCCTTTTTCATTGCCCTGACATTTATAATGACGGTTCAACCACTTCACCGTATAAACTGCTTGTGCTTTAGCATGAATCCCAATAGCAGTGACAAACTAGAGTAAGTAGTCTACGAATTCTTCATCACATGAATTTGCCAAAAAAAAATTAAAAAGCAGCAAATTTTACTTCAGAATGTATGTAATGATGTATAATAGTACAAATTATTAATTTTATTAAATCTCAACCCTTGAGTATATGTCATTTTCTATGTGATGAGACTGGAAGTTCATATAAAGCAGTTCTACTATATACCAAAGTGTGACGGTTATCTCAAGAAAAGGTATTTGTGCAATGGTACAGGTTTTGTAGTGAATTAATGGCTGTTTTTTATGGAATGCTATTTTTATGTGGCTTTTTTATGAAATGTCATTTTTACTTGGATGAATGACTAAGAGAAAAACTATCATTATTTAATCCTGAGTAGGATTCTCAAAAATGGCAGATGTGCTTTCAAAAATGAACTAAGTAAAGCTACCACTTCAAAGAAAACAACTGCCAATATGTGTTTCCAGTGATAAAACTTGAGCTTTCAGGCAAAAAAAAAAAAAAAAAAAAAGTTTTGGAAAATGTGTATTTACCATAAGCTTCACACTTTTTAAATAATAAAGGCTTTTCTGAGAAGACTGGTGATGCTATTAATGAATCTCATTTTTTAAGGTATTGTGTAGTGAAATGAGTCACCATTTGAAAGAGCTGCATAATGAGTCAGTGAACCAATATTTTCCAAATAACCAATGTACAATGTTATGAAATTATGCATGGGCAAAAGGTTAGGTTCATTCAAGATGCAAGACAGAAATGTATTTTAATGTAACCTTGCAAAAAGTTAATTTACATAATTTTAGATTTTATACTGCTAACCTTATGAAACTACTCGTCAAATTTTGTATCAAAGAATATCCAAAATTATTTGAAGTATCTATTAAAATACCCTTCTCTTTCCCAACTACAAATCTGTGTGAGATCAAATTCTCTTCAAGTACATCAACCAAAAAATAGTGTAACAAATAAAATGCAGAAGACTATATGAGCATGTAGTTGTTTTCTATTAAGCCAGAAATTTTAAAGAGATTTTTAAAATGTAAAATAATGCCATTCCTTAAACTAAGTTGGGGGTTTGGAAAATACAACTATTTTTTTCATAAAATCATTATTTATGCTAACTCTGCTGTGTTTATTACTGTTATTTTCAAATTAATAACTAGTCGTAACTTTTGCCTTAATTTATTTTGTTTTTAATTAATTAATTTATTTTTGCTGTGTTGGGTCTTTGTTTCTGTGCAAGGGCTTTCTCTAGTTGTGGCGAGCGGGGGCCACTCTTCATGGCGGTGCGCGGGCCTCTCACTATCACGGTCTCTCTTGTTGCGGAGCACAGGCTCCAGACGCGCAGGCTCAGTAGTTGTGGCTCACGGGCCTAGCTGTTCCGTGGCACGTGGGATCCTCCCAGACCAGGGCTCGAACCCGTGTCTCCTGCATTAGCAGGCAGATTCTCAACCACTGCGCCACCAGGGAAGCCCATGCCTTAATTTCTAATATGGCAATACATATAGATACAGCCCACATAATCAAAGTTGTTGGAGTTCTCAATGATTTTTAAAATTTCAAAATAATCTAGGTTTAACACATTTGAGGAGTAAAAAAATGTAATATTTCATCCATGTCTATTTTTCCAGCCTTATTTATTACCACCAATATCACCTCTCTAAACATCCAAAGTATCAGTTTTCATATTGCCTGAACAAACAAGTTTCCCTCTGCTTCAAGTGCTCTATCAGACCTTCTTGCCTCTGAAATGCGGGGCTGAGTATACCAAGATTAATGTCCTTGACTATTGCTGATTTCTGTGGTTCATTTAATACAGTGTAATTGTAGTATGAGTATATATTTGGGATCTATGGAAGTGTTGAGAGCACAGATATATACTATTCTTATTTCTTCTTTATTAAACGTTGTGGGTTTGGGTTTGGGGAGGATAATGGAAATGAATAGTTGGCTTAATTAAAAAAAAATCAAGTGTGATTTGATTTATCTATATGAGACAAGATTTCTCAAAAAGGACAGAGACATGAGCAGCATGTATCTTTTGAATTTTTATGGAAATTAGAATTAGTGGATTTGTAAAGTGCTGAATACTATATCTGGGAGGCTAAAAATGACATTTAATAATGGCAAAAAATATCTATGTAGAGCTAAAATTTTATGATAATAAACAAAACAGATGTCTGAAAATTCTTAGGAGTGAAATGGCTGAAAAGAAGTTCAGAAGCCAAGCTCAAAGTATCCTGTATCTATGCATCCATGCACAGAGAAGCATATAAACCTGAAGATTTAACAAAAATTGCCAAAAGTCATACTATAGATATTAGCAGTCTTAACGGAATGAAAATCATGATTATGGCAGGGAAATAGCATGCCTTATCCACAGGAAATGAAGGAAGGATGAAAGATATCAAGAGTAGACCAAGAAATAATTCATTTGTATAGAAGTACACAAAACTTACATAAGATATTGATGAAAATTTTCAGGATGAGGATAAATTAGAGGGGCATAGATATGGTATTTTGATGGATAATTTGGAATATTTGAAAATTCTTACAAGGAATAATTAAACTAAGGGAGATCCAACAGGGTAAAATTATTTAATTATAGTAACTTTGAAATGATAACTTTGAAATAAACCAAATTTTTATAAAAACAAATGAAAAAGTGTTTATAAATATATCCACCATAATGTAATTATGAATATCATGATGATGTAGTCCTTTAGTATTTCTCCCATTCTCAATTAAAAGAGAGGCTTTTAGTCCAACCAGCCAGACTTTTCAATAGTCCACTATCATATAAAGGACATTTCAAGAGTAAAAAATATCAAGCGTTATAACAACTAGATAGAATATATACTGGATAGTATACTAGACTGGTTTCAGTCAACCTTTTCTTAATGGAAAAGAGTACATAAGTGCAGCCTAATTTTGCACAAGATACTTTTCATTTTGATTTTTACGTATTTTTATATCTTTATTATGTAACCGATGCCAATTAATATTTGAAACTATAGAAACTCTAAAGATGTAAGAAAAACTCACCACCAATTCCACCACCTATTAAATAATAACTAACATTAAGCATATTTATCTTTAATATTTCTTATGTTTTTAAACTTACTAAATTTTAGTTAAAACTCACTATTTTATATTTATTTACTTATTAGTTTGATATAGGTTTAGACTTAATGTTGAGTTTCAAAGACACTAGAATTTCTGTATACACTTCACCGAGATTCCCCTAAGGTTAACATCTTAAGGTACAGTGATCAAAACTATGAAATTAACATTGTTTTGATGCTGTAGCTAAACTATAGACTTTATTCAGATGTCATCAATTTTTCTGCTAATGTTGTATTATGGTTTCAGGATTTTATCTAGGATACATTGTATTTAGTTGTAATTTCCTCTTAATCTTCTGCAGTTTGTAATATGCTTCAGTCTTGTATTTCATAACTTTTGAAGAGTATTGGTCAAGTATTTTGATGAGTGTCTCTCAATTTGGTTTTACCTGATGTTTTATCATAATTATATTGAGCTATAAATTATTGGGAAGACAATCACAGATATACTTAAACAAAATTGAAAGTATTCCCCTTAAACAATTTTGAAACTATTTTCTCAAGATATTATGTCATATGTTTTCTGGCCATAGCAATGACACATTTCATGGGCATTATTTTCTCATTGAGAAAATTATAGGGAAGTAATAATAGATTACATATACTAATAATAAACTAGTACAATAATATGATGGCAAGATTTAGATAATGTAAAAAGGCAGTTACAAATCATTAATGATGTCTAATATCATCAGGGATGATTAACTGGGTAGGCAGAATTTGAGATGGGTTTTTCAAGGTAGGGGAAATGTTGCTAATTTGGCAGGTTGAAACTAAATATCAGGCAAAAAAAGTGAGTTAGAGATATAATGGAAGTGGGGACACATAGGATGGCATGAAGATGCTATAAAGAGATTATCCAGCTGATTTTCAAAGCCTTTCACAACTCTTACTATATTCTAAAAGCGTAACTATGAAATATGTCATTATCTATTTTAATTAATGAAATTGAGACAAGAAGAAATTGAATTATTCTTTACTAGATCGCCTTCTGTAGATAGGGCAAGAAGAACCAAACCCAGACAACTTGGATTTCTAATTTTATTGTCTTTCTATCTCATTTTTTGGGTTTTCTAGCATTAACTTGGTATAAATTGGTGATGCAATAAAAAAAATCATTCCATCTAAATAATGTCTTCCCTCTTTGTAAATTCCTGTTTTGCTTTATCTCTTAAACAGCTGAGATAGTTAACTTTTTTTCTCAGAAATCATATTTTTAAGCCTTTGAATACCTATGAGTATTTCCTTTCTGTTGCCTTTACATGTAAGGGAACACTTGTATCAGGAAACATTTGGGGGTCAACATCTTTCATCAAAATGCTACAGAAAGTGCTTTTATGGAATTCAGTATTACTGAGAAGACTGACAAAACCCTGACATTTATCGTAATTTTTAGATAACTTAGTAAGACAACAAAACGTAAAACAAATTTTAAAAAATAGGTTTGATGCTTAGTGGTTTTACTTAATTTCAATAGGTAATGCAGTCAGATTTTCCATAATATTATATGCACACTTGTTTGTTTATTATTTTCTTTCAGGCCCACTATCATCTATTTGCCTAGGTCTCCCCCATGCCATCCATAAGGAATCCCTGTTATCAGTTTCTTATGTATCTTTCCAGCATTTCTTTATATGTGTATATGTGTGTAACATATATGATATTTTCATATACAGTATGCATTCTTATTTAATACCAAATGGAGTCTAGTATTTATACTGTTCTATATCTAACATTTTCATATAAAATAAATATTAGAGATTTTTCCACAGAGAATTTATCATTATTTTTATAACTACATAGTAGTCTATTATCTTACATGCAGAATTTAGCATATATTAAGCCAGGAAAAATATTTAGTAATTATGTACATTAGGATAAGAGCTCAGATAATTATTAAGTTTGTCTTCATCTAATTGAATGTCCAGTGGGACACTGAAACTGTGTGGAACATGGGTCAATTCTTCCAAGTATAGGAGGAATATTCTGCCTTTTGCATCTGTCTAATATCCTTGGCATCTAATCACAAAATGTCATTAATGCACCAAAATCACTGGGAAAAATAGCAAGTACCCTAAGGATTTCTAAAATAATTCTAGAGGGAACTGTTGTCCCAGTTGACAACCATTATAATCACAGAATAACTAATACTACAGTTTCTGCCTCCTGAACGTTTGACAATTAATTTAAAAAAACAAACAAAATGGCCTAAGACTAGAATAGTTACAAAGAGTAATTTTGGTTTGTATCTAACTACGTTTTGATGATTAGTCCTGTCCAACAGTTGAATGGCCTTTTGCCAAGGCTCTGGTCCATGGAGATAATGTTAGAGAAGGTTGTGAGTCAGCTAGGTCTTCTTATGATAGCACTTCTGAGGTTGGAGCAATGCTGTGTTTAAGGTTCCCTGAAAAATGTGCCATCTGGTACATTCTAAGATTGATCTAGACGAGTAAGATGTTATACTAGATGACCTTCTAACACTCAAATGTTACAATTTCTAACATAAGATATTCCCTAAATATTTATAAAAACCCTGAGGATGACTGAAGAAAACAAATCCCGATTATAATGTACTTCCCATGCTGCTATTTCAATCATTTGCTTTTATATATATGACATTTTTTGGGGAACTAAAAGGTTTGAAGATTTTGGGTTGTCATTCTTTCACTCACATTTCACAACTAATTTTAAGAAATAAAAGGACATGTTATATTAACTTTGCTTGTACTGAGTGATGTAGATTGTAGTTTCAATAACTAAGCACAGCCCAATTAAAGTCATGCATTCAGTGCTGAAATGTAACATTAAATCAAACACTAGACATTTTAATTCATGTTTTAGTACTTTCAGGTGGTTGTATGAAAACATTAGTCATCATAAGCTGCTCACTGTGCTCAATAATGTAAGATCACCTGTTTGTCTTTTCAACTCACACCTGGAAATCACATTCATTCTGCCTACTGCTCTCATCATACAGTTTGGAAAAACAGAAATACAAGGTCATAATTTAATTTCACATCACCTCCTAATCTTCCAAACATTTTTTTCTTTTGAGATACAGATATATAAATAAATGCATTCTCATTATGAAATCAGTGATTTTAGAAAGTTTTATGAACCAAATAATCCTTGGGTTATTTTATAAATTAACCATATTTTAATTATAAATATATACACATTTTGTAAACCCTGACTTTATGGAATATTGGTGTTTTATATTGGGTTCATTTGCCAGCACCCTGATGGAAATGTCATCTCATTATATATTAAAAAACTTAAAATATATAACTTTGGAATAAATAATACTTGGGAAATATTCTATTTTTGCTATCTATTAACTGAGGAAACTTGGTCATGTTATTTAAACTTGCTACACTTCTGTTTCCTCATCTGTAAGGTATAAATACAAGCATCTTTCTTCCATGGCTACTGAAAGGAATCATCATTATATATATATATATATATATATATATATATATATATATATATATATATATATATATATATATATATATATAAAAGCCCTTGGTAAATGGCATCTCTTATAATCAACTACTTCTCTTCTATATGATACTATTTTTTTTTAATGCCAGCCATAATGATTCCTCTCTTCCCATCCCACTTTATCCAATCATTGTCAGTTGATATCTTTCCACCTTTAGGCAGAAAGTGAAATTACTAAAATAAAATTCACAGAATAGGGGTCTAAATGTAGCATATTCTAAGTGGATTCTTTAGTCCAAATTTCTAAAGTGTTTCATGTGAGACCACTGCTGTTAGCAGTATATACTTAGAAAAAGAATTTCCCACATATTCTAAGGTTTTAAAATATTAGAGGATTTAACATGCAAGTTAGCTCCTGAAGAGATAATGAAAATCTTCTAGAAACCTAAGGCCTGGGAAGTAAACTCTAACCTAACTACCATCTGAGAAGAAAATCTGAAATGCCCATGTAAACATTGTAGAATAAGAAAAATCATAAATCCTGTTTGAATGAAAATACAGAATCCAGCAAGATTCCTTGCTTAATGCCTAGTAATGAGAAGAAAATACAATCTTACTTGAAGACTACTAAATAATACTTCAGATGAAATAAAGAGATCATTAATTTATAGATTCAAAGAAATAATATACATTCAAAAATTATAGGAGCTGTAAGAATATATATGTTTGGCATAATAAAAATACAATATTAATATGTGACTTTTTTCATACTATTTCCATAGTTATATCGTAAAGAGGCATGTATGTAGGCAGAATTGCTGAAGCCATTTTTGTAAAATAAGCTACCATAATGGAATACCATACTTACCTATGAAATTTTCCCCTAAAATAGAAAAAATGGAAAATGCCAAGTATTGGTGAGGATATAGAACAACTGCAACTCTTCTCACTGCTAGTGAGAGTATAAGTTAGCACAGCATTTTGGTAAACCGTTTTACATTACGTACGAAAGCTGGATATATGCATACTCCATTACCTAAAATTCCACGTCCAATTATATATCCAATATAAATGTACATAGAAATAATTTTATCTAAAAGAATTAAAATATTCATGGCAGCATTAATAGTAGTCAAAAAACTGAAAACATCACAAATGCTCATCAGCAATAAATGTTTTTAAAATTATGGTATATTCACACAATGAAATACTGTACAGCCAGAGCCAGTGTCACATGAGTGCCACCTGGGAAGTCACATAGAGCCCTTCACTCAAAAGGGCCTTGTGCTTGCTTGGTTGACTATTATGTTGTCACCATCTCAAATTCTTAATAAATTTTAAAAGGGTTTCTGAAAATTACGTAGCTGGTCTTGCATACATCAATGAGAACATATAACCTACAAGTATGTGCAAAGATATGTATGAATATCCCAAGCAAAATATCACATAAAAATACATATTTTATTATTCCAACCAGGTAAAGTAAAACAGACAAGATGAATTAATTCTATTAGAAGTCAGGGGAGAGTTTAGTAGCTAGAATTGGATCATGAGGGAGATGATTCTGGGATATTGGTGAACCACATTTCATAATCTGAGTCTCAGTTACATGTGTGTTCACTTTGTGAAAATTGATTGAGCCATATTCATAATACCTGTTCATATTGCTTTATGTATACTACACTTCAATACAAAAATAAAGTGAAGATCACTGAAACCTTGGTGTGTGAAAATAAGTAAAAGTAGGAGTAGGAAGAGAAGGAGGAGGAGTAGAAGAAAGAAATGAAGAATGATCTACAAAATTTAAATACAGCATAATAATAAGCCAGTCATTATTTCATATACTCTGATGATGGTATAGTGCTCTCGGACCACCAATTCTTAGTCTACCTTTCTTGGCTTGTATCTCTTAATGAGACTCAGGATTGGGCATTTATAAATACATGGCCCTGTTCTTTGTTTTGTAGTTTTTAATGTTTAATCAACTTTATTGAGTTAACTTACATACAATAAAATTCACTTATTTTACTTTTACAATTCAGTATGTTTTGATGAATGTGGATGACCAGGAACCATCATCACAGAGTGTTGAACACTCCCACCACCCCAAAAAGGTCCTTCAAGCTCCTTTGAAGGCAATCCCCATCTACCACCGCTAGCCTGAGCAACCACCAATCTTTTTCCTATTACCACAGTTCTGTCTTCTCGAGAATATGAAATATGTGGAGTAATATATTAGGTAGGCTTCTGAATTTGGCCTCTTTAACACAGCATAAAGCTTTTGAGATTCACCCATGTTGTTTTGTGTATTAGTAGGATTCTTTCCTTTAAATTGCCAAGTAGTATTTCATTGTATGTGCCACAATTTGTTAATTTTCACAGTTAATTTATTTGTGGGCATTTTGGCTGTTACCACTGTTTGGTAATTGGGAATAAAGCTGCTGTGAACATTAGTGTACAAGTTTGTATGGATCTGTATTTTCATTTCCTTTTGGTAAATACATAGGAGTGTGATTGCTAGGTTATACAGTAAGTATATACTTAACTGAAGTGCCAAATGTGACTCAAAGTGGTCATACCATATCGTATTCACACCAGCAATGTATGAGAGGATGAGTTGTTCCACATCCTCTATGACACTTGTTATTGTCAATCCGTTTGATTTTAGCCAATTTAGTTGATGTGTAGTAGTAACTTCCTGTGACTTTATTTGTACTTATCTAATGATGAGTACATTTTAGATATCTTTTAATGTGCTTGTTATTCATATATCTTTATTGACAAAGTTTCCTTTCAAGATATTTTTTCCTATTTTTAAAAATTTATATGGTTTGTCTTCTCATTTTTATTTGCAAGAGTTCTTTACGTATTCTGGATATGAGACCCCCATCAAATACCTGTTTGGCAAATATTGTCTCCCAGTTTGTGGTTCACCTTTTCATTTCTTAAGTATCTTTCAAATAGGAAAAAGAAAGTTTATTACTGATGGTGTTCAACTTATCACTTTTTTCTTTTACAGTTCATTTTTTTTTTTTTTTTTTGCGGTACGTGGGCCTCTCACTGTTGTGGCCTGTCCCGTTGTGGAACACAGGCCTTGGACATGCAGGCTCAGCAGCCATGGCTCACGGGCCTAGCCACTCCGCGGCATGTGGGATCTTCCCGGACCGGGGCACGAACCTGTGTCCCCTGCATCAGCAAGTGGACTCTCAACCACTGCGCCACCAGGGAAGCCCTACAGTTCATTTTTAAAGAATATCTAAGAAATCTTTCCCTAACACAAGGACATAAAGATTATATCCTATATTTTTTTGAAAAGTATTATAGCTTGAAGTTCTTATATTAGGCCTATAATTCATGCCAACCTTCTTTATCTTTTTCTTTTTTTTTTTTGGTACATGGTGTGAGGTAAGTTTTGAGGTTTACTTATTTATTTTCAAATGAACATCCAGTTATTTTAGCACTATTTCTTGAGAAGATGATCACTGACATATTTGCAGAAGATCAGTTTACCAGCCAATCTCTGGCTCTGGCCCTTTCTCCCCATACAATCCCATAAGAATAAGTTCCTGTATTCTTATTCTTCCACTATGGGCCTAGACCCTGCCAAGTTTGTTCTCCTCCCCTTGCATGGGCACTTCCAGAAACCTTAACTGGGGCCCCAAGGCAAATTCCACCCTCTACTCCCATCCCTCCACCACCAACCTTGGCCCTCCAAAAGAAGGGAGAAACAACACCTGAATTATGATATGCTCAGCCATTACCACTCTGGTGATCCACCCGGCCCTCCTTCAAGCTGAAGCTGACCTAGATTATCTCTTAAATCTAAGCCATGTACTCTGTCTTAAATAATGTATTTGTTTTGGAAACACTTTACTGCCATACCTTCACCTCTATCTGATGCTGTGCCAAGATGCCCAAGGTTACAGAGAAAGAACAAAGGGCAATCAATGGTCAGTTGACAAGAGCCTAATCACAGCCCACACACAGACAGAGAAAGGGCAGGGGTACACATCATCACTGCCAAGATTCTGGGAATCTCATCCTACAGTATTAATCTAACTGGTGGCCTAGGTTGCAACCACTGACCACTGAGAACTTCAGCATCAAAGATGTGCCAGGGAAAGGGGCATTCTGGTGTTGTCTGCTGCCCATCCACAAGCCTAGCTCTGGATAGCATGGGGATGGGGTGGAAGCAGTTCCCCTGCAGCCCTTGCTATCCTCTGAGAAGGATCTAAGTCCTCTCCACCTCCTCCCCATTCTGCTGGACAGCTTCAGTTTCAGGGAAAATGAAGGAGAATTCTGGGTCCATACCCCTCTCAACCTTGAGCCCTGGACCAGGCCCCTCCAAAATGCTTCAGGGTATAATGGGCAGAGGTTTGATAGGTAGGCACAGGGCTTTGCCTACTTCCAACTAGCCCATTACACTTTCAACATAGAAATGATCCTAGTCACTAGCCATGCCCTCCATGGCCTTTGCACCCACCCAGCTCCAGCACACTGGGGTTGCCCAGTGCTTATATGTCTCTCTTTCTCCACTACTCTGGAACCTAGATGTCATCTTCCAGAGGGTACCACTCAATAAAATCATTTGTGAGTTAGCCATTCTCAGACCTGGCCTTGCCAGGGTAATGTTTGCCCCAAAACCCAGTTGACTGATCCCCTGAGACATTCTGTAATTGCCTCCCAGGGAGGGCATGTCCTCCCTTTCCATCCCTTTTCCACCAATCCAAGTCCTCACCCAAGGGTTTGTGGACAAGAATACCAGGACCAATACAGTGTCTACAGACACACAGCACCCTTTCAAAATCAGGCAGCAAACAGGCTAAGCATCCAAAATATTTATTGGGCTACTTCATGGCTAAGATTCTGGTCTAGCTGGGTAAAACCTTGACCTTGATGGACAGTCATTCCTTTTCTTAATGCCCAAGAGGCTAGGATGGAAAGAGGAAGATGTATCTAGAGTAGCTCTTCCTGTTTCCTTCCCATTCTGATCTTCTCAACTTATCCATGTATCTCTCCATTCATGATCATCTGTCACCACACTCTCCCTGACTCCAGGCTGAGTGAAGGGGAAGCTAATTACAGTCCTAACTAAATTATCTGGGAAGACAGAGACAGCACCTATTTTTTGGTAGGTGGGTAGGGGTGGAAGGCTGAAGAATTAAGACTGGATCACATATTGTCTTCATGGATGTGAGGAAAATAACAATAAAAGAACTTGCATCAAAAACAAAACAAAATATCAATGACCATATATGT
Organism: Delphinus delphis; assembly: GCF_949987515.2. Lineage (NCBI taxonomy): Eukaryota > Metazoa > Chordata > Mammalia > Artiodactyla > Delphinidae > Delphinus > Delphinus delphis. The sequence goes on from NC_082688.1 coordinate 29,125,114, forward strand.
GTGAATCCTTTTCTAACGTCTCTATTTCATTTATCTGTATATATCTTTTTACCCTAACCCAACATTTTCTTGATTACTGTAGCTTTATAGAAAGTCTTAAAATCATCTAATATAAATCTTCGAATATGGTATTTCTGTTTGAAAATTTTCTATTCTAGATCCCTTTGAATTTTCACATAAATCTTGAATTTTAATTAGGTTTGCATTGAATCTATAGATCAGTTTAGGAAAATCTGACATCTTAACATCTCTTGACTCATGAAAATGATGAATCTCCCCACTTATTTATGTCTTCTTTCATTACTCTCCCTGAGGTTTTACAGTTTTCTTGCACAGAATTGAATAAATTTATTCCTCAGTATTTCATGACTTTCTTGAATATGGTATTTTTAAAATTAAATTTCCAATTGCTTGTTACTAATATATAGAAATACAATTTAGTTTTACATAGTAGCCTTGTATTTTGTGATCTTGATAAATTCACTTATTCTAGTAGTATTTTTGTAGGTTCCATAGGAATTGCTGTATAGATAATCATATCATTTGTTACATGTTTTACTTTTTCCTTTCTAATATTTTTTTATTTTATTCCCTTTTACTGCTCATTACTAGGAAAGACCTAGATTATAAAAGAGAATACAGACAATATCTCTGCCTTACCCTAATTTTAAGGGGGAACTGTTCAATTTCTCACTGTTAAGTTTGGCATTAGCTGTAGGTTGTTCATGAATAATCTTTACTGGGTTGTGAAACTTTTCTTATAGTCCTAATTTGCTGAGAGTTTTTGTTATGAATTGGTATTGAAAACTGTCAAATATTTGATATACACCAATTGAAAAAATCATATGGTTTTCCCTTTATTTTCTTAATATAGTGAAATATATTGTTTGGTTTTCTAATGGCAAACCAATTTTGCAATTCTGGGATAAATCATACTTAGTCATCAAGTATTTTCTTTTTTTAATATTTCTGGAGAGGATTTGCTAATATTTGTTAGTGATTTTGGCGTCTACATTCTTGGGGTATATTGATTAATACTATTCTTTTCTTGGTAATGTCTTTAGTAACAGGTTAATGTTGATTTCATGAAATAAGTTGGGGATGTTTGCTCAGGAAAAATTCATATAGACTTATTTTTTTTCCTTACATGGGCCTCTCACTGTTGTGGCCTCTCCCATTGCGGAGCACAGGCTCTGGATGCGCAGGCCCAGCAGCCATGGCTCACGGGCCCAGCTGCTCCACGGCACGTGGGATCCTACAAGACCGGGGCACGATCCTGCGTCCCCTGCATCGGCAGGCGGACTCTCAACCACTGCGCCACTAGGGAAGCCCTCATATAGACTTTTATGATTTCTTCCTGAAGTGTTTAAGAGAAACCACCAGTAAAGGCATCTGGACTTGATGTTTTCTTTCAGGAAAATTTACTGTTCATTAATTTCATTTTCTTTATAAATGTAAGTCTTTTCACATTATTTATTCTTTTTTTTTTTTTTTTTTGTGATACACGGGCCTCTCACTGTTGTGGCCTCTCCCATTGCGGAGCACAGGCTCTGGACACACAGGCTCAGCAGCCATGGCTCACAGGCCCAGTCGCTCCGCAGCATGTGGGATCTTCCTGGACCGGGGCATGAACCCATGTACCTTGCATTGGCAAGTGGACTCTCAACCACTGCGCTACCAGGGAAGCCCCACATTATTTATTCTTGAGTAAGCCTTGGTTGTTTGTATCTTTTAAATAATTTTTAAATTTCATCTATGTTGTATAATATGTTGAGATAAAATTTTAATAACATCCCACTCATTATCTTTCTAATGTCACTATTCTATACAGCAATATCTCATTTTTCATTCCTGTTATTAGTAACTTATGTCTTTATTTTTCTTTGTGACTCTGTTCAGATGTCTATCAATTTTAGTGACCATTCCAATAACCCTTACTTAGCATCAGTGGTTTTCTCTATTTTCTGTTTTTCTATTCCATTGATTTCTGTTCACATTTTTATTATTACTTTCATTCTGCTTACTTTGCTTTTCTTTGTCTACATTCTCAATCACTTTGGACTTTTATTCTTTACTACGATAAGCATTATAAACATCCTTTTATGCATTGCTTTAACAATTGCCCACATACTTTGATATCTCCTGTTTCCCTTTTAATTCTTCAAAATAATTCTAACTTCCTTTAGATCTCTTCTTTAATTAATGTCATTTACAAAAATGTTTTTAAATTTTGAATTATGTAGAAATTTTCTAGATCTTTCTATCAATTTCTAGCTTAACTACATTTTGGCTAGAGACCACACTATAATTTCAATATTTTTAAACTTGAGATTTATTTTTATGGGCCAGAATACTGTCTGTCTTCATGAGCTATCCATGTGATCTTGAAAAAAAATACGTATTCTGCTGCTGTTGAGTGGAGAATTCTATAAAGGTGAAGTGGGTTGACTTATTCACAGTGTTACCAAGTCTATTAAATCCTTACTGACTCATCTATTCTTCTATCAATTTCTAAAAAAGGAGTGCAGAAATATGGTCCAAATTCCAATTTAGTGTCTTTTTCTCTGCCTGAAGAACTTCTGTTAACATCAAGTGCAAGTCCGACAGATTTTTTTCCAACTTTTAACATTTTAGAGATGCAATTTCATTGTCTTCTTGCTGGCATAAGTTTTCACAAGAAGTCTGCAAAACTTTCATTCTTCTGTAATGTGTCTCTTAGGTTGCTTTTATAATCTTTTTCTTTATTACCATTATTTAAAATTTGATTATGTTTTGCCTGGAATGCGTTCTGGGATTTTTTTGTTTGTTCTTTGTTTCCCACATGGGATTTGTTGAGCTTCTTTGTTGAGTTAGAGTTTTCATAAAAATTGGAGCATTTTCAGTCATTCTTTCTGGTTTGTTTTGTCTTGATTCCTTTCTATTTTCTGGACTCAAATTATACACATACTGAACCACTTGAAATTTTCCCACAGGTCACTGAGTCTACCTTTATTTCTCTCTCTGTGCATCATTTTGGATAGTTTCTATTCTTACATCTCCGAAGTCTCTGAACTTTTCCCCCACAGTCTCTAATAGTCTATTATTTTTACCCAGGCATTTTTCATTTCAGATGGTGTATTTTTCATCTCTAGAAGTTTCATTGTTGTTGTTGCCTTTGCAATTGTCCTTCCATTTTTTACTAACTTCCCCCCCTAATTTGTTCATAGCTTGCTTTGTATTATCATGCATATTTATAACAAATATGTAATGTAAGTAAGTATTCAAAATATTTATAAAGTTTTATAGTTGTTGTTTGCTTTTTCTTTGTAATGATTCTTATTTTTCATGTTTCTTTGCATGCCTAGGAATTTTTCATTTGATTACAGATTGAAGTTTAGATTGTTCAGTGCTAGATTTTCTTGTATTCATTCAGTGTGCATTGGACTTTGTCATGGCACACTGACAAATGCCTTGGGATTAGTGTGATCCTGTCAAAGCTGTTAAAATAGACTCAGAGCAGCATTTACTCTCCCACTGACTTAGCTCCATTATTAAGTTGTGACACTTCTGAGGACTTACAAAGGTATTTTTCTACCTGGTAGGAACACAAATCCTTCCCAACACGTGGGAAAACAGGGAATTTTTCAGCCTTTCTGGTATTTATTTTCCTGGCATTATGGAGTTTTAGCTCATGTGGGTACAAGTCAGTACTTATCCAAAAATTTAAAGGAATTACTCTGGAGTTGCTCTATATTCCTGTATATCTCCCCTTTATGCAGGAGCCGTGGGGTTGACAGGGTCTTGGTGCTCCGGCTGGGTGTCAGGCCAGTGCCTCTGGGGTCGGAGAGCTGAGCTCAGGACATGGGCTAACCAGAGACCTCTTATCTCCACGTAATATCAAACAGTGAAAGCTCTCCATTTCAATGCTAAGACACAGCTCCACTCAATGAACAGCAAGCTACAGTGCTGGACACCGTATACAAAACAACTAGCAAGACAGGAACACAACCCCACCCATTAGCAGAGAGGATACCTAAAATCATAATAGGGTCACAGACACCCCAAAAACACACGACCATACACGGACCTGCTCACCATTAAGACAGGATCCATCCTCATCTGCCAGAACACAGGCACTAGTCACCTCCACCAGGAAACCTACACAACCCACTGAACCAACCTTAGTCACTGGGGGCAGGAACCAGAAACAACGGGAACTACAAACCTGCAGGCTGCGAAAAGGAGACCCCCAACACAGTACGTTAAGCAAAATGAGAAGACAGAGAAACACACAGCAGATGAAGGAGCAACGTAGAAACCCGCCAGACCAAACAAATGAAGAAGAAATAGGCAGTCTACCTGAAAAGAATTCAGAGTAATGATAGTAAAGATGATACAAAATCTTGGAAATAGAATGGAGAAAAAACAAGAAACGTTTAACAAGTACCTAGAAGAACTAAAGAGCAAACAAACAATCATGAACAACACAATAAATGAAATTAAAAATTCTCTAGAAGGAATCGATAGCAGAATACCTGAGGTAAAAGAACACATAAGTGACCTGGAAGATAAAATAGTACTACTGAATAACTACTGAATAACTACTGAAGAGCAGAATAAAGAAAAAAGAATGAAAAGAATTGAGGATAGTCTCAGAGACCTCTCTGAGGTTAAAGGCACAAACATTTGAATTATAGGGGGCCCAGAAGAAGAGAGAAAAAGAAAGGGACTGAGAAAATATTTGAAGAGATTATAGTTGAGAACTTCCCTAATATGGGAAAGGAAATAGTTAATCAAGTCAGGAAGTGCAGAGTCCCATACAGGATAAATCCAAGGAGAAACATGCAAAGACACATATTAATCAAACTATTAAAAATTAAATACAAGAAAAAATATTAAAAGCAGCAAGCTGATCTTTCAGCAGAAACTCTGCCAGAAGGAAGTGGCAGGACATATTTAAAGTGATGAAAGGGAAAAACCTACAACCAAGATTACTCTACCCAGCAAGTATCTCATTCAGACTCGATGGAGAAATTAAAACCTTAACAGACGACCAAAAGCAAAGAGAATTCAGCATCACCAAACCAGCTTTACAACAAATGCTAAAGGAACTTCTCTAGGCAGGAAACACAAGAGAAGGAAAAGACCTGCAATAACAAACTCAAAACAATTAAGAAAATGGTAATAGGAATATACATATTGGTAATTACCTTAAATGTAAATGGATTAAATGCTCCAACCAAAGGACACAGACTGGCTGAATGGATACAAAAACAGGACTCGTATACATGCTGTCTACAAGAGACCCACTTCAGACCTAGGGACACATACAGAATGAAAGTGTGGGATGGAAAAAGGTATTCCATACCAATGGAAATCAAAAGAAAGCTGGAGTAGCAATTCTCATATCAGACAAAATACACTTTAAAATAAAGACTGTTACAAGAGACAAAGAAGGACACTACATAATGATAAAGGGATCGATCCAAGAAGAAAATATAACAATTGTAAATATTTATGCTCCAACATAGGAGCACCTCAATAGATAAAGCAAATGATAACAGCCATAAAAGGGGAAATCGACAGTAACACAATCATAGTATGGGACTTTAACACCCCACTTTCACTAATGGACAGATCATCCAAAATGAAAATAAAAAAGGAAACACAAGCTTTAAATGATACATTAAACAAGATGGACTTAATTGATATTTATAGGACATTCCATCCAAAAACAACAGAATACACTTTCTTCTCAAGTGCTCATGGAACATTCTCCAGGATAGATCATATCTTGGGTCACATATCGAGCCTTGGTAAATTTAAGAAAATTGAAATTGTATCAAGTATCTTTTCCGACCACAACGCTATGAGACTAGATATCAATTACCAGAAAAAAAATGTGTAAAAAATATAAACACAGGGAGGCTAAACAATACACTACTTAATAACTAAGAGATCACTGAGGAAATCCAAGAGAAAATCCAAAAATACCTAAAAACAAATGACAATGGAAACACGATGACCCAAAATCTATGGGATGCAACAAAAGAAGTTCTAAGAGGGAAGTTTATAGCAATACAATCCTGCTTAAAGACACAAGAAACATCTCAAATAAACAACCTAACCTTACACCTAAAGCAATTAGAGAAAGAAGAACAAAAAAACCCCAAAGTTAGCCGAACGAAAGAAATCCTAAAGATCAGATCAGAAATGAATGAAAAAGAAATGAAGGAAACAATAGCAAAGGTCAATAAAACTAAAAGCTGGTTCTTTGAGAAGATAAACAAAATTAATAAACCATTAGCCAGACTCATCAAGAAAAAAAGGGAGAAGACTCAAATCAACAGAATTGATTGAACTGCAGAAATACAAAGGATCATGAGAGATTACTACAATCAAATACATGCCAATAAAATGTACAAATTCTTAGAAAAGCACAACCTTCCAAGACAGAACCAGGAAGAAATAGAAAATATATACAGACCAATCACAAGCACTGAAATTGAAACTGTGATTAAAACTCTTCAAAGAAACAAAAGCCCAGGAGCAGATTGCTTCACAGGCGAATTCTATCAAACATTTAGGAAAGGGCTAACACCTATCCTTCTCAAACTCTTCCAAAATATAGCAGCAGGAGGAACACTCCTAAACTCATTCTACGAGGGCACCATCATCCTGATACCAAAACCAGAAAAAGATATCACAAAGAAAGAAAACTACAGGCCAATATCACTGATGAACATAGATACAAAAATCCTCAACAAAATACTAGCAAACAGAATCCAGCAGCACATTAAAACGATCATACACCATGATCAAGTGGGGTTTATTCCAGGAATGCAAGGATACTTCAATATACGCAAATCAATCAATGTGATACACCATATTAACAAACTGAAGGAGAAAAACTATATGATCATCTCAATAGATGCAGAAAAAGCTTTTGACAAAATTCAATACCCATTTATGATAAAAACCTTCCAGAAAGTAGGCATAGAGGGAATTCACCTCAACATAATAACCGCCATATATGACAAACCCACAGCCAACATTGTTCTCAATAGTGAAAAACTGAAACCATTTCCAGTAAGATCAGGAACAAGACAGGGTTGCCCATTCTCACCACTATTATTCAACATAGTCTTGGAAGTTTTAGCCACAGCAATCAGAGAAGAAAAAGAAATAAAAGGAATCCAAATCGTAAAAGAAGAAATAAAGCTCTCACTGTTTGTAGATGACATGATACTATACATAGAGAATCCTAAAGATGCAGAAAACTACTAGAGCTAATCAATGAATTTGGTAAAGTAGCAGGATACAAAATTAATGCACAGAAATCTCTTGCATTCCTATACAGTAATGATGAAGAATCTGAAAGATAAATTATGGAAACACTCTCATTTACCGTGGCAACAAAAAGAATAAAATACCTAGGAATAAATCTACCTAAGGAGACAAAAGACCTGTATGCAGAAAACTATAAGACACTGATGAAAGAAATTAAAGATGATACAAATAGATGGAGAGATATACCATGTTCTTGGATTGGAAGAATCAACATTGTGAAAATGAGTCTACTACCCAAAGCAATCTACAGATTCAATGCCATCTCTATCAAAGTACCAATGGCATTTTTCACAGAACTAGAACAAAAAATTTTCACAATTTGTATGGAAACACAAAAGACCCCAAATAGCCAAAGCAATCTTGAGAAAGAAAAACTGAGCTGGAGGAATCAGGCTCCCTGACCTCAGACTATACCACAAAGCTACAGTAATCAAGACATTATGGTACTGGCACAAAAACAGAAATATAGATCAAGGAACAGGATAGAAAGCGCAGAGATAAACCCATGCACATATGGTCACCTTATTTTTGGTAAAGGAGGCAAGAATATACATTGGAGAAAAGACAGCCTCTTCAATAGTGGTGCTGGAAAAACTGGACAGCTACATGTAAAAGAATGAAATTAGCACACTCCCTAACACCATACACAAAAATAAACTCCAAATGGATTAAAGACCTAAATGTAAGGCCAGACACTATAAAACTCTTTGAGTTTTAGGCAGAACACTCTGTGACATAAATCACAGTAAGATCCTTTATGACTCACCTCCTAGAGAAGTGGAAATAAAAACAAAAATGAACAAATGGGACCTAATGAAACTTCAAAGCTTTTGCACAACAAAGGAAACCATAAACAAGACGAAAAGACCACTCTTAGAATGGGAGAAAATATTTGCAAATGAAGCAGCTGACAAAGGATAATCTCCAAAATATACAAGCAGCTCATGTAGCTCAATATCAAAAAACAAGCCACCCAATCCAAGAATAGGCAGAAGACCTAAATAGACATTTCTCCAAAGAAGATATAGAGAATGCCAACAAACACATAAAGGATGCCCAACATCACTAAATCATTAGAGAAATGCAAATCAAAAGTACAATGAGGTATCACCTCACACCAGTTAGAATGGCCATCATCAAAAAATCTACAAACAAAAAATGTTGGAGAGGGTGTGGAGAAAAGAGAACCCTCTTGCACTGTTGGTGGGAATGTAAATTGATACAACCACTATGGAGAACAGTATGGACGCTCCTTAAAAAACTAAAAATAGAACTACCATATGACCCAGCAATCCCACTACTGAGCATATACCCTGAGAAAACCATAATTCAAATAAAGTCATGTAGCACAATGTTCATTGCAGGTCTATTTACAATAGCCAGGCATGGAAGCAACCTAAATGTCCAACAACAGATGAATGGGTAAAGAAGATGTGGCACATATATACAATGGAATATTACTCAGCCATAAAAAGAAACAAAATTGAGTTATTTGTAGTGAGGTGGATGGACCTAGAGTCTGTCATACAGAGTGAAGTCAGAAAAACAAATAGTACATGCTAGCACATATATATGGAATCTAAAAAAAAAAATTTTAAAAAGGTCCTGAAGAGGCTAGGGGCGTGACAGGAGTAAAGAGGCAGACGTAGAGAATGGACTTGAGGACACAGGGTGGGGGAAGGGTAAACTGGGATGAAGTGAAATAGTGGCATGGACATATATACACTACCAAATTTAAAATAGACAGCTAGTGGGAAGCAGCCGCATAGCACAGGGAGATCAGCTCAGTGCTTTGTGACCACCCAGAGGGGTGGGATAGGGAGGGTTGGAGGGAGAAGCAAGAGGGAGCAGATATGGGGATATATGTATATGTATAGCTGATTCACTTTGTTATAAAGCAGAAACTAACACACCATTGTAAAGCAATTATACTCCAATAAAGATGTTTAAAAAAAAAAGGAATTACTCTGCATATGTCAAGAGTTGCCATTTTCTTTAGCACTCTGCCCCCCAACTTTTCACTACCTCTTCCTCCTTGAACTCTGGTCTCTGTCTTCTCAAATTCACACGACTGACACTATTATTGTGTTCTCTCTCCCTTCTCTAGAGCCTGGTAACCACCTGATAATCTAAAGGTGATCATTTACTTCTCTTTTATCTGAAATCACAATCCTGTGCTTCCTGTTTTCCAGTGTCTGAAAAAAATGTGGTTTCACATATTTTTCTATTTTTCCTGTTGTTTAAAGTAGAATGGCAATTATCACTGCAGTTAATTTATACATAAAAGTAGAAGCTCAATAATCCTGTCTTTTAAAACAAGCAATAAACTTACAACCTATTTGATAAATTCTCATTTGTATCTAGAAGAACTTGAGTTCTCTCTTTTGGAAATTAGTGTAAGTAAAAATAAAATTATTTCAGTGTATTATTGGCTTTTAAGTATGGCCACAGGTGACTAAGTGGTACTAGTCAATTTTAAATCCAGATTTCCAAAACAGGGACAGTAAATTGATGGCATGTATCTGAGATAAAAAAACATTGCCAGTATATTGTTGAACAAATTGTCAGAAACAGAAATTTAGTAAGAGGAATAAAATGATGTTCTATTTCTTGTTTTCCTGATCTGCATAAATTTTGAGTACAAGATTGTTCCGTTTCTCTTCAAATCAAGAATGGTAATTTAATACCCGGCTCTTATGTTCCTTGTATAATAAGGCTTCTTATAAATCAAATGACACATGTATGGAATGAAGTGATTTCTCATGGTAGTTCTGTATGTCTTAATTATAACAACTTGTTTCTCTATTTGTCACTGACAAGATTCTTTTATTAAAAGGATTAAAATGTTCCCATTGTCTGGGAAGTTTTAATACATATGGTCTCAAGGTAGCATACATTCTCCATAAATCTAGAAGTCCGTTTTGTCACTGCTCTTTTCCCCCGCTTTTAGAATGCATGATTCATGTGTACTGGATGCACTCATTTCAGTTGAGACTTAAAAGCATTAGACTTACCTGAACATTTAGAATTAACAATCAGATAGCTATGCATACGACATATATAAAGACATTCTCAGAGCGGCATTTCTATACATATAAGAATACACTCTAGTCAGTAATTAAACTTGCCAAGGCACAAGATACAGATATGCTGATCTAGGAGTAACTCCAAAACGGCTCGTGTGATTAACTCTAGCCGTCCTCCCTCCAAATCTTGCAAGCACTGTCCTTGGTTCCTTCCCTTTTGAAACATTTTATGGTTCCTCTGGTGTTACTTCTCCCTTGCTAAAGCACATTAATAAAACTCTCTCCAGAACCTGACCATAATGGCACCTTAATATCAGACTTCCAGCCTCCAAACAATGAGACAATAAATTTCTGTTAAGTCACTCAGCTCACGGTATTTTGTTATGGAAGACTGAGCTTACTACAACAATGTTTATGATACAATTTAAGTGAAAAGAGCTGTTTATAAGCCTATCTAAATAGCATGATCACAATTTTATTTTTAATATATTTATATGTATACATGATTTTATATAAATGTATCTACATGAAAAATAGGTAGTAAGATTATGTGTGTGGTCTTTATTTTGTGTTTTTACTTTCACTATTGTCCTATTGTCTGCAATGTAGAAAACTCTACAAACATTTTGAGATTAAACTTTATCACGTACTCCATCAACCGTCTTCCCCATGCTGTGTGCTCTTTCTCATGTATAAATAATAAGCAAAGCAAGACTTAGGGCTTACTATGGGCTTTTGCTTCCCTGTTACCACCCAGGCATTCTCAAATCCATCCCACTCTTTCCATTCCCAATACGACTTCCTCTGTCTGGACCTCAATTTCTTTTTCTTTTATCAATGATTGGCCTCCTTACTTGTGTCTTACATCACCCAAATTTATTCTCCACAATGCAGCCAAACTGAATTACTTCTCTAAAACATAAATCTTGGCTGTTTTCTTATCTTCCTTAAATTTCTTTTAAAGGCTTCCCACTTATACACAAAATAAAAATAAAAATTTTAGTTAGCATGGTTTACATACTGCAGTCAAACAAATTCCTGAGGAGGAATGAGTTTGTGGCTTTTCTAGCTCTAGCTTGTTGTGACTTCTCCATTGGGATGCCAGCAAACTGCATTCCTGTGACTTAGGAAAGAAGACATGGATATGGTTAAGTGCCACCTGAGGCAATGAACTCATTGCAGAGTATGTTTTGGCACAATCATGATTTTTTTTTCCTCTTGAGAGAGGTAGGCCAAGGAAATTAGGTGTTTAATGACTGATTATCTGTATAGGATAATCTGTGTAGGATTATATATTATTAATTAATATCATTATGCTCTGGGGCTCTTTAGAAAATCTAGCTTAAAAGCATGAATATAATAAACAAAAGATGGGTATTTCAAGAAATAAGGTAATATCATTTTTCTAAAATTTCAAAAAGTTTATCTAAGTGTTTTATTAAAAAAATTACGTATTGAGCACTTCCTATTTACCAGGGACTCTGGTCTTTGGGACAAGAATATTAGTCAGAAAAATGAGACAGACATTGTATTGATAATATGTATAGCTTTAAATAATTAATATCACTGTGTACAATACACTGCTGTATGATAATATCAAGTTTAGCAAATCCAAATTATCTCAAGTTGCTGAGTTAGGAAAAAAACTTTCTGCATACCATTTATTATATCTGCCTACCTGGTCTAGGAATAAGCATTTTGCAACATACTGTTCAGGTTGAAAATGCTCCTGATATCAGAGTGCAGTAGGGGAAATAATTGCTTCACCAATGATAATTGAAAAGATAGCACACAAGTAAACCTTAAAGGTGAGGGGTTATACCTTGTAATTTTTTATTCATTACGCTTAGCTATTTTCTAAGGAGGGAGGCTTTTGCCAGCTACAGAGACCTTAGACATTAACTAGACTCTGAGATTCCTGGAGGAGGGTAAGCCCTGAGAAAGAGGAGATAAACATATAAAGATGGAAACAGTAATTTCACAAAATCATCTTTGTCAACAGGTTTTACTTCCTAGTTGCTGAGTGGCACCACAGGTCACATAGCCATATATAAGCTTCAATTTTTAGGAATTTAAAAGCAGTTTAAAAAATATACTACCCTTTTTATTATTTCAGGATCGTATTAATATAAAGTGAAACTTTGTCTCAATATTGGCTAATTTTTATATTTAAATGTTAATGCAGTTGCAAAAGACTTTTGACTCATACCAACAAAAGCTTGAAATTATTCATTTTGAGATTAAACATGTAAAAGTTCCTTAAAGATATATTTTTTAAGGATAAACTTTTTAAGACAAAATTTCATTGTTAATATATTTTAATTATTTAATGTCTTTTTTATTTTTAATTAAATTCAACCCATATGCACTACAACTTGCACTTTGTTTATCAATAACAAAGGTAGTAAATAAATACAGGGTAAGATATCAACAGATAAACATTCTTAATGGAAAATCATCCATATAATTCGTTGTCTTTTCCCTTCAAAAAAAGTGTTACATGTGGAAAAGGAAAGGACAGACAGATGAAACTATTTAAACAAAGAAAAACCATTAACCTGGGCTACAGGTGCATATTCCAAGGGAGTAAGTAAAATAAACCCTGCTACAAATGCATGATATTCCTTTTCATTACCCTTCCATAACTTTTCTGCTTGACCTGATTACAGAAAGGGAATTATAATTTAGTGTTGCCAGCATTCATTACTAGTGATATGAGAAGGAAAAAAAAAGAAAAATATTTAGTTGCATCAATTAGTGATAACTAACATTTAAAGAGTGCTCTGAAATTCACAAAGCACTTTTTATACACATTGTTTCTTTAATTATCAAATTAACCTTTAATTAATGACCTTCTCAAAAAAGCTTTTGCAATTGATCACCCACCCACTGTTCTCTCCTTGTGGTATTATGAAAGTAACACTTAAAAAAGAGAGAGTCTATTGTAACTATTACTAAGCCAGTGAAGCTAGAAGATGAATTAAAATGTAATAACTATATGAAAATGAAACCACTGAAATCTAATACATAAGAAAGGCATTATTTCTTTGGCATTGACTTAGGATATACCTTTTCATATATACAATAAAAGGAAGAAATCATTTTTAAAAATGTATAATGTTAGTCACAACTATATAAATAAAAAGGAACTTTATACCATTTAATACTGCAAACAGAATTGAAGGCAAACAATAAACTAAGACAGAATACATGTAACATATATAAAAAGAGTTACAATTTGTAATACTATATTTTATCTGTATTATGTTTTAATTTATACCTGATTTTGTCCTCAAAATGGGGTGTGGTGGACTTAATATACAAGCAACTTCAACATAAAACAAAACTAATGATCCAGGGGGGAAATATGTTGGACATGAATAAGAAATATAATGAAAATAATAGAAATGGCTGATAATATACAAAAAACTGTTCAATCATAGCAATAATTAAACATGCAAATAAATAATAATATACAGATTTCTCCTATCTTCATGAAAAATTCTCATTACAGCATTATTTTTTAATAGTAATATATGGGATAAATCAAAATGCCCTTATAAGGACACTGTTAGTTTAAAATGATGAAATAAATCAGGATTTGAAATGTTTTATAACTTATGATATTGATGTGAGAAAGTTAAGTGAACATAGCATTAAATAAAATGTAAATAGCACATTTTATGTATGTTCATATATATATGTAGAGACTTTAATATGTAGTATCTCAGATGAATACATATATATCAAATACTGGAAAGGAATCAAATCATAAATGTTTGTATTAAACCAAAGACTTCGCTTGGAGAATCCAGACATGCTTACTATGAAAATATTCATTTTAAAGTAAGTTTTGGACAGTTTCTATAACTACAGAGGAAAATAAAATTTATTAATTTTAATTGCAAAAGTATAAAAATACTTTTTAATGAGAATTCTGATTAAGATAACCCTTTTGAAACTTTTATCTTTTATTTGATGTTAAATAAACAAGATTGGAACAGAAATGCCACAATGTTAACAATTATCTTTTCAAAACACAGAGCAGAACCTTAAATCTAAGAGCAGCTTTTTCTCAAGCTATATGTTAATTTTCAAATAGGGAAGACAGAGAAAATGCTAAGTAGGTGTCTCACTGGGAAACTGACAAGATAAATAGAAGAACAGATCAGAGCATTTAATTTAACATCTGCAGCTGCTTTAAATGCTGTTTGACAGGTATTACATTTAAATCTGTTGGGAAAAACTGATTATCCAAAAGAACACACACACACACACACACACATATGTGTGTATATATATATATTTCTGTTAAACAGAATAGCTATAGGGTACTTGTGGTTTATAGCAAAGATGTTTAAATCCTCCATGTCACTATTTTACCTTCAAAGATATTCTTAGAAAACTATATTTATTTCCCGTACCAAGCTCCAACAGCAAAATGCTGCCACAATTCAGACTGCATATTTTAAATATAATTCCACAAATAAGCCCAAAATGAGCCTTTCACAAAAAGTTTTTTCTTGGCTGTAGCACTAAATCTACTGAGCTAAAGTCTTTTCTCAAACACAATTTATATCCACACTGATTATTCAGAAACGGATTACCTAGTTTATGGGTTTTCTAGGTGTTTGACTTCTTTCCTCTTTCAGCTTTTCTTGCCTTTCAGGTTGCTCAATAGCTATGCTACTAACCTTAGAATGCAGCTCAAACCGAGCATAAATTCTGAGGTTCAAATAGACCTTATTGAAAATGTTAACTAGGTCACATATTAGATGTGAAACCTTCAACAAATAAGTTTGAAAAGCACAGCGTCTAGGAAATAAAAATAGTGACTATTGACTACTTATTATGTACTGGTCACTCCTCTAAGCTACCTTAACTCCTTTAGTCTTCACAATTAATAATAAGAGATGAGGACAATGAAACAGAGAGGTCAATACATTGCCAAAAGTCAAGGGTTGTAGGTGTTAGTTGTACTTCAAAGTTAGGAAGTTTGAGTGAGAACATGATCTCTTTACCACTCAATCCCTTTAATAAACATTTGCATTGCTGAATTAGATAGTCATGACAGCTACCCCACTTTTTATTTTTATTTTTTTACAATTTAAGAAGATACTGTTTTATTAGTTACATTTTGCTGATTCTTTCCTTTAAAAATTGGGCTATGGTCCTAGAAAAATAAATGGATAGACATCTACCCAAACAAGATATATAAATGGCCAATAAGCATGTGAAAAGATGCTCAACGTCATTAGTCATTAGTGAAGTGAAGATCAAAACCACAGGGAGATATCACTTCATACCTATTATGCTAGCTATTATAAAACAATAAACAAACAAACAGAAAATAGTAAGTGTTGGCAAGGATGTAGAGAAATAAGAACACTTGTGCATTGCTGGTAGGAATGCAAAGTGATACAGCTGCCACAGAATACAGTTTGGCAGTTCTTCAAGAAGTTAAAAATAGAATTACCATATAATCCAGCAACTCCACTTCTGGATATATATACAGAAAAGAATTGAAAGGAGGAACTCAAACAGATGCTTCTATATTAATGACCACAGCAACATTATTTACAATAGACAAAAGGTGGTAACAACTCAAACATCCCTCAACAGATGAATGTATAATTAAAATGTGGTATGTACATATAATGGGATATTATTTAGCCATAAAAATAAATTCTGATTTGTGTTACTGAGGCAGGAAAGACAGGGCTGGGTCCAAGGACAGTCTCCTCATGTATAGGCATTAGGCAGAAGGCAAAGCCACCTCCTTGTTTTGCACTTAATGAGGCCATGATGCATGTAGGAATGGCATCTAAAACAGAAACTTTGTAACAGCTGAGCAAGAAATTGACCATGGAAACTCTGGAGTGCACAGCATATAAAAATGTACAGGTTGCTGATGATGCTTTACGACCTTCCAAGTGTGGCCCTCGACTAGTAAGGGAAAATTTAAGGGAAAACAGCTCTTAGAGCTCATGTGCAGTGGCTTCAGGAGATAAATGCACAGGACCAGAAGTTGATGCAACCTGGTGCAATCCAGGCCATACCTCAACCCAACCCCCAATGAATATTCTGTCCCTAATCAAAAAGACCCCTACCCATTCAAAGGGCTAAAAATAAGATAAAAAGTGGGGATCAACAACCCTGCAGGGGGCGCTCCTCACTCCCTCCTACACTCTTCTCCTATGGAGTGTGTAACTTTCGTTTCTGCCCTAAATAAACTGCTTCTTTGTTCTCTATGTTCCTCAGCCTCAGTGTGCGTGTGTGTGTCTTTATTTTTCCTTGGTGCCTTTTGGATAAGTTGAACAAGAGCCTGGACTTCTGATAAACCTCTTCCAGTATTACTACAATATGAACGAACCTTGAAAACATTATGCTAACTAAAATAAACCAGACACAGAAGGACAAATACTGTATGGTTCCACTTACATGAGCTGCCAAGAATAGCGAATTCATAGAGGTACGTAGCACAGTAGATATTATCAGGGACTGGTCGGGGGGGATGGGAATCACTATTTAATGGTTACAGAACTTCTGTCTGATGATGAAAAAGTTCTGGAAATGGATAGTGGTGATGATTGCAAAACACTGAGAATGTAGTAATGGTAATAAATTGTACACTTAGAAATACTTAAAATGGTAATTTTTGTGTTATGTATATGTTACCACAAAACAATTGCCCCCCCAAAGCCACCTTATGAATTCCATTCTACAAAACAGATCTAAAAACACCACCTCTCCCTGTTTCATCATTTGCCACCTTACTCCAAGCCACTATCATCTTTAATACAAAATTTTGCAATTGTCCCAAATTGATTTTTCTATTCCTATCCTTGTCCACTTCATTCTATTCTCCATACAATATCTAGCACCAGCCTTTTAAAATGTAAGACAGATCATGTTACTCTTCTGCTTGAAACCTTCCAGTGACTGTCTATTTTATATGGTTCTTTACATAGTTTTTAAGAACATACATGATCTGATTTCCCCATTAACTTTTTGATCTCACCAAGGTCAAATCAAAGTAAGAATGATGGAAATGGTCTGCCCTGGGGAGAGGTTAAGTTTTACCACTGACATTGCATATAATCGCCAGATACATGGTGACAACTGAAAGCAAAATTACTTTTAGTCAGTTTTATATAACTTTATTACATTTATATAACTTTATTACAAGTTATAAATTTTCTGCAGAAAATACACCCATTCTGCCTTCATCCAGGATTGGGCAGCTGCCACAGACTCCTTGCTATCCCATAGACTCCTAGCACTTTTACTTTCTTCACTCCACTCTCTCCAATTTGATCTCCTAACCTGTTGAATCAGTTGACTAAGTAAGTGTATGACTCAGGGCCTTTGCATTTCCTGTTCTCTCAGGTTGGAACACCAGTTATCTGAGAGGCCACCTCCATTATCTACAACAGACATTATCTCATACGTCACTTTCTCTATGTGGTCTTCCCTGACTACTCTTCTGCAAAGTACACTGTCACCATCATACCCTAAATTCTTTCCATCTTCATTTCTTAGCAGTTTTTACCATCTAACATATATATTCCAGTTATTTACTGTGCTTATTTCTTGTCTCTTCCACAGGAATAAATGCTTCCTGAGTGCAAGGATTTTTCACCTGATTGTTCAATGTTATAAATCCAGCAAAGAGAGCACAACCTGGCTCACACTGAACATTTAATAAATTCTTGTTCAATGAATGAGTGAAGGAAGGAAGGAAGGAAACAAGTCATTGGTGCTTAACTATATAACAAGTCATTGGTGCTTAACCATTAGATCCAAATACCACTATCTGCCTATCCAGAACACATATGAAAATGTTTATCACTAATAATTGAAACAAAATAAAGTTAAATGATAAGCATCCATTTTATCAATTATCAAATTCAGAAACATATATAATTGCAAATGGGTTAGCAAAGGAAAGTGAAACAGGTCTCTTTATACTACTTGAGACAATGCTAAATGGTATATTTTTTGAGGGCAAATTGGACAAACATAAAAACAGTTTTAAGATGGCCAAAATTCTCACTCAATACTTAATATTACTTCTTTTAAAATTTAAAGGAGGGCTTCCTTGGCGGCCTAGTGTTTGAGGGTCCGCCTGCCGATGCAGGGGACATGGGTTCGTGCCCCGGTCCGAGAAGATCCCACATGCCGCGGAGCAGCTAGGCCCGTGAGCCATGGCCGCTGAGCCTGCGCGTCCGGAGCCTGTGCTCCGCAATGGGAGAGGCCACAACAGTGAGAGGCCCGCGTACCGCAAAAAAAAAAAAAAAAAAATTAAAGGAAATACCCATGAATGCTATATTTATTTTTAATATGTTCATATGTTCACATATATATATATATATATATATATATATATTTGGGTGTGTATGTATGTACCTGTGGGCCATGAAGATACTTCCTTCCCAAGAGACCCTTCAGAGGTACTCTATTCATCTTTTAGTATATTTCTGTGAATGGAGGCCACCATTAGTTCCTATGAAAAATAGATGCTGTGTTCAAGAGTAATTTGATTACCTACAAAGGACTCTATGGCTGACTAAATTAGACCTCTGAGGAACGAACTATTTGGTTTAGTTGCAAAACAGGAACATATGAATGATGACATCAAAGGGAAGTTGGACATTTGGAATATTGTAGTATAAATTTGCCTACTGCAATATTCTAGCCACCTACCAAGACCTGATTTACAAATATGTTTGAATCTGTCAAACTGTTTGAGAGGTTCATATCATGTTGGCATATTTCCACACATTATTAGGGTATGCACATCTTTTAGTCACTTGGTAGTGTTTTCTAAAACACTGCTTTTGCTTATCTGGGAAGCAGGAAGTAAACCTGTAAAATAAGTTATTTATAGATTCAAATAATATATGTGAATGAGCTTTGGGACTACTAGAATGCTTATGTGAAAATGAAAATCATCGTTCTAGAAGAAACAGTAAAAATATTCCAAGTGTCATCTAGATAAGTATTAAGCAAAACAGGCAGAAAATATGTATTAATTCCAGTGAAAGATTTCCTTCCAATTAAATACTCTCTGCTAAAAGGTATCTGACAACAGTAGAGGTCCCTGATCTATGAAATCATCCACACCCACTAAATCTGAGCCTAACTAAGTAAAGCACCATGCAGGAGAAGAAGAATATTCTATAAAGTAGTGAAAAAGCATTCTGATTCATACTGTATCTATAATTATCACTATATAGTAGCATTAATTCATAATTATAAATGGTGCCCACATACTATTATAAAGCTCAAGGAATGTGATCAGCCTCCTTCAGCCTTCAACTAATTTTTAGATAGCCTTTTTGTGGCTTCAAGAAAATTGACAATACTGACACGCCATTAAGTTTGACCTAATTTTGCAAAATTTCACTTAGAAGCAAATGGTGAACTCAAGTTGAATGAGTGAATTGATGAATGAATGAATTCATTAATAATCCAATAACACTTATCTCACCTATTTTGGCTGTTAGAACAGAAATATCATAGATTGGGTGGCTTATAAACAAAGAAATTTATTTCTCACAGTTTTGCAGGGTGGAAGTCCAATATCAAGGCACCCACATGGCTGTGTGAGGGACCGCTTCTGGGTTGCACACTTCTCATTGTACCCTCAAGTGACAGAAGGGCAAGCTAACTCTCTGGGGTCTCTTTTATAAGGGCACTAATCCCAATCACCAGAACTTTGCTCTCATGACCTAATCATCCCCAAAGGTCCCACCTACTAATACTATCATCTTTGGGGATTAGGATTTCAACATATGAATTTTAAGGAAAAATATTCAGACCCTAGCAATACTTAAAAAACAAACATTTTTTTAAACAAAGAACTTTTCTTTTGTCCTGTAACATATAATGTCACCAGCCTATTAAAGACTCATCCTCTTTTTCTTCTGAAGAAATGGAGGCTTGGAAATGCATCTCAAAAATATCTCCCAGATATTTAAAGTATTTTATTGTCATTATCCTTTTAAATTATTACGACTATTATATTTCATCATCTATCCCTACATTACTGACTTCACCATTAACATAATACATAATCTTTTAAGTTGTTTAAAACTATTTCTAGTCTAAAACATCATCTTGCTAGGAAATTATGGCATTGTCTCTCAAATTCTTAGCAAACTATTTGAAAATAAGAAACAAATTAGTAACTCCAAAAGGGAAGTCTGAAAACCGACATAATGCCTGAATATGAGTGGTATTTTCAGTAACTACAGGACAATGGTATTGAAGTCAGAATTCTCAGTGATGAACACAGGTTTTACCACCATAAAAGTCTGCTAGACTGAAAAGAAAATGGGTGCCTCTTTATCTTTCTGCCTCTACCTGTATCTAGTTCAGGCACTCAGAGTCTGTACCAAAGAGATAACTGGGCAGTCAACCATCGATTTCTCAACCATTGATTCCTCTAGTGCTAGAGCTTTGTCCCTATATCCTAACAAATACCTCTATTTCTACATTAATTTACTGCCTGAAGTTCTTAGGAAACAACTGCACAGAAAGTGAATGAAAGAACCAAAGGGAGCAAGGTGGATCCTAAGTTGCTCATGCACAGTGACGTGTAGTTCTAACAAGTATATCATTTAGGTAGGGTTGAAATTAGGAACACATCTCTGGTTGAATGCAGCTTAAAAGTTTTCAAGTGTTAGTCACAATTTCTACAAAAACTATTTATTAGTTTTAACAATTACTTTTAAGTCATACATACTTTCCAGTAAGACATGTTCCAAGGTGCTGGTTCCCAAGAGAAAAACTTTATAACTCCACTACATTCCCTTCTCTTAGCACAATGAGTAAAGGTGTGGTTAATCACCTATCTACTTCTTCCTAGTACTTGACATGTTCAAAAATTAATTGTTTGTACTTTGAAAATGGTATGTCCCACATCCAGTGTGGTGTTTGGCATTTTTATAGTAGTGGCAAAAAAGTATGAGCATTTAAAGCCAGTAGCAAATTTTTTTAATGGGGTAACAGTAAGGAAGGTGGGCCATGAGACATGGGGTGGGTATGTATGCTGGAGCCAAGAAAAAACAGTCACAATTCTCAGCAAGACAAAATGAGAGATTTGGTTTCCTCATGAGAAAGATAAAGAAGAACTGAAAAGGAGAGAAAAGAGAAGCATGAAAATGTCCAGAGAATTCCAGGCTACAGAAGTTTAAGTGGGTATTAAAAGTCCTCAGTGGCCAAAGGCTCTTTACGAAACAGGGTTGCTAATATTCAATTTGAAGGTGTTTATGTTGCTCTGATATCACATTCCCCTTCCCATCTTTTCCCAAATCTTCAATAACATCTAACAAACAATTGCATTTCTTGGGTTAAAGTGGTGTGTGTGTTTATGTGCGTGTTGTGGGGGGGACGGGTGGTGTTATGTTTTATTTTTCCTCAAAAGCAAGGGTTTGGCTCATTTTCAAGTCTACGTTGACATTATGTAGGTCAGATGTTGCACATATAGAATGGCAAGAAAGCATATCAACCAAGGAAGTAAGTGAACCATGAGAATATGAATCATTTTTACCGTCTTCCAAGACACTTCAAAATACTTGGGGACAATTCTGGAATTCCAGAGCATGAAAATTTCCATTTTAGCCAATCATATCTAGACCTCAAGTGGGAAGAAGAATCTAAGACCCACGTAGCACGTGAGTTACAATGAATAAATTGATAAATATTTATAGCATTGAGGAGACCAGTGAAACCAATAGACCATTCCCTCATTTACATATAGGAAGGAAAAGCAAAAAGAGGTGAAGTGATCTGATTAACTACATCAGCAAGAAGGTGGCAACATCAAAAGTATAACCCAGGATCTCTGCTTCATAGCATTCAACAATACCAGAGCTCTTTGTAATAGTCTAAGATTCTATGACTCAAATCTCTCTGCTGTAATAAGGCTATACACTCTGAATTTAGATAAGGAACATTCTTTAGATAAGGAAGATTCCTTCAGATTTCCTATCTGAATGCATTTCAATGTATAAATGGATTTGAATGTAAGGTCACACTTCAAAAATCATGCTCAGAGTACAGTGTTTTTTCTATCCATTTATCCTGGTTTATACGATACATGCTTAACTAGCATATTACCTTGGATAGAAATGTTCTTCCCTGGGTCTCTTAATATTAGTAGATATTTTTGAGCTATACTGTTAAATAAAACATATAAAACCAAAACAGCTTTTCTAATCTATTGCTTCCTAAGTTTTAACTTAATGCCTTCCTTAGGCAGGAAAGTTATAAGTAGCTGAAAAAAGGGAACTACAGTATAAGTGCTATTACTGGAAATGCTGAAATACATATAGAACTGTGTTTGATTCTTTCAGAATTACTCATTTTATATTGTCTGCTTCCATTCTTTTTCCAAGCATTAGAATGAGGGATGCTAAGAATAGCAGTTACAGCATTCTCCATGAGTAAAAATGGACTGGGTTTCTATAAATAATGTATTTTAAATTAACTAGCTGCAACATCCCTGACATGCAAAATCCTTCCTGGATCTGAGTTTCACAGATATAAAATGTGTATACAAAATATACTCACCACCATGCATTACTACTACAGACCTTTATTCTTTTGCAATTGATTGTTACCCAGCTTATACTAAGAAATTGTTCAGCTGTGGAATTTGAAGTGTGTTCATATTTATGTTTTCAAACTTCATAAATATTACAGAATATTAATAATTGTTCCCTGGAGACAAAAATATGGTGCTTATTTCTGAAATTATTATACAATCCATTTGAACATTTTTGAAGCACTGGAAAAGTGAAATAATTAAGATAAGAGTAGTGATATAACTCTTTATACCTCAAATTTAAAATAATAAATTCAGGAATTTATAGATGATAAATATTTTGGATATATTTACTAGAAACTAAATTCTCAGAGACAAGAGCCCAGATGACTTCGTTATCTCTTAACTGCTTCCTTCCTAAGGCATCCAAGCATTTTCTTTATACTTCCTATCTGTATTAACATTATTAAATTATTTGTAATTCTGACTGAGTTCCATATTTTTCTGTAAAAAGTGTTTTAAACGTGCCTTGATAAATAATATCCAATCTGATCGTTATTATGATACGTGCAGGTATGATATCATGATTCATAATAAATATATAGCTGGTCTTTGTTCCTTCTCTGGCATAGAGTTCCTAAATTGAAATTTGAAATTTCCTAAGTGATGACAGCAATAAAGTTGTCTTTTGTTATGTTAATGAGACGACACTTGAACAGCACTTAAGGTTGAAGGTTGGTTGCCAGGAGAACAAATCTAATGGTCAGAGGGTTAGACTTTCCAGTCCCACCCACCCTGACCTTTCAGGGAGGGGAGAGGAGCTGGAGGTTGAATCTGTTGCCAATTGACAATGATTTAATCAATGATTCCTATGTAATGAAGCCTACAGATACCCAAAAGAACTGGGTTCAGAGAACTTCTGGGTTGGTAAACATGTGGAGATTTGGGAAGAGTGGCAGAATTAGAACATGGAAGCTCCGTGCTCTTTTCCATATACCATGCTCCATGCATCTCTTCCATCTGGCTGTTCCTGAGTTATTCATATATACTTTTACAATAAACTGGTGATCTAGAAAGTAAAATGTTTCTCTGAGTTCTGTGAGCCACTCTAGCAAATTAATCTAACCCAAGGTCTTGGAACCTCCAATCTGTAGCTGGTCAGTCAGAAGCACTAGTAATACCTGGACTTGTGACTGGCAGTGGAAGTTGGGGTCGGAGAGGCAGAAGTCTTGTAGGACTGAGCCCTCAACCTGTGGAATTTGATGTTATCTCTGGTTAGATAGTTTCAGAATTGAGTTTAATAGTATGGCACTCTGCTGGTATCTGAGAATTGCTTATTGGTGTGGGGACACTCCCTGCCTCCTAATACACACACTGGAATTTCAGGAACCCAAAAGAGCAAGACACTATTTCATAAATGAGTAAATAGTTTTCTGAATTTGTCAGTAAAATTTTCATTACCTTAGAATCTTCTGTTCTTGCTGCTCAATAGAAAGCAAGAGAAATTTCTGTGATTCTGAATCATCAAATCCCAACCAGTTTGTCCAGCCTCCCCAGGTTCCTGAAAGAAACATGTGGAAGAGAGACTCAGGGCAAAGGGCCTTTTTACTTCTATAAGGCTCTGGGAACTCATAATCATGGTATATTGGGCCAAATTACATATAAGCACAATAACTGATTTTAAGATTCATCTTGACAAAAACAGGCTATTCACTTTGTCCTTCTCCCTTGAGGCCATAGTAGAGTTTAAGGGTAAGTATTCTGAAGGCAGATTGTCTGTGTTCAAATCCTACCTCAGATACTTCCTGGCTCTATGGCCTTGAGCCTGCTACAAACTCTAGATTTCTGTTTGATGTATATAACTCAAGGATTTGATGTCAAGGTTTAAGGAGATAAGGCTTAGGAAGTGCCAACCACAGAGCAAGACACAGAATTAGGATTCAATAATAATACTTGTTATTATCATTTTCATTTTTATGAGTTCATGAGCTCTTAGTATTTCAATAGCAGAATAAAAGTAGAAATAGAAAACCTAAAAAAAAAAAGGCCCAAGACTTAAGACTCGAGCACAGATGAAATAAAATACCATTTTCCAGCCATTTTTAGGACAGGTCTACATACAAGCAAGAAATAGCCCCAAACAGTCCCACCACTCCATATGGTGGAGAGCTGTTTGACCTCACATGGTACAACCAAGCTAGTTTGTTCAAATACGGTTCATGGTCCTGTCTCCAAATTACTTGTGATGTTTGTTAAAAATATTAAGTAGCAACTATAATATTACTAAGCCCACAAATGCAAAAATTTGGATTAGATAAGGAATATTTCAGATTTTTATTCTGACTAAATAAATGGAATATATAAATTTGAAACTTACTTATGCCATAACTTTCAACTTCAGACTTGGGACAAACTGACAATACACACACACACACACACACACACACACACAAACACACACACTTACTCTCTCACACACATACACTTAAATAAATTTAATCATTGTAATTCCAGTTAATCTCAGTTACATCTGTTACATTATGGATGTATGTCTTAGTTATTTAAGGTATGAATCTAACTTACTCCCTCTCCTTACCCCACTTTTGTTCAGACTGATTCTGTATTCCAATACTAAAGTACCACTGGGAAAGGACTGTAGAGTACTAGTTTGTATTCTTCCGCTAGGCTGTCGTCAGATGAAATGCATGTCATCATTTTGGGCCATGATAGGCCCATATTTCATAACCTTTAGTGACTCCCAATTTTCTACACAATTACATCTAAGCTCCTTCGTAAGACACACAAGACCCAACACTGACCTGCTTTCTTCTACCTTCTCATTTTCTTTATCTCCCTGCTTCAATTTCTATCCAGAAACATTGAACTGTTCCAAGCTAAAGACACAATCTTTTATTGAATTTGTCTTTGCTGATTTTTCTCTTTCTACTTGGAATATTTTTGTCTTGCTTCTTCAGTTGGCCCATTCTTTTTCATTTTTAAGATTCAGCTCAGAAGTCACACTTCTTAAGAAAATTGCCCTCACTGCCCATCTGAATACACACACACACAAAGGCATACCCTTATTGAGATGGGTATTCCTCTTCTGGGTCTCCATAATACTCTGCCACTGGCTTATCACAACACATTTTAATTATCTATTTGCGCTCTCCTGCTTGCTTCACAGGAATATGATTAGTGCAGTTGTATAGTGCCCAATTCTCTGAAGGGTTCCACACTTGGGTTTCAATGATATACAGTCACTGTCTTGAAATTTTTAATAATTTCATCTTGAATTTGTGTTTCATAAATGAAGTCTCATAGGACAATGGAGAGAGAGAGAGAGAGAGAGAGAGAGAGAGAGAGAAAGAGAGAGAGGGAGTGTGTGTGGTGGAGAGGGGGCTTGGAGCCTTGGTTAACAGGTATCTGACCTCCTATTGCCTTCTACCTCCCTGAATCGGTTCTCTGTCTCCCATTCCTCTGCCACCTGGTGCCCTGGACCCCACTCCATCTCCCCCTCCTGTCCAGTGACCACTGCAACTCTGTGCTCCAGCTGGGGCTGGAGAGTCTGGGTGTATGGTTCTAGGATATATGGCTCTAGGGTGTCTCTGTTGGGGAGTATAGTGGCTGTCTCCACCCTGGGCTGGCACATGACTGTGCATTCAGAGAGTGATTTGCCCATCCCTGGTCCCGAAATCAAACAGTGCCTGAATAGATTGCAAGCTCCTGAGTGTAGGCTATCCATTGGGGGTTAGGTCAGTGATCCAGGGGAAACAAGGCAATATGAAATATTAAATCTGGATGTTTAATGATATGTATAGCATGTTTAATGATACATTGTTAAATATGTTTATGACTGTGTAAGAAACCAGAGTTTATATATGAAAATTTTAAAGACAAAAAATTCCAAGTTATGGGATTAGAGACCATTTTATTTTCCTGGTGCTTTTTTTTGTTGTTTTTTTTTTACATTTTCTAAAATGTAAAATTCTAAAATGAGCATTACTGAATTACTCCTGAAATAATTTTTAATAAATGCTTTGAGAGATAAAATGGAGAAACATTTTTTTTGTGGTTAAAGCTTTTAAGTATCAATTAAGTAAGTTGCATGGGGGGGGGAGTAACGGGAATGAGGAAAATTTGTTTTAGAAAATGGCAACACTACATGTTCTGAAGAATTCATGAGAAAGGAAAGTTGTATTGGAAACTGATAAGCTCAACTTAGAAAATAGTGAGGGAAACTTTGGACTTAGAAACTAGTAATAATTAACTGGAAGCTGGAAGTTTAGTTATGAATTTCAAAAATGTTACAGCTAGAAATATGGATTGGGGAATATCAGCAGATAAATGCAATATAGCTATAAAGGGCATAGTTTAAAAATCTGTTTACGGAAAGCTAATTTGTTTAAATGGCTGAGTATACATCATGGAGTTTTACATTCTGAAGCAGTGGCACGAGGAGATTTATTACTAGCATTAAGTGGGTAAGGTACATGTTACATCCTAAGGGCAGTGGTGTTAATATGCATATTTATAAGAACAAGAACTTCCTTCTCTATATTTTACCACCTAAATACACCTCTGATTGTTACAGTAATTTAACCTTCACCTAATTTCACTAAATTAGTTTAAACATCAGCTAGTAAAAGTTAATTGAAGAAAATGTAATTGGATACCTTGAGGACCGCCCTACTATGCAATTAAGCAATCCTTTGTGACTGATAGTTTTAATGAGACATCAGTTCAAAGTAAAAGCTTGGAAATATATACTACTGACTTTTGTTACTGGGCTTTAGATGTAGCAAATCCTGATGGGCAAAATAGCTTCATTTTTTAGTCAAGAAATAATTACTGAGTACCTGCAAGGAAAACAGCAACATTCATCGGTGGCCTCCATATTTTTTTTTAATATTCATCCCATTACCATTGTAGTAGTTCAAAATAAATACCAGTACTTAGAAAGTTAATTGACTATGGAGGGGTCAAAAAATTGCTTATATCAGGAAATACCATTTTTACTTAATTGTGTAATTTTGGAGTAGTTCAAGGATGACAAGTGAAGGAATAAGACTAGATTAAAGGCCAGCCATGGAAGGAACATATAACACAAAGAAATACAATCAGTGCAGGTGCTATATTTAAAGTCTTATATTTGAGCAATTTCAACCAGAGGGCTTGATGTCAAACCCTAAACACAGGGAAACAGCCATTCCAATTTATATCTATGAACTCTAAACTAGATGGCTTTCATAGTAGGACCTACAGAATATATTGATACTGTAGGGGAGCAAAATTTGCCACCCCAACTTCTGTCTCTTTGGCATGAGAATTTAGGTTATTTTAAAAAATAGAGGACTCAGGAAGTTTTTCTTTTAACCTCCCTGTTAGCTGTCTAAAGAATTTAAATAAAGGGCCTGTTCCTGGAATAGAGCTATCACCAAAGATATCTGCAAAGATAGGAACTAGGTGTGGTGATGGAAACTCAGCAGGCCCTAGAGATCAGTCTACTCTGTGTCACTGTCTCTGCATGGCCTAGCAAATATTTGCTTTTCCATCTCCATGTGAATTGCCTTCCTCTCAAGTCACAAAACACTACCCCAACATACTCTTTTGTCTTTAGCTGAATAGGATATTTAATGTGAGGGTTTCAGCCATTTTGGTGAGTTATTCAGTTTTCCTGGATCTCTCCCAGGTTTAAATGTTATTAAACTTTTGTTTGACTTTCTCTTGTTAATCTGTCTCAGGTCAACCAAGTTCTTAGGCCAGCCAGAAGAAACTAGAAGAGTAGAAGAAAATTTCTTCCTTCCTGACAACAAGAAGCACACAAAGTAAGAACTGGTTCCAGGTTCGATCAAACACTTATTTTTGGTCATAAGTGAAAGATGGTTTCACTATTTCCCAGTGAGGGAGGAGTAAAATCATACTCTATATTATTTGCTATTTGATATGTTAACATTTTGGTTAAATAAATGTGGCTTTCATTACTTACTACTGTTAGAATTAACAAAATGGAGTCATTTGCTCCCCACAACAGCAAACCAAGACCTAATCGCATATCCAGAAATGTGACCTTTAAAACAGTCAATCTGAAATTTCTTGATCAACACTAGTGAGGTAATCTGCAAGATAAAGACCCCTGACATTCCCTTCCACCAAAAGAACAGCCTGGCTGGAAACAAACTTTTCTTTTGCCAATACTTTCTTGTCCCACCCTCCTTCTGCCTATAAAACCTCCCATTTTGTACAGCTTCTCTGCGGACCTATTTACTACATGAGATGCTGCCAATTCATGAATCTTTGAATAAAGCCAATTAGATCTTCAAATTTATTCGGTTTAATTTTGTTTTTTAATATTACAAATGGATTATGGTATGATTTATTATAAAGTCCAATATTTATTTTTATTTTCTGACTTAAATATTTATGCATTTCTCAAAACTGTCCACATTAAACATTTGTGAATTCAAAGTAATGAAACATACTGATTAATATAAAGGCATTTTATTTATTTTTAAAATAAATTATAATTGACATAATGTTATATTAGTTTCAGATGTACAATATTTGATATTTTTATACATTATGAAATGACTACCACAATAAGTCTAGTTACCATCTGTCACCATACAAAGCTGTTACAATATTATTGACTATATTCCCTATGCTGTACTTCTTCGTGACTTTATTTTATAGTGGGAAGTTTGTACCTCTTAATCCCTGTCACCTATTTCTTCAGTCCCGCACCCCTCTCCACTCTGGCAACCACCAGTATGTTCTCTCTATAAGCCTATTCCTGTTTTGTTTCTTTTGTATTTTAGTGAAACATGTAAGTGAAATCATACAGTGTTTTTTCTCTAATTTCACTTAGTATAACACCCTCTAGATCCAATCATGATGCTGCAAATAGCAAGATTTCCTTCTCATTTATGGCTGATTAACATTCCATTATACATGTATTAATATTCCGTTATATGTATATATGTGTGCATGTGTGTGTGTGTGTGTATATATATATATATATATATATATATGTATGTCACATCTTCTTCATCCATTCATCTATTGAAAGACACTTAGGTTGTTTCCATATCTTGGCTATTGTAAATAATGCTGCAATGAACATAGGGGTACATATATCTTTTTGAACAGTATTTTCATTTTCTTTGGATAAATACCCAGAAGTGGAATTGTGGGATTGTATGATACTTTTATTTTTAGTTTTTTGAGGAATCTCTGTACTGTTTTCTATAGTGGCCGCACCAATTTACATTCCTACCAACAGTGCAAAAGGGTTCCCTTTTCTCCACATCCTAGCCAACATTTATTGTTTCTTGTCTTTTAGATAATAGACATTCTGACCAGTGTATGTCACTATGGCTTTGATTTGCATTTGCATTTGATTACTGATATTGAGCATCTTTCTATGTGTCTGTTGGCCATCCGTATCACTTCTTTTTTTTTTCGTATCACTTCTTTAGAAAAACGTCTATTCAGGTCCTCTGACTTTTTTAATCAGACTTTTTTTTTTTACATTGAGTTGTATGAGTTCTTTATACATTTTGGATATTAACCCCTTATCAGATATA
This sequence comes from Delphinus delphis, assembly GCF_949987515.2. Taxonomy (NCBI): domain Eukaryota; kingdom Metazoa; phylum Chordata; class Mammalia; order Artiodactyla; family Delphinidae; genus Delphinus; species Delphinus delphis. The sequence goes on from NC_082688.1 coordinate 29,155,605, forward strand.
TAATTTGCAAATATATTCTCCAATTCATTTTGTTTGTGGTTTCCTTCACTGTGCAAAAGATTTTTTTAGCTTAATGTATTCCCATTGTTTATTTTTGCTCGTTTTGCCCTTGCCTGAGGAGACAGAGCCAAAAAAAAAAGAAAAAACACATTGCTTAGACTGATGTCCAAGAGATTACTACCTATGTTTTCTTATAGGAGTTTTATGGTTTCAGGTCTAAATAAAGGCCTTTTAATCTAAAAATGAAACTGGCTTGTAACCACAAGTCTTTCTGTATTAAATTTGCTTCAAATTATTACTGAAGTCAAAAAAAGAAAAAGCAGTAAACTTATACCAGAAAAAAAAAAGATGGAATTAAAAAAATCACACTTTACATGGGTGAACAAAATTCTAAGTATAAATTTAAAGAAAATATCCTTTAAGAACCTAGCCTGCAAAGTTTTATCACCAAAAGCTAGGCTAAGACTTTTCTTCTGTAATTCTAAATTACTGAATAAAAGGGAAATTTCCAATGGATTATGAGGGAGAAATACTGCACATCTAGAATTTTATATTAGCCAATTGTCTTTTCTCTATAAGAGCAGCAGATTGATAGTTTTGGATATAAACCAGCTTATTCCTCTTAAATTGTTGTCATTCAGCAGAGTGAGTTATTAATTGAAAAAGAAAATCTAGTCTGTGAGAGTCATAATATAAAATATTTGGTAATCTCTTAAACCAGTATCAAATACTGCCAAGTATAAACAGTATATCACAATTAACATAAGTCAAAGAATTGATTTCAACTCTGTAATTTTGAACAAGTTACTTATCTTCACTTAATTTAATGATTTATGCAATCAGTATATCAGTACAGTCAGCCCTCTGTATCCATAGGTTGTGCATTCACAGGTTCAACCTATCTTGAATTGAACTGAATCCATGGATGGTGAACCTAGGTGGATACAGAGGGCCAACTGCACTACTCCATTTTATATAAGGGACTTTAGCCCCCACCAACTTTGATATCCATGGGGGTCCTGAAACCAATAACCTCTGATACTGAGGGATGACTGTACCAACTCTTCCAAATCCTATTTCAGTGTGAAAGGGACTTTCAAAATGCTGTAAAAGATGATAATTATAAGTTTAAAATGTCACTTAATAAGCAGCAACTACTGTTCTAAGTAATTCATATAATTAACTTATTTTGTCCTGGAAACAGTACTGTAAGGTATGTAGTATTATTATTGACTATTTTGCAGGTAATGAAAACTCTGGTACAGAAATGTTAAGTTTTTTGCTCAAAGTCACAGGGCATTAAAGTGGCAGAGGCAATATTCAGGACCAGGCATTCTGGACCTGGATCCTGTGTTTTGAGCCATTATATAAAGAGATTTTTAATACTTACTCAGGAATTTGCAAATTATAAAGTAGAAAAAGAGGAATTTTTTGCAGTTTTTTTAACATAGATTTTACACATTTATTTACTTCTTTATAAATGTAGTTGACATAGTATAAGCTTCCCTATCTATTAAACTACTCTATTAGGTTAAACTAATAAAACAACTATATTTCATATTTATGAAAAACTAAACTTTGTTTTTCTCTCAAATTTTGACACATTTCAGAATGTGACCCCAAAACATCTCTAATTTCCTTCTCTCTGTAATATAGAAGAGGTAGGCTTCCATTCCTTTCTACGTTTCCCCTATGTGGTAGATAGAATTCTAAATTGAACACTAAAACTCCCATCCTCTGATGTACAAACTCTGATAATCTCTTTCCCTTGAGTTCAGGAAGAAACTGAAAATATTATGGGATATTGCGTCTGTGATTTGGTAACCTTATATATTAAAGGTGTATCAATATTGCAGATATAATTAAAGTTCCTAATATACTGACTTTAGGTTAATCAAAAGGGGCGTTTCCTGAGTGGGCCTGACCTAATCAGGTGAGTCCTTTAAAAGATAATCTAGGGCTTCCCTGGTGGCACAGTGGTTGGGAGTCTGCCTGCCGATGCGGGGGACGCGGGTTCGTGCCCCGGTCCAGGAGAATCCCACATGCCGCGGACCGGCTAGGCCCGTGAGCCATGGCCGCTGGGTCTGCGCGTTCGGAACCTGTGCTCCGCAGTGGGAAGGGCCGCAGCGGTGAGAGGCCCATGTACCGCAAAAAATAAATAAATAAATAAAAATAAAATAAAATAAAATAAAGATAATCTAGAGGTTAGCAATGGAAAGAGTCAGGGAGAATTCAAATGAGAGATTCTCCTGCTGGATTTGAATAAATAACTTGCCAGGTTTTGAGAAAACCATGTGACTAGAATCCAAGGGCAATCTCCAGGCTCTGAGAGTGAGCTCCAGCTAACAACCTGTAAGAAAATGTTCACTTCAGACCTTTAACTGCAAGGAAATGAATTCTGCTAACAAACAAGGTCAGCTTGCAAACAGATCTTTCCCCAGTAATGCCTTCTGATGAGAAGGCTGACACTCTGATGTCAGCCTTGTGAGACCCTGAATGAAGGATCCAGCTAAACTGTGCTCAGACTCCTGACCCACAGAAATTATATGGTAATAAAACTGTGTTCTTTTAAGATGCTAAATGTGTGGTAATTTGATATTCAGCAAATAAAAAGCCAATACATCCTATATTCAAGTTTGCTTTTTTGAAGCCCTTTTACAAATTCAACTGTTTTTTGGCATTATCTACTATCTGTATAAAAAATGGCCATTTTATACCTACTGTTAGGTTTCTCCTATTTTCCCCCACTCAAAAGCCTTTTCTGATGATTTCATATCACTGATCTTCCATAATCTTCTTGAAACTTATCATTCTGACCTATACAACTATATTATGTAATGCTAGTCCTATTACATAGTTTTCTCTATTGCAAAATCAAGAAATTTTCTATTTTGTACGATAGGTATTGACAATTACTCTCAATCTGGGTAAGGTTGGTGTTTCTCTAACATTTTAATAGCATAGACTTTTTTACTATAAAGTGTTTTAGTGAACTTCACTGTATAAAACATATGTAATGCATTTTAAAAAGAAGCAGCTATTAAAATTATGTATAATTCAGTTTATGAAAAATTATAGAAGGGTGTGTGTATGCATATACATGAATAAAAGAGATCTCTGAATGAACACCAAACTGTTGCTGATGCTTATCAGTATAATGAGATTTTACGTGATTTTTATTTTCTTCCAAATGACAGTATGTAAAGTTCAAATTATTTACAGTAAATCATACATTATTTTATAATCAAAGCAGTTCCCTGTGAAAAAATAGAAGGGAAATTGTGAGAAAATATATACTAAAATATTGACAGTGATTATCTTTGATTGATGGGAAAATGAAAAGTGTTGTTTTCTATTTTTATTCTTGCAATTTAAAATTATAATTTGAGTATATACCCTATGAAAACAGTTTAAACAACATAGCGTGCATAGAGTAGAAATTAAAAATATTTATACTAACACTTGTATCTCTGTACTCAATCCCAATGTGATTCTTCTTTCAATTAAAACACACTTTTTTAACAGTTTGATTGTCCTATACCTTCACATACATAGTTGTAGGGGAAAGAATGACAAGCTGTCTATATCCTGAGAGGCAGAGAAATAATTTAGTACTATCTTTACATGTGTGATGTGTGATGTGTGATCAGTTTCTTCTTTTTCCTCTAGGTCCCAAAAGGAGGGAAGAAGGGAAAGAAACTCTTGGCTAAAGTGTGCAATTTGATGCATTTTGACATGTGTATACACTTGTAAAATCACTGCTGATATGAAGGTACAGAATATTTTCATCACCAAGTGTTTCTTTGTACCACTTTGCAATCTTTGCACACTGTTACTGTCACTATAGATTGGTTTTCTTTTTCTAAAATATATATAAATAGAATCAGCCATCATAGACACTTTTATTTCTTGGCTTCTTTAACTTGGCATAATGATTTTAAGATTCATCATTTTTTTATTATTTTTTATCAGCGGTATGTTCATCTTTACTGCTGAGTCACAATCTTTTGCATGGATATTTCACGTTTTGCTTAGCCATTCACCAGTTGATGAGCGTGTGTTGTTTTCAGTTTTTCACTAGTATGAATAAAAGCTACTATGAATATTCTTATACAGTTCTTTGCGCAGACTGTTTTCATTTCTTTGGGGTATACCTACGAGTGGAAAGGCTGAATTTCGTGATACGTGAATATTTAACTTTTAAAGAAATCACTAGACAGATTTCCAAAGTGGTTGTACCATTTCATATTCCCACCAGCAGGGTATGAGAAGTTGCTCCCCATTTCACCAACTGTGAACTTAAATCCTTTTAATTTCAACCATTCTAAGAGTTGTGCCTTAGCATCACATTGTGTTCTTAGATTGTAATTCCCTCATGATTAATGATGCTGAGTATGTGTGCTTATTAGACATTTGTATATACTCTTTTGTTAATCATCTGTTCATATCATTTGCCAATTTTTCTATGGGATTGATTCTTTTCTTATTGTTGCGTTTTAAGAGCTCTTTATATATTATGGATACAGGTCCAGTCTTTGTCAGATTTATTAAGAATATTTTATTCCAATCTGTGTCTTGCTATTTATTTTCTTCATGGTATCCTTCAAAGATCAAATGTTTTCAACTATGATAAATTCCAATTTATAACTTACTGTTATTTTATGCTTCTTCCTTTATACTACTACCTAATAAATATTTGACAATGTTAAAATCATAAACTTTTTATAGAAATTTTATAATTTTAGCCTTTATATTTAGATCCATGGCTCATTTTAAGTTTATTTTTGTGTATGGTATGAGGTAAAGTTTGAGGTTCTTTTTTATTCATACAGCTTTCCAATTCTTCAGGCACTAACTGTTTATAAATCTTTCCATTCTCCATTTAGTTACCTTGGAACCTTTAGGGAAAATCAACGAAAGCTACATGGTGATTCTATTGCTTTACTTTTTATTCTGTTCTTTTGATCTAGTATCTATCATTTTGCCAACACCACCTCCTCTTATATACTGTAGCTTTATAATAAAACTTGAAATCATGTAATATAAGTTCTCCACCCTTTTCTTCTTTCTAAAAATTTCTTTGAGAGACTTCTAGTCTGGACAATACAGTGCAGAACCATTTTTTTCCCTCTGCTCATCATCAAGCACAACTATAAATCCTAGAAATGACACAAGAAACAAACATAAGAGAATTCTAAAGGTAGTAAGAGAAAGGTAGGGAGTTGACCACAGGAATGGAGGAATAGCATTATGTCAGGGGTCTGGTATCCTCCCAACCAATAGAGGAAAGCCATACAGAGGTTTCCCACCTCCAGCTCTCCCAGCTGGGGAATGAGGGCAACCAGGGGGCACTGATAAGACAGACCATTTCCACACATGCTTTCCCCACCAAGAGACACTCCTGGCGGTTCTGGAAAACCTGTTCTGCCTACTCATGCAACATCAACAGAGACCAGAAGGAGTCCAAGCAGTACCAGATAAAATGAGCAGACCAAAATAAGATTGCAAAGGCTTTCCAAATTAAACTGCCATTGGAAACACAGCCCCCTCTCCTCAAATACACAATGTTAAAAGACCCAAAAGGATGATATAATGATTTTAAATGTATACACACCAAACAACAGAGACTCAAACTGCATGAAGCGAAAACTGATAGAGCTGAAAGAAAAAAGAGACAAATCTGAACTTATAGTTGGGTACTTCAACCCACGTACCCCCCACAAAAATGGAAGGAACTCTTAGAAAATCAGCAGACACATATAGGATCTGAACAATGCCATCATCCAAAAGAATATATTTTACACATATAGAATATTACACTTAACAACATAAGATTGCAAATTTTTTCAAGTGCCCTTGGGACATTCAACAAGATTGGCCATATCCCAGGCCATAAAATAAATTTCAATGCATTTAAAAGAACTGAAATCATACAAAATGTGTTCTCTAACCATAATCAAATCAAGTTAAAATCAATAAAAGAAAGACAACTGTCAGATGGTTTTGCATTTTGATTACACTGGTGGTTAAAAGAACCTACACAGGTAATAAAATTGCATATTTTTTATGCAAATGGTTCAAATGTAAATACTTGAGTACAGTGTTAAATAACTGTGAGAGCAGGCATTATTGTCTTGTTTTTAATCTTACAGGAAAAGCATTAAATATTTCAACATCAAGTATATATTAGCCTTATGTTTCTCCTAGGTGACTTACAAATTGAAAGTCTCTTTCTTGTTTGCTGAGATTTTTTTTTTTTAATGAATAAGGAGTGTTGAATTTTACCAAATTCTTTTTCTGCATCTATCAAAATATGTTTTACCTCCTTTGTTAATATGATGAATTAACTGATTAATTTAAGCACGTTCAAATATCCTTCTATTCCAGGAATTGAACCTATTTGTTCATAAGGTACTACCCTCTTAAATATTGTTGTATTCAATTTGACAATACTGTTAACGATTTTGTGTTTATGTTTATGTTCATGGTGGATATATGTCTGCATTTTTTTTTTCTAATTTCATTGTCAGGATACATATTTAGAGTTAACTGGTCTCAAAAGGTGTCTCAGAGAGGGAGAGTTCCATCCTCCTCTGCTTTATCTGAAAAACTTCAGGATTGAATGTTTGATGGAACTCTCAGTGAATGCATCTAACCATGAAGAGTTTTTTGTGAGTTTTTTTGATAATTAATTCCTTTTTGATTTGTGATATATATATATGGGGAGGAGCGAGAGAGGGGGCAGAGAGAGGAGGGAGAGGGAGAGAGAGAGAGAAAAGAGAGAGAGGGAGGTGTGTGCGTAGGTCAAAGATCTGCAACAGTCAGAATTTGAGCTAGAGAAGATCGATGGCTTGGTAACTGTCTGTTGGCGAGAACATAACTGCTTTTCCAGCAGCTCCTGGAGCAGGTGCATCCACTGATTCGCTGGGACTGTCCTACAGCAACCTGGAGACGATTAGGCGCAAGTCTTGCTGGGGTGAGGAAACCAACTTCTGGAAGATTCCCGAGCCCATCATCGTAAAAACCAGTCTCCCAGTAGTTTCAAAAGGGCCACAAAACAAACCAGCCCCCCAAATCTCGGCAGCCGAGAGCAGCGAACCAGGCGTGCAGGAGGAAGACCGCTGCAAGGGATGCTCAGTCAGAGAGACAGAGAAAATACTGCCCGTAACTACTTCCAGTCCAAGCCGGCCAGCCAGATCCCGGCCAACGACCCTCTGAAGAGCCTCACGCATCACAAGCCGCCACCTGGCCTCCACGGCCGCCTCAACAACAACTCTGGCGTCCTGCCCACTCAGGCCCCTGAAAGGCGCCAGCCTCTGCCCTTCAGCCTCCAGCCCTCGACATCGCCTTCACCGAGGCCAAGCGTAAGGAAAGCAAAGCCAATTCTGGCTTCTGGCAGCGGCCTCGGTTGGCACAGCTGCCTTGGGGCTTCTGTGAGGCTGCAGGCCTCGGTCCCTCCCCCCCCCCCCCCCCACACACACCCGTGACCCGGAAGCCTTAGGAGACACAGGCTTCGGGAAGAAACGTTCCTTCCCTCTTCCCCAGAGAGCCCACCTCTGGCCGGGCTGCGAGCCCCTCGGAGGCTGGCCCGTGCTCCTTGGAGAGGCCCGCCTCGCTCTCCACGCCAGGGCGTGTTCCCTTCTGCTTACCTGCCTCGGAGCCTGCCTGCCGTCAGTGCCCACCCGCGACGGTGTGAGCCTCGGTGAGGCTCGGTGGGCTCGGAGCCTCATCTCTGTCTCAGGGCCTCTGACGGAGTGGGAGCAACTTCCACGTGGCTCAAGCGCAGCATCTCGGCGCCTGGGAATGGTATCCCCAGCTGACGGGCCCCACGTCCTGAGGTAAGCCCTGTGGAGGTACTGGAGGAGGCTTGGAGCAGAGGGCCGATGCGGCCGGCTCGTGGCTGGTCTGCCTGCGCCTTGAGGAGACCGCTCCGCAGTCAGCAGCTCAGTCAGCTGCCGTGTGGGGGTGGGGAGGACGCGCAGCGTCTTCTGTAGCCCTGCCTCAGATTTTCTGAGTCATAAAGACAGCTTTCCCCTTTGTTAATTTTGTACACTGCTTGCCTCATTTCTGTTTTATTGATATATACTTTTATCTTTTTCTCATTTCTACTTTTAGTTTCCTTTGCGTTTTTTATTTTTGTTACTTATTTAATGCAGAATTTTGGGTCATTAATTTCAGACCTTTAAATTTTTTTTTAATATGAGCACTTTAAAAATTTCCCTCTAATAATTTTCAGTGGCCTCTCAAATTTTTAATTTTTTTTGCCCACACAGCAAGGCATCATAGTTCCCCCACCAGGGATCGAACTCGTGTCCCGTGTCCCCTGCAGTGGAAGCTGGGGAATTCCAGCCACTGGGCTGCTGGGGAACTCCCCTGCCTATCCAGATTTTGTATGCTGTATTTTGTGTACCATAAAGTTGAAATTATTCTATAATTTCTACTTTGATTTTTTGTTTGTTTGATGGATGTTTTCGAAGTGGGTTTGATTGAAAATACTTAGTTTTCCTAGATACGGTTATTGATGTCTAATTTAATTATAGTGTGATCAGAGAGAGTTTATTCCATATGATTTCAATTCTATTAAGTTGATTTAGACTTCTAGCGCAGTTTTTGGGCCATCTTGGTGAATATAATATGAGTGCTTAAAGAATGTATTCTGACATTATCATATGTAGTATTTTGTAATTATCCATTAGATCTAGGTTGTGCATGCTGATTCCATTAGTTTTTTTGTCTAGCTCAATCAGTTGTTCAAGGGGACTGTTAATTCCACAATCATAGTAGGAGATTTTGTCTAATTCTTTCTTTAATACTGTAGTTTTTGCATCATGTGTTTTGAACGTTGGTTCTCAGGTCATACACACTTATGATTGTTAGATCATCCTGATGAATTTAGCCTTTTACCTTTGTTAAATATCCTGCTTTATCTCTGGCAGTAGACTTTTCTTGACGCTTACCTTATCTCGTATTAAAATAGGTAATCCAGGCTTCTTATTCTTAGGGTTTGTATTATATATAATTTCTGTACATCTGCTCTCAATCTATTTGAGCTTTACATTTAAATTTCATCTCATATTTAACATACAGTTAGGTCCTGCTTTTATTAATTATTCTGTTAATCTCTGCCTTTTAGTTAGAGGGTTTCATCCATAAACATTCTGTCATTATTGATATCATTTGATTTAGGTTCACCATTTTATTGTGAATATCCCCTCTATTTCTACCCTTTTCTGATTTTCTGGTTCTTCTTTGAATGAATTTTCGAATTCCATTAGAAATTATCTATTGGATTTTTTTTGTTAGTAGTTGCTCTGGGATTAAGTCTTTACAGTCTATATAGGGTTAATATTTTACTACCTCACATGATATATAGAAAACCTGCAACCATGTGGATCCATCCATGTGTTACCATAACCTCATCATTCTATGTATGTTAATTATTATCTCGTGCTAAAAATGTTATACACCAAAAAGACACCATTATATTTTTTGCTTTAGTCATGTGTGTGTTAACTACACTAAGAGAAAAATTTATATTTATCAATATATTTATTATTTAATCTGTTCTTTCCAGATGGTATGTATTTTCCTCTGGTACTATTTCTTTTTTTCCGACTGCAAGAAATTATTTTAGCATTTCTTTTAGGTGCAGTGCTGGTGACAAATTTTCTTACTCTTTTATCTGAAAATGTCTGTATTATTGCCTCCATAGTTTCTGATATGGAGTCTATGGTGATATGAACTATTCTTTCCCTGTGTATAATATTCCATTTTCTCTAGCTAATTTTAAGATTTTCTTTTGCTCTTTGATTTTTAGCAAGTTAACTTTTCTTTGCTGGGATTTAGTTTTATTTATATTATTCCTAGTCCAGGTTTACTGAGCCTCTTGTTAGTGTAAAAATACGTCTTCCATACATTTGGAAAGTTTTTTGGCCTTTATTTCTTCAAATTTTTTTTGTCTCATTCTCTCTTGCCAAACCTTCTTGAGTTCATATTACGTGTATTTTATACTTTTGACATGTCCCACAGGTTCCTGAAGCTCTATTAATTTTTCTTCCAAACTTATGTCATGGTGTTCTGAAGACTGCATTATTTCTGTTGATCTACCTTTAAGATTACTGATTCTGTCCTCTATGATCTGCATTCTGCATATCCAAAGAATGTTTTGTTTAGATATGTATTTTTCTTGAATTTCTATTGAGTTTCTATTTATTTTTTTATTCTGCTGAGATTTCCTAGATTTTTGTATGAGTGTTTCTTCTTCACACTCCCTCAACACACACACACACACACACACACACACACACACACACACAAGCTGATTTAAAAGTCCTTCTATGATGATTCCAACATCTGGATAATTTAAGGGTTCAAATCTGTTGATAATTTTTCCTTTAAGAATGAGTAACAATTTTTTCTGGTTCCTCATACAAGATTAATTTTGACTGTATCCCACTGATTCTGATATATTTGCATTT